>NC_051181.1:72874482-73174482 GCF_013339695.2 Rhipicephalus sanguineus
CCATTCAAGGGTTTTAAATTGCAAGAATATTGGCATGTCTAAATTGCTACTTTACTTCTCATATTCAAGCAGTGAAACGCGACGGTGGCCGCCTAGCATGCCGTCGTCGTTACATTTATTTGTATCTCCAACGCGAAGTCACGAGCGTGGAGCGTTGGTTGGGGCATCGTACCTGGATGTGACAAGGGGCATTCTGAATGCGGCCGGCAATACCATGCGCGCGTGACTGTCGCTTCGCCTTTGAGAATGTGCGAAACCGAGCTGATCAAGAACAAAATAAAGACATTTCCCAGCAGACCTCATGAGTAGCTTCTGTGGATCGACACTTGTAGCAAAGGCGAAGCTATTCGACTTTGCTACAAGTGTCGAACTGCTGGCCTACTACGTATAATATTTGAACAAAGTCGAATATTATACGTATTAAGGCCAGCAGTTCTCTCCTTTGGCAAATCAAACAAAATGTTGGCGTAAGGAAACGCTACCGTTGCAGCGAGCGAAGCGCCCTTCGCGGTATGCATAGATTCAACGCCACAATTGCGGTGAGAACACCACACGTACAGAAGTACGAGCCGTCTGCTGATCCAACAACACGGCGCGGTCAACCGCGGCCGACCACACCCGGTCGGTCAATGTACGCATTTCCTGTCTGACGCGCGAAGCCCTTTTGGGGCACCAATCTCGATGCGCCTTTCGCGCGACGAAGACAGCCGGCTCGTCTTTTCTCTGCTCGAGCCGCGTTCGTAGGCACCGTTCGCGTGTTTTCACTCGCACATAGACCATATGAGGCGAAGGGCGATGATATCGATTTCGGACTTTATGCGGAAAATGGCGGCGACGTCAACGCCGATGCCAAAGGCAAAAATCACGTGGATCGCGCCCACATAATTGGTATCGTGTTAACAAAGCGGCGCTTGCTTCAATCGGCTTACTGACGTCTAGGGGAGCGAAACGCACACGAAAGTGAGTAATAGCTTGAGTGTAGAAATATATTGTCACGTGGTCGTGACGTCGACAAAGGCAGCAGTCGGCGTGTCCAAGATGAAACTTTTTGTTTGGCCGAACTTGTGGACGGGAAACAGAGAGGAAAACTACAGCAATACACACTATACACTGATAGCGGCGTACAGAGCGTCGGCCGTCGATATACTGAATCGCGGCAAGGCGCGCGGGCATTTTGTAAATGCTATCGCTGGTGGTCGCGTCAGTTCGAGAATAATCTCAACTGTTCGCGTGTGCGCGCTCAAGCCTATAGGCGATGCGCAAAGCGCCGACCACGCCGTCTGCCGCCATGGCTCGGAAGCGCTCGCGGGACCCGGCGAACAGTGTTTCAGCGAGCGTCTACGCGAGTGCACGGATGTTTGTGTTTTTCAACGTGATTTAACGATCTCTCGGGCTTCAGCGATGTCGAGAAACAACTGCTGCGTTGTCGGCTGCTCAAACACGTACAAAAACTCGCCAGGAACGCACTTCTACACGTTTCCGGTGCTATTTCATGAGCGAGAGCGACGGCGATGGTGGATTGCGGCTGTCCGACGCAAAAGGTAAGCAATCGCGCTTTGTTTAGGCAGTGTTAGAACGATTACCGTGTTTTTATTTCTCCATTTATGTCGCTACGTCTTCAGCGAACGCTACTACGTTTACATTTGGTCGCCTCGCCTGCATTGTAGACGCTACAATGCACATGAGGTTGTTATCACTGATAAGACGCGATGCCTAGGCTCTCTTGAAAAACGAATGGCGCGAAGCGCTATGCCAGAGAATGTGGGGCAGATGGCGGCTACTTTACAAAAGCGCCGTGGAATCACACGTGTGCTGCACGAAATGGGCTGCATTCTGCCTAATGATGGCACTGGAATGCGATCACCGGTGCAGAATGTGCACTGTGCGCTCGCCTCAACTGTATGCATATTGGCTGCAAAACATGGCACCTGTTCGCACTGAAGGCTTTTGACAGGACATTCAACCGATTCAACCTCCCTTTGAATGCCTCGTAACATGACTTCATGCTAATAAAAAACACCCTTGATGTATCCCACTAACACTCATTCGCTTTACACAAGCTGTGTTATGAGTGGGGCCATAGGCCTGCTCACGGGGCGTGGGGGCTTTCCTATTTGCCTAAGAGGGGGGGGGGGCGCAAAATCTGCCCCTTCTGCCCCATCTGTCTGTCTGGCGCGGCTAAGACGCCACTCCTCCTGAAGGCGCACGCCAGAAGAAGCCTCACCCATCAGAGAAACCGACATTTTGTGCCAGAACTGTTTCAACCGCTTCAAACAGATCGCCGTAGAGTCTCTGGATGCATCTCATTCTGACGAAAATTTTGTTCCCGAACAAATTGCTGTCGAAGAGCTAGACGTATTCGTGAAGACAACAAAATATATTTTTTTCAGCGAAATTACAGGGGGTCGACGGACATGCACCGACGTTCTTCTCTGAAGACACCCAGCAAATACGTAGCCAAGCTGCTATGACAAGCTAGGTGACCACCAGCTCCGCAGTGACTCAGTCCCGCGCCACTAGCCCAAGCTGCCGAGATATTTTTTTCGCAAGTTTATCCTGCTGGTTTCAAAGTTGTACCAACGCTGACCATTCTTGTGGCCGCACCCGTGAAATCCATGCGCCGGCGCGACAGCGCCGGCGCATGGATTTCACATGGCTTACATGGTTTACGTGCCATGTGTTTCACATATAAACACATGGCACGTAAACGAAGCTACTGTGTCGAGAAGAAACGTTGGTTCATGCGTCAACGCCTGCAGGCATTAGTGATCGGGACGTTGTAAAGAAAGCGGTGTACTTACGATGAGCTCCACTTCGTAAGGAAGCTTGTTGACGCTTGTCTGTGGCAAACACTTGGCGCGTATAGTGACAGTGTCGTCCCACACAGCTGTTACATCGGACACATGTCCACTATTACAAAGCGCGGCTCCTTTGCGCACACTATCGCCGCAAAAGTAATTGTCAGGGACGCGCACAAGCGGCAAATCGCACGCGCGCACTTCCGTTATGCTTGCAGTGAAAGGAAGCGTTCGCTACGCGTCCCGCGTGCGGTTCCAACGGCCGCCGCTACGCGGCTTTCAGTGGCGCCCCTATAGGCGCTGCGCATCGCGAATAAGATGATTCTAAGATGAACGGGAAGGTTCCCAGACTTTAGGACGCGGCTTGCGCAAGGCTGCGGCTACGGGTGAAACGGACTAGTTATATAAAAATGACAAAAAGAAGCGCGCGTGGCAATATTATGATAAGCAAAGCAAACGGAGTGAATAGTAGCTTAATTAGCTAAATTTATTATTGAAAACGAATGAGTGGAGTTTAATTAGTGAAGGTAATTATATAATGATAATGAAAACAAATGAAGTAAACTCTGGCATAATTAGTGTTACTTATTAGTGAAAGTGACGGTTAGTGACAATTAATCAGTGAATTCCCATTACAGAACGTCGGACGTCGATATAAAATGCACGGTAAAAGAGCCATACCAGTTGGCTTTCGCCTTCGAGTACTCGTTGGCAAGTGCATAATGGACCCAGCCGCGTGAGCCACGCTTCGGTATCGATGGTCTAAGAAAGGACACATAACTAATTATCTCGTATGATCATACAAAAACACACATGGTTCGTATGTGTTCATACGAGATTATTGGATATGTGGCAGACGTGTCATATGAGCGCCTATGTAGTTCAACACCAAGATGTATGAATTGTTAGCCTTTAACATCGCTAGATTTGTAGCCCCTACCTGATTGGCAGCCGTAATCATAGCCCGTTCACCAGGGCCCGGTGGTCGTTTGGGGCACGTCGAACTCGAAGTACTTTCTTTTCATTTTTTTTGGCACAAGGGTGTATCATTCTGTCTGCATATTTCCTCCTTTCAAATCACTCTAATTTCATGCTCTTCAAAGTAAACCTTAAAGCAGTTTTGCCGGGAATGGTTTTTCAATTAAATATATTTTGTACATTGTAAATAATATCATCCTTGTAAAGCCAGTGTTGTTTCTTTCTCGTTCATTTCGCAGGAGCAATCACTTTTAAAGTTGCATTAAAAGCTGACGCTGCAGTCAAGATGGCTCTGAAGCGACTCCAGCCGTATGCCCAAATCATCGACGGCGAGAGAAGGTGCCCCATTGCACCGCCGGAATCCATGAGAAAGGGTCTGAAATTCGTGGCGCAGAAAGGGGACCTTTTGCAGGTGTCGTATTTCAGAAGCGGAACTAACTGGGTCCAGTACATCGTTCAACTCATCCTCAGTGGAGGCGAGCCGACAAACAACTACGAGGAGTTCCTAAGACGAGCCACCATCGTCGAATATCACCCACACATAGAGGAACACAAGACCGACGCACCACTGCGGACTCTTCGCACACACCTTCCACTGACCTTGGAAAAACTGAACCCTGAGGCGAAGTACATCTATGTGGCCCGAAACCCTTGGGATGTCTGCGTGTCGCTCTACCACTTTGTAAGCAAAACGAGTGCACCTTCAACCTTGAGGAGCACGTCACACGAGTGTTACTGCCTATAGACAATCAAAGCATAAGGATATGCGTGTCACGTATCTTGCAATTGAATCGCACGAATCTAACTGCACGGTTACAATTGGTTGCCCAAAGATCAATAGAGCAAATGTTTATAAAAAAATTAAAGAGCCCTTGCCTGATCGGGAAAAATGGGGGCAAGCGAAGCTTGGCGTGTGCGTTCCTGAAGTTCTTTCTTTCTTTCTTTCTTTCTTTCTTCTTTCTTTCTTTCTTTCTTTCTTTCTTTCTTTCTTTCTTTTTCTTTCTTTCTTTCTTTCTTTCTTTCTTTCTTTGTATCGCACTGCACAATGCCCCCTCCTAACTTTTTACTGACCCCACGCCGGGAATTGTAAATTCATCCTCGTGTTTAGCGGCACAAAACTTCAATTCCTAGAGGCAACACAGGCTACAAAGACGCTCATGCTTTTATACCCAGGCAACAATGAAATGTGGCAACGTCAAATGACAATTGCCTGCATAAGAGATGAGAATGCGATAGCAGAAACGGCTGATCACCGACAAGCCCACGATTGAGAGCGCATGAGATTTGCGAAACGGTGCATCCAACTACACACGTGACCGGCGCGCCTTCGAAGGCCGAATTTCTGTACGCCCGCCCTCACCTGGATTCTCGCGAAATCGACGAGTTACGAAAACGTCGAGTTACGAAACCTTCGTTTTAAAAATTGGCCGCGTATCTGCGTGCTTCGCTGGAAGTGTCGAAAGACGATAGAGGAGGCGGTTCGTGAGATATGGACGCCATCTGGCAATACGTCGGGAAACCGGTGGCAGCACCATATCGTCGGAAGAGGGCTTTTTTGTGCATGGCGTCGCATTTTCAGCGCACCCGCATTTTCAGTGCAGCCTAAGAAACACTACGATCTTTAGAATTACGTATCTATGTGTTTTCTAGTAAAGGAAGACACCACCTAATACTTACATATTGATGTTGTGCCTCAGATATGCGTGACATTTGCTTTTTGATCGACAATGTTCACAAGTATGAACGGCGCCACCAGTTCAACATGGCTGGGCGTTCAACAAGTGGTTAAACGTTGGCCAGCTGGCTGAACCGGGTGAGAGACAGACAAACAGAAAGACAGACAGACAGACCGAAATTTCTGCGTTTAAGTTCGCTGGTTCTCCAAGTTCTCCAAGTTCTCCAAGAAAGACTATCGTCCTAAATAACAAAATATAGGGCAGGGGGTATCTCTTTGGTAAAGCTTAGAGTGCAGCTCTTAGGCGCCCGTCCCTACGTTGAGCGGCGTTGCCGTGGCCGTCAGTGGCGTAACCGATAGACATGAACAAATAAAATTAGAAAAAGAAACCAGGATCACATGGGATTTGATCCTGGGTATTTATCTTGGGTTTTCCTGGTATATTATCCTGGGTATCCCTGCGTGGCAGTGGAGTATTCTACCACAGAGCCACGCCGTTTTTTTTTTGTTTTATTAAGCATAGTTTTCAGTTGCATGTCACAAACACACACATTCAACATATAAAATACAAACAAAACGCATAACAATGATAGTTATTTAGAAAGGTCAACCTGTCGATGATTAAAAACCGCTTAAATGGAACCAGGTCATCTAACATAGACATCCATATTGGTGGTTCTTCCTGAACTCGATGGGTTTCTCTTAAGTACATTGCATATTCGATGAAATGCTCTCTAGCGGAACGAGCTTACAGATCAGCATTTTGCGCCGCCATTCTC
The DNA here is from genome assembly GCF_013339695.2 of Rhipicephalus sanguineus. NCBI lineage: Eukaryota > Metazoa > Arthropoda > Arachnida > Ixodida > Ixodidae > Rhipicephalus > Rhipicephalus sanguineus. The sequence goes on from NC_051181.1 coordinate 72,880,713, forward strand.
GTTTTGCATATGTTGTGCATGTGTACCAGCAACCCCATGTCATAGGGGAAATTTGCTGTATCTGTGAGAAGTAAGCGAATACCATAGGGAGTAACCGGTAATTCTTTCTTTCATGAGCGTTGAAGAGAGAGAGAGAAATGGTTTATTATGGCAGAAAAGCTGAGAGGTCGGCCTGAATCAATGTTCTGGCCTGCTACTCAGCAGTAGGAAAGGGGAGAGTGGTAGTATAGAGAGTGGAGAGAAGATGCGGATGATGATGATGGAAAAAAGTGGCGACGAAATAAGTCCTGAATGTCCAAAAACTATTTACAGTCGCTCGTCGAGCTCTGTATCGCGCAAAAACATGTTCAGCGCTTTCAGAATATCGCGCTGATGACATGGTGGTGGTCCCAACAGAACTTTTTCTGAAACTTGTTGCTTCGATGACAACAAGACGGCTGCCATTGAATTTCTTTGCGTGAAGTATCGTGGGCAGACGCACAGGAGGTGTTCGATAGTCTCAGGAGTGCCACACATCTCGCAATTGGGACTGTCGGCACGGCCGATAAGGTGTAGGTAACGGCGAGTGAATGCCACACCTAGTCGTAGTCGGTGAAACAAGCTTGTAATACACCTTTTCATGGTTGGTGGGATTCTAACACTCATATTTGGGTCAAGTTCGTGAAGCCGGCGGTGACGATGGCTTGGTAAAGACCAATATACTACGGTATGAGCGTTGAAGAATGTCCCATAAGAATATTGCCGATTAGCAAAGCTGGCGCTTGAAACGCATTTGCAAAAAGACCGTTGAATAATGTCCCATAAGAATATTGCCGATTAGCAAAGCTGGCGCTTGAAACGCATTTGCAAAAAGACCGTTGAATAATGTCCCATAAGAATATTGCCGATTAGCAAAGCTGGCGCTTGAAACGCATTTGCAAAAAGACCGTTGAATAATGTCCCATAAGAATATTGCCGATTAGCAAAGCTGGCGCTTGAAAACGCATTTGCAAAAAGACCGTTGAAGAATGTCCCATAAGAATATTGCCGATTAGCAAAGCTGGCGCTTGAAACGCATTTGCAAAAAGACCGTTGAAGAATGTCCCATAAGAATATTGCCGATTAGCAAAGCTGGCGCTTGAAACGCATTTGCAAAAAGACCGTTGAAGAATGTCCCATAAGAATATTGCCGATTAGCAAAGCTGGCGCTTCAAACGCATTTGCAAAAAGACCGTTGAAGAATGTCCCATAAGAATATTGCCGATTAGCAAAGCTGGCGCTTGAAACGCATTTGCAAAAAGACCGTTGAAGAATGTCCCATAAGAATATTGCCGATTAGCAAAGCTGGCGCTTGAAACGCATTTGCAAAAAGACCGTTGAAGAATGTCCCATAAGAATATTGCCGATTAGCAAAGCTGGCGCTTGAAACGCATTTGCAAAAAGACCGTTGAAGAATGTCCCATAAGAATATTGCCGATTAGCAAAGCTGGCGCTTGAAACGCATTTGCAAAAAGACCGTTGAAGAATGTCCCATAAGAATATTGCCGATTAGCAAAGCTGGCGCTTGAAACGCATTTGCAAAAAGACCGTTGAATAATGTCCCATAAGAATATTGCCGATTAGCAAAGCTGGCGCTTGAAACGCATTTGCAAAAAGACCGTTGAAGAATGTCCCATAAGAATATTGCCGATTAGCAAAGCTGGCGCTTGAAACGCATTTGCAAAAAGACCGTTGAAGAATGTCCCATAAGAATATTGCCGATTAGCAAAGCTGGCGCTTGAAACGCATTTGCAAAAAGACCGTTGAATAATGTCCCATAAGAATATTGCCGATTAGCAAAGCTGGCGCTTGAAACGCATTTGCAAAAAGACCGTTGAAGAATGTCCCATAAGAATATTGCCGATTAGCAAAGCTGGCGCTTGAAACGCATTGGCAAAAAGACCGTTGAAGAATGTCCCATAAGAATATTGCCGATTAGCAAAGCTGGCGCTTGAAACGCATTTGCAAAAAGACCGTTGAATAATGTCCCATAAGAATATTGCCGATTAGCAAAGCTGGCGCTTGAAACGCATTTGCAAAAAGACCGTTGAAGAATGTCCCATAAGAATATTGCCGATTAGCAAAGCTGGCGCTTGAAACGCATTTGCAAAAAGACCGTTGAAGAATGTCCCATAAGAATATTGCCGATTAGCAAAGCTGGCGCTTGAAACGCATTTGCAAAAAGACCGTTGAAGAATGTCCCATAAGAATATTGCCGATTAGCAAAGCTGGCGCTTGAAACGCATTTGCAAAAAGACCGTTGAAGAATGTCCCATAAGAATATTGCCGATTAGCAAAGCTGGCGCTTGAAACGCATTGGCAAAAAGACCGTTGAAGAATGTCCCATAAGAATATTGCCGATTAGCAAAGCTGGCGCTTGAAACGCATTTGCAAAAAGACCGTTGAAGAATGTCCCATAAGAATATTGCCGATTAGCAAAGCTGGCGCTTGAAACGCATTTGCAAAAAGACCGTTGAATAATGTCCCATAAGAATATTGCCGATTAGCAAAGCTGGCGCTTGAAACGCATTTGCAAAAAGACCGTTGAAGAATGTCCCATAAGAATATTGCCGATTAGCAAAGCTGGCGCTTGAAACGCATTGGCAAAAAGACCGTTGAAGAATGTCCCATAAGAATATTGCCGATTAGCAAAGCTGGCGCTTGAAACGCATTTGCAAAAAGACCGTTGAATAATGTCCCATAAGAATATTGCCGATTAGCAAAGCTGGCGCTTGAAACGCATTTGCAAAAAGACCGTTGAAGAATGTCCCATAAGAATATTGCCGATTAGCAAAGCTGGCGCTTGAAACGCATTTGCAAAAAGACCGTTGAAGAATGTCCCATAAGAATATTGCCGATTAGCAAAGCTGGCGCTTGAAACGCATTTGCAAAAAGACCGTTGAATAATGTCCCATAAGAATATTGCCGATTAGCAAAGCTGGCGCTTGAAACGCATTTGCAAAAAGACCGTTGAAGAATGTCCCATAAGAATATTGCCGATTAGCAAAGCTGGCGCTTGAAACGCATTTGCAAAAAGACCGTTGAAGAATGTCCCATAAGAATATTGCCGATTAGCAAAGCTGGCGCTTGAAACGCATTTGCAAAAAGACCGTTGAAGAATGTCCCATAAGAATATTGCCGATTAGCAAAGCTGGCGCTTGAAACGCATTTGCAAAAAGACCGTTGAAGAATGTCCCATAAGAATATTGCCGATTAGCAAAGCTGGCGCTTGAAACGCATTTGCAAAAAGACCGTTGAAGAATGTCCCATAAGAATATTGCCGATTAGCAAAGCTGGCGCTTGAAACGCATTTGCAAAAAGACCGTTGAAGAATGTCCCATAAGAATATTGCCGATTAGCAAAGCTGGCGCTTGAAAACGCATTTGCAAAAGACCGTTGAATAATGTCCCATAAGAATATTGCCGATTAGCAAAGCTGGCGCTTGAAACGCATTTGCAAAAAGACCGTTGAAGAATGTCCCATAAGAATATTGCCGATTAGCAAAGCTGGCGCTTGAAACGCATTTGCAAAAAGACCGTTGAAGAATGTCCCATAAGAATATTGCTGATTAGCAAAGCTGGCGCTTGAAACGCATTTGCAAAAAGACCGTTGAATAATGTCCATAAGAATATTGCGATTAGCAAAGCTGGCGCTTGAAACGCATTTGCAAAAAGACCGTTGAAGAATGTCCCATAAGAATATTGCCGATTAGCAAAGCTGGCGCTTGAAACGCATTTGCAAAAAGACCGTTAAAGAATGTCCCATAAGAATATTGCCGATTAGCAAAGCTGGCGCTTGAAACGCATTTGCAAAAAGACCGTTGAAGAATGTCCCATAAGAATATTGCCGATTAGCAAAGCTGGCGCTTGAAACGCATTTGCAAAAAGACCGTTGAAGAATGTCCCATAAGAATATTGCCGATTAGCAAAGCTGGCGCTTGAAACGCATTTGCAAAAAGACCGTTGAATAATGTCCCATAAGAATATTGCCGATTAGCAAAGCTGGCGCTTGAAACGCATTTGCAAAAAGACCGTTGAAGAATGTCCCATAAGAATATTGCCGATTAGCAAAGCTGGTGCTTGAAACGCATTTGCTAAAAGACCGTTGAAGAATGTCCCATAAGAATATTGCCGATTAGCAAAGCTGGCGCTTGAAACGCATTTGCAAAAAGACCGTTGAATAATGTCCCATAAGAATATTGCCGATTAGCAAAGCTGGCGCTTGAAACGCATTTGCAAAAAGACCGTTGAAGAATGTCCCATAAGAATATTGCCGATTAGCAAAGCTGGCGCTTGAAACGCATTTGCAAAAAGACCGTTGAATAATGTCCCATAAGAATATTGCCGATTAGCAAAGCTGGCGCTTGAAACGCATTTGCAAAAAGACCGTTGAATAATGTCCCATAAGAATATTGCCGATTAGCAAAGCTGGCGCTTGAAACGCATTTGCAAAAAGACCGTTGAAGAATGTCCCATAAGAATATTGCCGATTAGCAAAGCTGGCGCTTGAAACGCATTTGCAAAAAGACCGTTGAAGAATGTCCCATAAGAATATTGCCGATTAGCAAAGCTGGCGCTTGAAACGCATTTGCAAAAAGACCGTTGAAGAATGTCCATAAGAATATTGCCGATTAGCAAAGCTGGCGCTTGAAACGCATTTGCAAAAAGACCGTTGAATAATGTCCCATAAGAATATTGCCGATTAGCAAAGCTGGCGCTTGAAACGCATTTGCAAAAAGACCGTTGAAGAATGTCCCATAAGAATATTGCCGATTAGCAAAGCTGGCGCTTGAAACGCATTTGCAAAAAGACCGTTGAAGAATGTCCCATAAGAATATTGCCGATTAGCAAAGCTGGCGCTTGAAACGCATTTGCAAAAAGACCGTTGAAGAATGTCCCATAAGAATATTGCCGATTAGCAAAGCTGGCGCTTGAAACGCATTTGCAAAAGACCGTTGAATAATGTCCCATAAGAATATTGCCGATTAGCAAAGCTGGCGCTTGAAACGCATTTGCAAAAAGACCGTTGAAGAATGTCCCATAAGAATATTGCCGATTAGCAAAGCTGGCGCTTGAAACGCATTTGCAAAAAGACCGTTGAAGAATGTCCCATAAGAATATTGCCGATTAGCAAAGCTGGCGCTTGAAACGCATTTGCAAAAAGACCGTTGAATAATGTCCCATAAGAATATTGCCGATTAGCAAAGCTGGCGCTTGAAACGCATTTGCAAAAAGACCGTTGAATAATGTCCCATAAGAATATTGCCGATTAGCAAAGCTGGCGCTTGAAACGCATTTGCAAAAAGACCGTTGAATAATGTCCCATAAGAATATTGCCGATTAGCAAGCTGGCGCTTGAAACGCATTTGCAAAAAGACCGTTGAAGAATGTCCCATAAGAATATTGCCGATTAGCAAAGCTGGCGCTTGAAACGCATTTGCAAAAACACCGTTGAAGAATGTCCCATAAGAATATTGCCGATTAGCAAAGCTGGCGCTTGAAACGCATTTGCAAAAAGACCGTTGAAGAATGTCCCATAAGAATATTGCCGATTAGCAAAGCTGGCGCTTGAAACGCATTTGCAAAAAGACCGTTGAAGAATGTCCCATAAGAATATTGCCGATTAGCAAAGCTGGCGCTTGAAACGCATTTGCAAAAAGACCGTTGAAGAATGTCCCATAAGAATATTGCCGATTAGCAAAGCTGGCGCTTGAAACGCATTTGCAAAAAGACCGTTGAATAATGTCCCATAAGAATATTGCCGATTAGCAAAGCTGGCGCTTGAAACGCCTTTGCAAAAAGACCCTATACAGGCGCCATGTCGGGCAAGAAATCGCATTAACCTACGTAATACAGCGTGGCAGGAAAGTAAAATTACAACCAGTCATCACACAATGCTAACTGCGCAACGAGTGTGTGGTTTAATGCTTCCCAGCCACTGCAAAGTTCTAAGCCATAATTCTTCATCGTCAGTAGCCACAAGCAGCGTCAACAAAGTGCACATAATACCTCACAGCTGTGCGGCGAGTGCCTCACTCATCCGCATAAACACTAATAATGGCGTAGCGGGTGTTGTCCTACTTCACAAAAATATGATTTATCGCGCAGTCGATACCTTTAGGAAAGCGAAAACATCAAACGTAGTCGCCCTTGCCCCAACACGAAACTCAGCTCAGAATTCTCATTAGGGAGTATCGTCGGTGAATTTTTTCTTTGTTCTTTGTATGAGCGTTCAAAGTGTGTGTTTCTCTCCTACATTATTTCAGTATATCACTAAGTTTCACATGCCAAGATTTGTGAAACAGAATAACAAGTGACTCCGTTAACATTGTAGGTTAGTCTGTTAGCTAAATATGTAAAAACAATTCTTTAGGAAATCAGTTAAGTTGGAGGTACATTTATACAAATACAGCTTGATGCGTTCCCCAAACATGTGCTGAAATATTTCACCTGTAGATGTATTTCATGTGAGCTGAAGTTACCCATCTGTGGTTGCACTAAGTTTGAATCGTTTATCCATTTTCCTAACTACAACAGGAGTGGACCCTCTGTTTAGACAAGCTGGTTGTTTTTTTAATTTATTTATCTACTCATTCATTCATTCATTCATTCATTCATTCATTCATTCATTCATTCATTCATTCAAGTACTCACAGACACCGCTGTGGAGTATTGCGCGAGGGGTGTTACAAAATGTAAAAAGAGCAAGAATGTCGTTATACATGAATTCACTAGCATTGTCATTGATGTTAGAAAATAATTAGCATTAAACGCCACATGTTGGTTATTTCAAATTGCGAGAAATGCGTAAAATGCGCCGGTAATTCAAATTGAAACAAGTTCGCATGAAGTATCCACATGCAATACCAGATACAAAGAACTTTATTGAAAAACCTTCTGAGAGACAAAGCCTTATAGGGAAAGCGCTGGGGCGCCGCTCCCACGTGGGGACAAGTAGGCAGAGGCTGGCCACTAATGTTCATATGTAGGGTTCTTTTTTCTAAAAGAGCCAAATGCACTTTAAATGAAACTGAGAAAAACGCGCTTTTTTGCTACCGCCAATATGGTCGGGCCTGCTCGAAAAATTTTTTTGCCACTGTGTTCCTGTCCCCTAAATACCTCAAATCTATATTGCGGCTAAAATCTATTAGCCCACTATCGTCGGTATTCAGGAGTAAACTTTGTATTTGGCTCTTATAGATTGTAGCATTTCATTTGGGCGTGAATTAGCTCGTAAAAGAAGACTAAAACGATTCGAATGTACGGTATAGCAATATTTTGCGATAAAATCAAGATCATCCTTGTGCTACCTTCGGCACCGTCCTCCGTCGCGTGCTCGTAATGATGATGACTAGACTTGAAGAGCAAGTGGTCCTTCTTGGCATAAGACGCACTATTCTGGATTGTCGGCGGCGTTTTCGTGTTCCTGGCATGTATACGGAAGGCCTTGAAAAGTGCTCCAGCTCTTCTTCTTCTGAGCTCCTTTTATCCCGTGCCATTCTAATCATTTCTTCTTCTTCAGGGAATAGATCGGTGTCCAATATCTTCATTTCATATATCTTTCATTTCAAATATGCCGTCTTGGAGCGAAAGAAGAACATGATACTGTAGCGCGAAACTCGAAAGCAAATGCTAAGAGGTAAAAATAATTAGTAAAGTGGGTCTCTTACTCTTTATATTCGAGTTTTGCGCCACAACGTCATGTCTTTCAGTAAGTGTACAACTCGCCCTGGAAAAAGTTATTGTGGAACATATACACGATAGCAAAGCAGCGAGGATACAAATGAAACCGTTTGGATGATACCATGTTGGTTGTTTTGGTCAGGTATGACTACACATGGCCGCACTCCCGCCTTTACTGCGTCCGCCCTCACGCAGGCGCGAGGTTCTATGGCGTAGACTCCAAACCCGCACTTTTCTTTCCCCTACCTAACGCCACAAAATTTACCCCGGGATGTACCCTAATTCGCACTGCAAGTTTTGTTCTGTCAGGCGAGCGGACCTTAACTACATTATGTGGCAATGCAAAAGTCCCACCCCTCCCTAGAGTCTTCATAAACAATTAAGTAGTCAGGAGCTGTGGGAGGCTGCCATGCGCAGCTACAACCCCGCACTTCAGGAGGATATCCTGAGGCGGGCTGAGGTGGTAGAGGAGGCCTACCGCGAGTAGGATCCCTCACCTTCATCTCGCAGCCCCTTTCCCTTAAGATGGAATAAATAAAGTTATTTCTCTCTCTCTCTTTTGGTCACGATTTTTGACGAAGCGCCGGTTTCATGAATGTGGCGCAGTTTGAAAGAGATGCAACATTTGGCTCATTTTTAACTAGAAACAACCCTTTTGAGTTCACGTTACAATGAGGAATTGTCCCTTTTGGATTCCAGTTGTATTAGAAGTTAAAGATACTTAGGAGGGCTTTCAGCTCCCGTGAAATTTAGCACAGTTGTGGTTTCTGCATTTGGCTCTTTTTGAAAACAAACGCCAAAATTAAACTCATATTCAATATCAACAATTAAAATGTACACGTCATTCAGGTCGAAAAATTACGGGATGAACAATATTAGCTCTTGTGTCTGAATACCATTACAATATTTTATAGCCTGCGGCAGGACGGACAATTCAAACCCGTTGATTTTGCCAAATAGTCATTGAAAGCTATGTTCATTATGTAGACGCCTGGATGAACAAGAAGGAGGAGTCAAAGTGAAAAAAACGAATGCTGACTGTGAATCATTTTGTGTATGAGCAAAGTAGTGAAATGAATCGAAGTTCTAATCGATGGTTTGGTAGTGCTAATGCGACTTTTAGTGTTTCGCATACCAATATATTAGACCTTCTATGAGAAAGATGTCGTTTTGGAGAAACTTGAGAAGATTAAACATGTAGTGCCGTGATTATTAACGTAATAATTTCTTGCTTGTCATTAATCTTGGCTATCATAAGCCCCGGACGGGAATGTTGCAACAATGCCTTTTCCACTGATAACACTTTTTAGATATTTTTCCTCTTGGCCAATGGCCAGGGCGACAAACCATCCGCGTCATTACAGTATGAGATGGCCTTGAGCGGCGGATATGAACACTGACATTGAATCCAACCCGACACTGCGCCTGAAACCACCAGGCCTAGTCACACTAGCACCATAAAACACACTAACAGAGAGAAAGTTTTTGAAAGAACGTTTTTCTTTGAACTCTTATAACTTTCAGGTGACTTCGCTTAGCTGCTATCGCTTTCAAGACGGCACATTCGACGATCTCCTGGAGGCATTCTTGACTGAATACCTTCATTGCGGCTGTTACTTCGAACACCTGGTGGCCGGTTACTCGATCAAGGACGAGCCCAACGTTCTGTTTCTCACCTACGAAGAGCTGCATAGAGACATACAGGAAGTGGTGCTTCGCGTCGCCAGCTTCATCGGCGAGCCTTACTTGAAAGCCCTAATGGAAAATGGAGCGGAAGGGCACAAGCTGTTGGACGTTATCATCAAAAACAGCAGTGTGGAGAGCATGAGAAAGGCTATGGTCTTCAACTTCAGCGGGCACTCTTTGCCAGAGGTAGACAAGCACTTTAAGAACCTTGATATCACTACAACTTCAGATTTTGAAGGAGACAACAAAAGCTATAATTTTGTGAGAAACGGTAAGATGGGAGTATGGAAGCAGCACTTCTCTCCCGAGCAGCTGCGACGTATGGAAGCCGCCATTAGAGCAAAGACGACTGGTTCTAGCGTTATGGACCTTTGGAGTGACATACGCGCAGAGGCTTTACGGATGAGCCGAGCTTAACTGTATGGCGGAATCATTCGCACACCTGTAAAATGGAACAGCGTGACATTTTTCATCATGTGGTGAAGAACGGCACGTTGTTCGCTCTAAAAGGATACGTACATTTTCTGATATAGATAGAGGTAGTGGTGTTGTTCAGCTGTGATGTATAAGCACGGTGGCGGATATGAATTGCCTTCTGATAGCTGAGTATCATTTCAATGTAGGCCGAATTCTTCATTGTTTTTTACAGGGCCACGAAGCAGTCTGACACAATCTACCGTAATTCTACTAGTGGAGCTGTAAACAACTAGGCTGAAACCATACAAGTACCGGGCGAGGACACCATATGTCCTGACCCGATGCCGTCAAAATGATAAGGTTTGTGCGTGTAGACCATCTCCTACGCGAAACAGGTGCGGACCCACCACTGTCACTCGTGGCAGCTTCACGTGGTTCCATAAATAAATCCAAGTCCAGCTAGCGACATCGCCTAGAGCACTTCACGTGCTCGGGGTTAGTAGAAAACGTGGGTCTGGCCCACCGGCCAGGCCGAGTAAGGTGGTTTTCACGGCGGGCCCGGGCCGTACTCGGGCTTGAAGCTCCGGGCTTAGCGTCGGGCCCGGGATATAGGCGGCGAGCTCGGGTCGGGCCTGGTAGTGCTTTTCTCAGTTCATAAAATTGTTCAACATATGTTCCACTTACGTATATGTTCCACATACAGTTGAACACCTCAATAATGACGCCGTTCAACAATGAAATTCTCGCGAGAACGAAGAAATCTGGCGCCCCCGGCGAACAACCATAGAGGTCAATGCATTTGTCCCATCTCGAAAGCGAACATATTTTAAAACGCACTCCCGAAATAACGAAATGTTCAGTTAATAATCCGCAACATTTTTTACAACCCCTGAGCTAGTTGGGATACCAGAAGTTCGAAAAGTGCAGCACCGCTCATTCGACAAATCGGGCACATACGTTTCCGCCAACAAGCATCGGTGTGACCATTGGTGCTTACATTAGCTCGGATGATGATGATAACAATGATAATGATGAGGATGATGGTGATATTCCTAACGGAAGTGCCATATACAGACCTATATAAAAATTCCCATATTTTGCTTATATCAGGAACTGGGCATATCAGGCTATATATGAATGCTGGCCATATGTGCCTTATGCGGCCTGATATGCCCAATTTCTTGTATACTCATACATGGATAAGGTCTATATGGCGTTATATGGATACTTTTATATAGTCATATATACATGATTGCTATATATGAATTCAGCTTGTGTGGCCGGCATAAAGCAGAGCAGCACATATCATTCTACAGCTATAAATATTGCTGCCTGATAATTATTGATACGCCCTAACGGTCTGCAGTCGCTGTCATGTTTCCAATACAAGGGTTGTGTCTCAATACATTATTGCTCAAATTTTCTCCCAAACATTATTTCTCAAGCTATCCTCATTATTGCTCAAATTATCATCAAAAGATCGTTGCTAGAAATGTAATTTTGCTGTTTATTGAAAGTTGTTCGTTCAAGTTTTCCATGGAATGTACAAACTGCAGAAGTGCTGCTTTTGACCCGCCCTGTAACGGCCGACAGGCCAGCAGTATGAGTAAATAAAAATGTTTGTGGTCAGCACTGTCTTTGTTAGGCTATTCTTCGCGAAAAGATGCATTGTGCTTCAACTGAACGCTTATCGACATTTTCTGTTGAGTTTCATAAACAGATTGTCCACGGTGTCCTTATTGAAAATCATTTTTGCGTGTCAGTAGAGTGTCTTTTGTGAGTAAAATGAAATTATTGACTTGCTATGGACCGTATGGACTGCGTGTGCATTCAATAACTTATATGACTTGATATTCAACCTTTAAGGAGTTCGATCAAAATCAGTTGGTATGCAAGATTGTGATAGTGAATTATAGTGGCTGGGAAGCAACTATTGCGCAACTGCTAAAAATGGTGGTTATAAGTCTCTGCGCGCGTAGGAACGGAGGCTATTAGCAATGTTTCTTGCAAAGCCGAAGCTAAAAAATTCTGTTTTGAAAACGTTACCCACTTTCTATACTGCTACCAATGCATTATTTCAAACAGTTGCAAGTCCCAATGAAGATCAGTCGAGTTTAATTTGTGGACCCTTATAAATTTAATCATAGTACTCACAGATTGAAACGCGACATCACATTTTTTATGTAACGACTGGTATGCGCAATTGCTCGAAATAAGCACGTCATGTCGCGACGAATCTGGTCTCTAAATAAAATGTTGTCTGTGATCTACGCGTTCGTGTCGAATCCACGTGCCCTTATCGTCAAGACACGTGTAATTCTAAAAACCAGATAAAATTAAACGAGAACAGACAAATTAGGGCACGGCCACATAAATCGCATGACACACAACTGGGGATGCAGATTGCCAACTGTTTTTCATATTTTAATTGCGCAAGTTATAATTTATCTTTTGACAAAGCAAAAAAAAAAGACAGTCCAAATATATTTGCATCTATTTTTATATTTGCGAAAACTACAATAGCACGAAAGTCATAATTTAGTTGGTGTAGCGCTTCCTTCCGATTAAGTAGGGTGAGTCATGTCTGGAAGAAATATAATAAACAAAGTGCTGTCGTAAAAATAAAATCTCTAGAATACGGTAGCCTAATCACGTAATGACAATTATTATTCAGTCATATACTCACAAAAAATGCAATGCGCTACTCAAAGTCAAAGTCAAAGTCAAAGTTTATTTTCCATTCTGTTGTACAGAAAGAAAGGACTGTGAAAAAAAGCTGTTAGACAGCTTGACTAGTTCACAGCCCCATAGAAAAAAGAAAGCAGAAAATAAATATAAAGTAAAAAGTCGGAGCGGTAGCAGCACCGCGGTAGACATGGCGATATGGCACCTCACGGGCAGTGCGCCACAACACGGCGTACACATTGTAGTTGCGATTTTAATACATATACGAACCACAGGTTGAAAACGAAATTATTACACTGTGTAGAAAACATAAACATGATAATACGACTGTCATCCAGAAACAAAATATAAGACATATACACTGCATAAAAACACATTGTATACATTACAACATTATACATTATATAGATTACAACCCTAGAAGTATCTACATGCAAGTGGAAAAAGCAAATATATATCTAAGAGGTTTGATTTGGGACTGAGAGAAAAAATATGTAACTGAATGTACTATTGATTTAAAGATGAAGTATTATATTGCAAATAATTCATGGATGTCGTGGTATGAGCAGTTGGTATGAGCACGTTGTATTCGAAAATTATGAAAACTCTTTCTGAGTTTTCATAATTTTCGAATACAACGTGCGAAGGCAATAAAAATAATAAAATTAGCTTAAAATTTAGCAGAGGTCTGTCGTTTACAGGGCAAGTAAATTCAGAGAAACTTAATCACACCTTAAGGCGACCACGCCGATTCGTACTGCTTTCCAGAAAGGCAATTGCGAGGGAAAGCCTACTGCCGATTTTTTCCGCACGAAATGTTAGGGATTGTCTATCCAACGGCCTCCACACGCACACGCTCAAAAGTACTTGCATGTAAGTCCACAATTGCACCACGTGCAGCGATGTAGATTGCTCAGAGCAACGTTAACATCCTGTGTACATCGTAGCAGTAGCTGAACACGAAATAAGAGAAAGAGAGATCACAAGTGACGACTACGAGCCCCACTCGCGACTGCGGTGAGCGAAGAAGCAACAATGGCGCGGATGGATTCAGACTCAGTGGCACACGTTTCCAATATGCCTTCGCCGAATTTATCACCACTCACACCTAAAGCCCCTCACCTTCTTTACTGAGACCTAGATCCTTTTTTTTATATGTGACATGGACTTGCCCTTGAGGCCTAATATTTGTTTGTATACTTGTATTAAATGTGGGCCTTTAGGCCGGTGTTGTGTATGACGCGAAGAAGTGTCTTGTGGAATGTGTTGTCATGTATCCCTCGGTCATAACTGTTTGTGTCACTGCGGTGAAGGCCAGCTTGCAGGAGAAGAATCCTCACCGACGCCGACCGCGTGCAAGCAGCAGCGCGCTCAACTGTTCACGCGGGCTTTGGGAGGATAGGGCTCAAGCTGTCCCCGCTGCCGCGGAGAGCGACAGTGCATGACCTTTGAGAGGGGCATTCGTCGAATATGCAATCGCTGCTTTGCGTACGCTGGCTACCACGAGGCATTCGATCTGGATTTTTACGTGACTTGTCATAATAATAATAATAATAATAATAATAATAATAATAATAATAATAATAATAATAATAATAATAATAATAATAATAATAATAATAATAATAATAATAAATAAAATGGTGCTTCAAGCACGAAATGAACATTTCGTGCTTGAATGAACATACGTGGCTCCTCCACGGAGGGCTGTAAAATATTTTGGAGTTTGGTTTATGCATTATGCAATGCCCTTATTCACAAAAACGACTCATGCTAAATGCATTCGCAAAATAATATTTAAGCCCATCCCGATGGGCCACGTATTAGCGATCCCGAACAAGAAATTACGCAAACAAAATAATTTTGTCAGACCGGCCGCTTACGTTAAGGGTTGGCATCGGGTGTTTCCACGTATGATCGAACAAACGATCGCTGATCGACCTCTTAAGTTTATTTCAAAATTTTATATATTATTGCCTTGTTAGTGGAAACAAGAGATCCGCAATTTATTTTGCCGCCAAATTTTTTTTTTCAAAGCACAGTGAAAGGTTATTGCCATTGCACCATTCCGAAAAAGAACACAAATCTGACTGCAGCAAGCGACAGTCGTTAACTGAATGAATTTCCTTAAATATCTTGATGTCATCGGCATAGAATAATGACGAAGAGGAGGAGTGGAGTGCTCATCGGCTCTGCTGTTTTGGACAACTTTCGTTATGAAATGCGCAAAATATGTTAAAGTTAGGTGGCTGAAATTTCTTTACTTAAATATATGCATCTTTTTGTTTCTCCTCAGTATATTTAGTTTTATGTGTTGTGTAGATGTTTTTATAAAAAACCTCAAATTTGGCCCAGGAAGCGTTCTTTTCATTAATTTGAAGGTATTTATCTCAAAATTGCCTTTGGCAGAGCGACAAAAAGTCCGTAATGCGTTCTTCGTATACCTATCTACCAAACTGCCGAATCTCACATTTATATAGCTCTTCAGTCAAGAGATGCGATGCGGTAATTTCAAGGAAACACCAAACAATGGAAATTTCTGACAATTAAAAAAAAGACATTTTCGACCTTTTTAAATTTTTGTCCACATATTCTCCTCCACATCCGCTTTCACAAACTGCGACAGGAGTATTCTCAGTACTAGGCGAAATTAAACTCCAGAACCTCTCGGGCGACGAAGACATGAGACTCGGAAGTTGTTGGCCATAATAGCGTTCCTTGTCAGACAATACATTTGATTTCACTTGAGAAACAAGTTCATAAATTCTTTGCTGCAGTATACCTATGTCTTTCGAGTACCGTCTCTGATTTTTAAACGTTTGAGCCGTCTTCGCAACTGCAACGTTTCCCAAGAAATCCAGGGGTCCTTTCCTTTCGACTGTTTTACAATGCGTGGAACAAATCTTTCAATACACTCATTAATAAGGTCCTTGACACGCATCCACAAATAATGAATATCAGCAGTGCAACTCAAAAAAAGAATCAAATACAAATGATAGCAAGTCCAATATTGAAGTGCCATCTGCACGTGAAAAGTTTGGGAACGAGACCCTCTTGAAAATTTTCTTTAAAACAACATCAGAAAGCTAAAGTATCACAACCTGGTGATCGCGTATTCCAGGGAGAACAGAGCAGCTAGCTTGAGCAGAGATTGAGCCACTAATGAAAAAGAGATCTAGAATTGAACAAGAGTTTGCCTGTATTTGAGTGAATTCATCAACGATTTGCATCAAGTCAAAAGAAAACGCTGTATCGATCATTCTTTCACCAATTTTGTAGTTAGGTTGTTGCAAAGAGAAAGATGGCCAATGAACATGAGGCAAATTAAAATCTTCAGCTAGAATTATCCGATCCTCAGGCTTCACATGCGTAACAAAGTAGTTGTGGATTCATCCAGAACACCCATGCAGGAATTGAGTGGGCGATAAATGGCCTCAATCACATACCTGGTCTTTCCGTAATACGCTATGGAAAATTGGTGTCTTTATATCATAAGCATCATTGTTCATTGTTCATTGTTCATTGATGGGTATCCCCTCTAGGTGGCCCGACGTCTCGAGCCTGGACCTGCTAGCCACATTTTGGCATTGACACTCCTGTTACCTTTGATGTATTACTCAAGCCGACAATAAATATTCTTCTTCTTCTGCTGCGGCTGCTACTACTACTACTACTACTACTACTACTACTACTACTACTACGACTACTACTACTACTACTAATTATTATTATTATTATTATTATTATTGAAACAGATTATTGAAATGACACGCTAGATGTTTTGCGAGTGATAGACATGAATTTTGTCTTTGAGGTATTCAGAGAAAGGTTATTGCCGTTGCACCATTCCGAAAAAGAACACAAATCTGACTGCAGCAAGCGACAGTCGTTAACTGAATGAATTTCCTTAAATATCTTGATGTCATCGGCATACAAGAGGAAAGAAGAATTACGAATGGCAAAAGAAACATCATTAACGTAAATTAAAAATAGGAGTGGGCCTAATGCCGACCCTTGAGGGACCACACTAGTCACTTTATACAAAGAAGAGGTTTTGCCATTTACGGCAACATAACAAGATCTATTGAGCAGATAGCTGTGCAAGAGATTCACAATCGACAAGTCAACGTCAAATTGTGCAAGTTTAACCATAATCAGTGTGTGGCTGACTACGTCAAAAGCCTTGCTCAGGTCACAGTAGATTACGTCAACCTGCCCTCTCTGAGAAATAGGTGTGGAGATCTGCGTCATGAAACTAGCAAGATTTGTTGTAGTTGAGCGGCCAGCAAGAAAACCATGTTGATTTGGAATCAACGAGTTTTTCACACTAAAAGACAATATTTTGTGCAGAGCCAGTTCGAAGATCTTTGATGTGGCACAGAGTAGAGAAATCGGGCGATAGTTAGAAACATCTGTTTTAGAGCCCGACCTAAATACTGGGAAAACACGAGCAGTTTTCCACATGCTAGGAAATATGGAAGTGTCCAGGCAGTTATTAAATATCGTAGTCAGTACTGAGACAAATATACTACCATAAGCTTTTAGTATGCCAGAGGGGATGCCATCTGGGCCACATGATAAGGATGGTTTTAAGCGCCTAATGCATTCACTGATAAGATTTTCATCCAGCGACAAAGCACTGGATGAGCTAGCTGCCTTGGGCTGTTGTCTGATATCATTGCTAGAGTCTGAGGCCTTATAAAGCGTCTCATTTCAATACTCTGTCAATTCTGTGTCGTTATGCAACGTTCATGAAATCAGCGATCTTGGTGTTGTTGTTGACAGCGCGTTAAACTTTTCTTCTCACGTCAAGCGTGCTGCTTTGCGGGGCCTTCGTTCTCTCGGATGTGTTTGTAAAATATCTCGAGAATTCAGGTCTCCCATGGCCCTACACAAATTGTACACGGCAATATGTCTTCCACAACTTGAGTATGCGTCCGTGATATGGAATGGCATTGCTCAATCCAGCGGTAACACCATTGAACGAGTCCAGAAAAAATTCCTCAGCATATATAACCATCGCCTTGCTAAAAATGACTCTGGATCTCGTTAAAATACTGCTGAATCATTATCACTGCCATCACTTCACTGCCGACGAAATCGTTCTGATCTCTTATTTCTTTACAAGCTAGTCCACGGTGTCATATCCTGTCCTGTACTTCTCAATTGTGTTAATTTTCGAATTCCGCGTAAGTTAACCAGAGAGAACAGACCGTTTCATGTACCCGCCTGCTTCTTCCAACACTCTACCGTTCACAGAATACAAAGTCTTTATAATATTAAATTTTCTGATCTTGACGTTTTTCATAGTCCGCAATCACTGTTTTTATCCGAGCTTTGCACTGTTTTGACATAGTACGGCACAATGTACAAAGTCTTCCCTTCTCCGTCTTTCCGCATAGTTGTATACGTGCAATCTAATTTTTTATTCCCCTTCAATATTTCTCATGTTGTCTTATTTTACTCCTCCCCTTTTGTGTTAATTTCTCTTTGTGTACGTGTTCTTGCTCTTTTTATTTCTGGAGACTGTCTGTATTGTATTGTTTATTTTTATTGTTTTGTTTTGCGTGCGCCTGCACAAAGACCTCACGGTTGTTCCTGGGCACGTTAAATGATTGATTGATTGATTGATTGATTGATTGATTGATTGATTGATTGATTGATTAAATGATTGATTATATGTCGAAGATTCAGTCTTCCTATAGCCTTTCACATTTTGTACACCGCAGTATGTCATCCTCAACTTCAGTATACTTCTGTGATCTGTAATAGCATTGCTCAATCCAGCGGTAACACCGGTGAACGAGCCTGGAAAAATATATCCTGAGCATCTATACCATCGCTTCGCTAGAAATCTAGAAATGACTGTAGATATCGTTCAAGTGATGTTGGATTATTATCATGGCCATCACTTTTCTGCTGATGAAATCACGCTGACCTGTTATTTCTGTACAAGATAGCTCACGGTATCACACCCTGTCCTATACTTCTCAATTATATTAATTTTGGAATTCCGCGTATATTAGTCAGAGTAGACCGCTTCATGTACCCGCCTGCTCCTTACAACACTCTACCGTTCACAGAACACAAAGTCTCTGTAATGTTAATTTCCTTGATCTTGACGTTTTTCATAGTCCGCAGTAATTGTTTTCATCCAAGGATTGCATTTCCTTAACAGATTCTTGCATAATGTACACATTCTCTGCTCCGTCTTTCAGCCAGCCTTCCGCATAGTTGTGTATATGCAATGTTATCTTTCATTTCCGTTCAGTATTTCTCGTGTTGTCTTATTGTATTCTTTTCCTTTAGGAGCTTGACCCTTTTGCTGGGGGGTAGTCTCTCGTCACTCCTGCCATGTACAAAAGTTCTCATTGCTCCCGCTAGAGGCACAGCTGTGCTCTCCGTCGATTCAAGAGCGCTCACTAGATGGCGCGCCGCGGCTCAGGCAGCTTCGCTCTGGGCGCGTGCTCTAGTTTAATAGGGGACGGCTAGAGGGTCGCGCCTTAGATAGCGCTTGCTCTTGGCGCGCTTCCTTTCCCTTTTGCCAGACATCACTCAGTGCACTTCGCCAGCGCTACTCATCATGAACCCGAAGAAGCCAAGGCAGCAGCGCGGGCTCGTCGCCAAGACCCTGCGGTGAGAGCTCGCGAGGCCGAAGAGAGACGCCATCGCCGACAGCAAGCACGAGCCACTACCAGCACCGAGGCACAACGCCATTATACTAAAAGGAAAACGTTTCCCCGAGCTTATGTGATTCGTAAATAAGCTCTTGAACAAAGTGTATATACTGCATCAATACGTAAAGTTGTGTATATAGTGTATCGATATGTAAATATAAACATTGTGTGTATATTGTGTACATACAATCACACCACAAGAACTCTCGTGTCACTTCTTTATATGATGATGATTGAGCAGATGGACAGAGGGTTCACGGTTTACCGGGTTTACCCTCTGGAACAAGCTCCTTCATCATCATTCCCTTCGTGGATATGCTTGTGATTTTTTTATAACTTCTTATTGCCTATAGGTTTTTGCTCTTTTTATTTGCGTTTTCCTCTGAGGACTGTCTGTACTGTATTGTTTATTTTTTATTGTTCTATACTTACGTGCACTTGCACAAAGACCTTACGACTGTTGCTGGGCACGTTAAATAAATAAATGATTGATTGAATGATTATTATTATTAATATTGGAAGCGCCAGTGCGAGTTGTCTGAAAACCTAAAAAAATATAAAAAAAGCATATGGTAGGAATGAGAGAGAACATCTAGGTAAAAACAAAAAAGCGCCCATGTAATCTGCACACCTGCTCACACACTACCAGACGATAGTAATGAGGTGGTGCGCCGCGTAGCTCGAGGGCGTACGGACTGAGCCTCGGATAGCCCCGCCTCATAGACTGCAGGTGAGTGGGAGTGGGAGGAAACGATGTCCACATTGCACAAAATTACAGAAGACCATTGATTGCAAAGAAGCGTGCATTCCTACCGCTTCAACCAAAATTAGGCAAGACACAGTCTATTGAATGGCGGCAGTTACAAACCCAGTCCTACCCGAGCCAAGCCAGCATGCAGATAATGCACATAGATTTATACACAGCAGACAAGTGCGCCATTGCCACTCTAGAGCCACCATATAGCATAACCTATGAGAATGTCCAGGTATAATACACAATAAAGTGATGCAACATCAAACAGCGACGGCCTCCGCGCGTGCAGAGACTTTGCGTTGCGCAGCTCGGACCTGTGGTACCAACTCTGACCCGTCCAGCGAGCCGATGAAGTCGACATGGGTCAGCAACCCTTGGCCGAAGTCCAGGCGGAGTGCAGAGTCATCCAACCATTCCGCATGGCAGTTGATTAACCATTTCATAGGGCACTTAATATGATCTGTTGTGAATGTTGCTGCGTTTCTTGTTCTTTGCTTTGGTCACGAACCGGGCATCGCGATGGTTCGTTACAGAATGTGGCAGAAGGTGTCTAGCAAGCCATTGTTTTCAAGAAGAGTTGGGTGCAGCCATCCACGATAGTGGCAGCCGCTGTTCACCGCTCTACAGAATTGCTTCTACATACTGGTGAGTTTTTCTCATGCGCATTTGTGCTTCCGTCGTGCATCTCTACTTCAGCTCCTAACCGGTTTACAACAGAGCGGCTGACCCCTACATGTTAGCGTAGCTATCGCAAAATGTTGGCTGATGTTTAAATTTTGAAAACCTGGTTATCACGAGCGAAATGTATGTTGTCTTGGTTTCGCAAAGACTAAAGAGGCAGTGTTTCATCAAATTTGGGCTTTATCGCAAATCTGGTAGTGTCACTTGGGCTTTCTTTGATGCTGGCGCAGGCGCTCTTGTGGTCCGTAAATGTGAGCAATAGAGGCCATTTTAGGCTACACACACTGAGGAATGGAGTGATTCTCGGTGGAATACCAAGGTGAAGGCTGTTTTGCAGAATGTTGTGTAGGCTTTAGTATCGGAGGCCAATGTGCGATCAAGACCTTCGTCCATACACTGCAGTAAGCCTACCTCGGTCTTCGTGATCTTGTCCAGAGCCGTTGAAGCAGCCTATAAAGGGCTCCAAACTTCCCAGAGTTTGAACTTTCGCTGCGGCATTGCAGCTGTGAACGAGTGCAGAGCAAACGCAAGCGGAGTTACACGTGTTTTGTGATAAAAACTTGGCCCTGGATCATCCGTGGGTACTCGACGAGGCGCTCAAGTGCAGAGCCCTGATGGCACTCCGAAAGGGGAGGTGCGCTTGAGTGTCTGTCGGGAGGCCCAAGGTACGGTAGGGCTAGCAGGAGCTCGTTCCTCCGCTGGTCATGTACAGAACAAGCTCACTACAAGAAGAGCGCGCATTCGCTACTAGGAGCAGCCGGCCTTGAAGATGACCTCGAAGATTCCGCGTCAAAAAGCACCAAATCTGCCGTAACACCAGTAGGAAAGAGTGTCCTCGGGTGAAGGATCGCTGTTGCGGAGACCCTGAAAAGTGTGAAACGGCAGCACGCTTTTCTGGCGTGTACGCCTGAAGGTGTTACCGCAGACGATATGTTGTGAAGTTCCGGCCTGTGGTAGAAGTCCTAAGAAGCGCGTTCACATGTCCTGCGTACTCCTAGCGAGGCTGTCATCCTTCGCGTATCCGATACTCTGACGTGCCCGAGCAAACACGTGCACTGACGTCTGCCAGACTGACGCCTGGCAACGCGTCTGTTTTCCTCTTCTCCCATGACCGGACCGCTATCACGCAACTGCCTCGTGGGAGAGAGATAGCATGGAAAGAAGAATGTCCTCACGTTACTATTAAATGTAGCGTGTGAATTAAAGCAAACACAGACGTCGGAGACAGATAAACGGGGTTGACCATTGCTCCGCAGCTTGTCCTAACGTTACTATTAAGTGTAGCGTTTCAATTAAAAGAAACACAGGCACCGCAGACCGATAAACGAGGTTTATCCTTGCTCCACAGTTACCTCTACATTGTGTAAACGTTCATGCATCACAAGCCTCGCGCTGTATAGTGCGTGCGTCTCAGAAGCTACAGTTAGCGGCCGGCAACGGCGGCATCGAAAAGCGCTCACAAGCGAAAGCCTAGGGCGTTTTCACCGGCAAAATCGCAAGTATTAGCAGGTAATTCTGACCACTTTATCTTAAACACGATGTCGATAACGCAGAGCTTGCGATCGTTGCTCTACTTGCGATAATAACTACTTGTTGTAAACTATCAACGTGTCTGCCTCACGCTTTTAAAATAATTTTGAGCAAACCAAATACTATCTATCTATCTATCTATCTATCTATCTATCTATCTATCTATCTATCTATCTATCTATCTATCTATCTATCTATCTATCTATCTATCTATCTATCTATCTATCTATCTATCTATCTATCTATCTATCTATCTATCTATCACCTGGGAGCTCTCGTGGATGTCTCGCTAACGTAGTATATACTGTTGAATTTCGAATGAACGAAGTTGTAATTGCGCTCCAGTTATTTCGTAAAATCAAAAAGTTCGAAAAATCGAGAAAGGAATTTTTCGCTCCTCGAATACCTAAAACTGTAACGTAGCGTCACTCGAAAGCTATGGCGGCACTTAGCTTGCCGCTCACACATGCCTGCGCGTCTGAAAAGTCCGCGAGGGCAGCCCCGACATGCCGCCTCCCATATCGCGCCGATGCAGACCTGGTAGATTGTCACGTGGAGCTACGACACGCTGCCGATGTGCAAAGATGCGAAGAACGAATGCAATGATCGTGCCAGCAGGCAGAGCGAGAAAGTTGCGAGGTCATGACCAGTGCTGTCTGCCGCTTAAACAATTAAATAACGAAAGCAATCGCCGTTGTCCTGCGGGAGCATCTACAGGGACAACAAACTCGCCCCCCCCCCCGCCCTTAGTATCAATTACGGTGACATATTTTTCCAAGAAAACAAACGAAGAGAACATACAGTACCGAGGGTTGAAAACTAAGCAACAATGGAATCTCAAGCAAAGACGCAGTAAGTAAGGCTGTTTTTGATACACCTCACGGATAATACGAATTCTGTCATGCGCTTTGGCTTCTGCTATGCGCCTACACTTTAAAGAACTAGTAGAGTTAGTTTAGCGCAGCTTGTATCGCCGAGACGATATTGGCCGCCTAGGTCTTGGCTGCCTACATAATATTTTTGTTTAAAATGGGGGGATTTGGGACTGTTGATTGTTGCATGTAAAACGTTTCTTCAGCGTTTCAGAAATTTCTGCGGATCTGCGATCATAACGACGGCGGTAACAGACATACGATGCGTGAAAACAAAGGGCCGCCTTCGTTCTCTGCACACGCGATATTGTTTATAGAATTCCCCTTTCTTGTGGTAACAAGTAGATCCGTGAAACCAGCACCTGTACCAATTGTAGACTTAGAGCACCGAATAACAATCTCAAGAGGTATTGTGAGTGGTAGCTGGCAATTCATTGTAAATCCTGCGCTTGTGAACCTTTGTTCAGCCCATGCACCATTGCATGCCTCATGCGTGACAAGATCGCAAGAGTGATAACTGAGGTTTACAATATTTTGATGTGAGGCCCTCAACGCATTAGCACCCCTACTGTCAACCATTCTGATAACGAACGTCTTAAAATAACTTCTTTGCTTACAAGCATGCCTGGTGGCCCGTGTACGCGTATAAAGTTGTAGTTTAAAACAGCAAGCCCTATTTGAAAGGACTCTCTTTATGTCTCGCCTGGTTCTTCCTTTTGATATTCTTCTCTCTGCGTATTACAATTTGAATACATTGTCGCCTTTCCGGCGGACTTCCTCGTGCATCTTGTGCGCCTGAAATATGTCAGAATGCTGGACTCCAACTCAATCTCAAGAAGTGCCGCTTCGCTTCCCGGAAGTTCCCTATTATCAGTCACCTCGTGTCGAAGCACGGTACGCTTCCCGACTTAGCTAATGTGCGCGCTATCGCGGACTTACGTTGCCTGAGAACAAATCGTGTGCTACGGGCGTTTCGCCGGGCCGCGCTAATATACGGAGAGGGCATGTCCGGAATTTCTCCACTTAAATCTCCCCTTTGACGCAATTCCTCAGCAGCGGCAAAATTGTCTTGCTCTTATAATCCGCATAGGGGAATAACATGCATGAATTGCATGTCATGCATGTCGCGCACGTCAAGACATACGTGATAAGGTGATGTTCTGACATGATGAAGGCAGATTCATGATCATACTATACAACAGAACTTCCTCCACGGGACGTGCGTGAAGGGCAAGGCAGGCTGACATTTTATGACAAAACTCGCACAGTCCGTTTCGCATTTGCCTAAGACGGCTCGATGGCAAGAGCCACCTTCTTCTTATTTTATATTTTTGTAAGCAAAACATGAGAAAGTAGGCTGCGTTGGATCCGGCTATTGCATATTCTTGTTCTCATCGCCCGATTCTGTTGATCATTCGCCTTCGCCCCCCTTCCGCCAAATCTTGCAGCACCCAAACATGATTCTGCAGTGCCTCCGGAATTCGAGGCACTGGCAGCTTTCTGCACCTCATGTAACTTCGCCGGGGCTCCGGGATCGTCCTAACTTCCCAATCGCTTGGGATCGTCCCAAACGAAGGTGTCCTATGATCAGATTTGTACACGCTAGATAAAATAAATAACCGAACTAAAGTTGTGTACAGGGCGAGCTGGTATAGTTTCATGGCGAGGCTTAGCGCGTGGAAAACTGAACAAAGAGAAGAAGACACGGGTCAGGCGCATTGTGCGCCGTTGCGCCTGTCCCGTGTCTTCCTCTCTGTGCCCACTTTTCCACGCGATGAGCCTCGCCATGAATAAGTAGGCGATTACAATTACAGTTTCTTCCTTTAATATGCAATTGATTGCAGTAATCAATTACCGCCCAGGAAAAGTAGCTGAGCAATTGTAGAAATGTACCCTTATAAAAATGGCTAGTACCATTGAGTAGACCACCTAGTAACCATCTATTGACATTGGTGACCGTCTAGTAACATTTGCGATCTAGTAACAATTGTCAATAGACCGTCTAAAGACCTGCTTCTTACTTTTGTATAAAGACTATTTTATGTAGACCATCTAAAGGCCTCCTTCTTACCTTTTTATAAAGATTATTTAATGTATACCGTCTGAAGGCCTCCTTCTTACTGACGTATAAAGACAATCCTAAATACCCCTTACAGAAATGGCTAATAACATTGGGTAGACCACCTAGTAACCATCTATTGACATGGGTGACCGTCTATTAACATTTGAGATCTAGTAACCTTTGTCAATAGACCGTCTAAAGACCTCCTCCTTACTTTTGCATAAAGACTATTTTATGTAGACCATCTAAAGACCTCCTTATTACTTTTGTATAAAGACTATTTTATGTAGACCGTCTGAAGGAATTCTTATTGACGTATAAAGACTATTCTAAATACCCACTGAAGGCCTCATTTATAAGTACTATTTTAAATGCACCTTCAAAAGATGATTTAGCTTTAGCTAGGGATACGATGTCATCGAACATTAAACCTCTCCGCACTTTCCCATCCCCAAAACGCATATGTCTTCACATATAATTCTGCACGTGCCGACGAGCGCATACACAGATGCAATAAAATGGTATCCATGCAGGTCCTCGTTGCATGTACGCATGCATCGGCTTTATATGAGAAAGGCTCCCGCACCGAAGCCCTTTCATGAATTGATGTGCTGATACAAATAAGTGGGCACGCACTGTATATTGCTAGCGACATACGACTCAGGGAGGGGAAGGCGTATCATTCCTTCCTTGTTCAGTCTTCCCTTATCCCCATGATCAACAGTGCTCACTAGCACAATCACCTTTCTGCTTCAAGCTGCTAGCCATGACGGCGAGTGTTCCACACTCGCCGTCATGGCTACTGGTGGCGCAGACTGGCACTCCCACGTTTAAATGTACATATATACCCCATAAAGTGGACGGGGGGATAGCCGCCGCGGTAGCTCAGTTGGTAGAGCATCGGACGCGTTATTCGAAGGTCGCAGGTTCGATCCCTGCCCGCGGCAAGTTATCTTTTCGTCCACTTTTCTTTCTTCACATTTATCTTACATTTACTATTAATAACATCCCCTATATTGCCTTGGCATTATTGTCTGTTAGTGCTCATTAATATTGCCTTCTACAAGCACATGTACACAGGCGTCCACTGTTAAAGGGAACATCGGAGCGTGTGGAGGCAGCTCGGCGCCACCGCCGGCCAGCGGCTGCAACGAGTTTCGCGCAGGCGCAGTGCACGCTGTGAGTCGTGCTCTTTCGTTGTCTGCTGCCGTCTGCTTCCGCGCTGCGAATCGTCGCGAAGCGAACCGCTGACGCGACGAAAGAGCACTGGGCACGGTGCTCACTGCGTCTGCGCGAATCTCGTTGCAGCCGACGGCCGGCGGTGGCGCCGAGCTGCTGCCACACGCTCCGATGTTCCCTTTAACAGTGGACGCCTGTGTACGTTCACACATACGGTGACATACCGCACACGCATGTTGCCGAAAGGTATGGGTTTGTAGGCAGTGTTCGTAACCGCCGCGCTGACTTAGTCAAGGTGCTGGACTGCTGATGTGAAAGACGAGTGTTCGATGTTGGCTGTGGCGGTCGCATTTCGGCGGAGAAGAAATGCTACAGGCGCGTGTACTGCGCGCAGTCAATGGACGTTAGTGAATCCGAAGTGGTCGACGTTATCCAGAGCCCTCCACACGGCGTCGTCGCTGTGGGACGTTAAACCCCGTAGATTAGAAAACAAATCCTTAACAGACAGTGTATGAGCATGCTTCAATAATATTATTGTAACCAACTGCTAGCAGAGTGTATTAAGACACAGGTTACTAGATGGTTAACAGACTGTTCATGGACAGTCTTTCTATTGAGAGAATGTTACTAGGGTGTCTGTTGAACATTGTTGATAGGGCGTTACTACGAGGTCACCAGACAGCCTATGAACATGAGTCTGTTCAAAGTTGGTGGCCAATTGCAGCCACAGCGTTGATTGATTGTTGGTACAGACGTCTAAAGACAGTTGGTAGACACTCTTTTGATTGTTGGTAGGTTATAGCAACAATTGTCTTTAGACCGTGAACTTAATCTTACCAAATATTTTTGTAAGGGTAGTCGATTATTCTTGCGTTACTTTCCTTCAAAAGATTATTGCCGTGACACAATAACACGTTTACTCAAACTACAACCAACTACTGCGTCTTGCATGGTAGAGAGAAGGCTGGAGGCTTGCGTGAAGGTTGGGAGGCTTACTGTGGCTTCTGTGATATAGTGTTGCACGCTGTTAACTTTCAAGAGCTGTTTTTCAAAGTTGTCGTCGCTTATTCTTCCACGTTTCCTCGTTAAGAGGTCAGCTGCTACACTGAACACTTTCTCATTGCATGCACTGAAGGGAAGGGCGGCCTTATAGCGTAGCAACACCTTGCGCACCAGCTCGTAGCTGCGCAGTCCTCTATGAAGCGTCACGCTTCGCTGTCGCTGGCGCTCGGGTAAGGCGTGTCAGGTAAAGCCAATGAAAAAAGCTAAAAATGTGAGGCTGTTAGTGACACCCTGTCTTACAGGACTCACAGGACTGGTGCCCCTACAGAGTGGTCGCATATATTTCGGGATGGGAATTGAGGTAGAAGACTGGTTACAACTTGATCTTGGAAGAAAAAGGTATTGGATTACCGGCGATCAATTACAAGAAAGTGTAATTGATTACGAGTAATCGATTACTTGTAACGCGTTACGTACAACTCCACCTGTGACGACGCCGTAGTTACGTCACGATGACGTCACATTTCTGGTGGCATGTGACGTGATGGTGACGTATTTGATGTCGTCATCACGTAGTGTTTTTTGAATGACTCGTGTTGGTGCCGACAGTCACGTTTCGCGTTTCATGAGGCATCTAAGGCTTGGGCCTCACTAATGTTTCTGATATACATGTCGTCTGTATCACAATGTGAATGGCCCAAAATATATGATACGTACGTCGTGAATCCATTGGGGTCGTGTGATCACTGAAGAATCTTTCAGAATGTGTATGCCTGCTTTAGAAAGGTCCAGTATGTACAGAGTGACGTGTAATGAACCCGATGATATAATGGAAAGGCTTCAATGGCATAGTTTTCGTCGCAGTAATATATTTCTATAAGCATGCATAACATAATATCAGTGGTATGAGATATAACGTGGCACTACCACTACCGGCATGCACTCGCATCATTGATGACACTGGGTGACCAACATTCCCCGAGTGTTGTGTAAGGGCGGTTTGGCTAACCATTGACTACTACTTTGTCGTGCTCCCTAAGCGCGCGTTAGTCGTTTCTTTTGCATGCTAGTGCTGCTTTAAGTTTCTAAACTGTAAGCAATCCTTTCCCATTTGAAAGGACTGTGATTTTATGATCATCAAGTTAGCCCACAGGCAGTCTCATTTGCCAGCGAAATTTTCTTTTTGGTTAGTGACATTTTGTAGATTACAAAGAACGGTATCCTGATAAGTCCTGTGTTTTTTTTTTCTCTTCGTTTTTTATTGTAATTTTCGCAGGAGCATTGAAAGGTGTTTACAAGTTTAGCCTGAAGTAAAATGGCTCTCAAGCGACTCCAGCCATACGCGCAAATCATCGACGGCGAACCAAGGTGCCCCCTTGCAACTCCGGAAACCATCAGGAATGGTCTACAATTCGTGGCGCAGAAAGGGGACCTATTGCAGGTTTCGTACCTCAGAAGCGGAACGCACTGGGTCCAGTACATCATTCAGCTGATCCTCAAGGAAGGGGAGCCGATTGACAACTACGACGAATTCCTACGACGCGCCCGTACTGTCGAGTATTACGCAGACATATCGCAGTACAAGACCAGCGGGCCAGTGCGTACTCTTCGCACTCACCTGCCGTTGCACTTGGAAAAGCTAAACCCAGAGGCAAAGTATATCTACGTGGCCCGCAACCCTTGGGATGTCTGCGTGTCACTATACCACTTCGTAAGCAAAGCGAATGCCTTTCTATAATGTAGTACGCGTTATGAGCGTGTTACAGTATCGATAGTTAAAGGACATGCCGTGGTTACATGCAGTTAAAGCAATGTCGTCGAGTGATAGCAGCAAATATCGCGGAAAGCGAGCCATTGTGGTGTCCTGCGCGTCGGTTACTCCAAGCGGCAAGCAGCGGCATGTTTTAACATTTTAATATACTCGTCTACTGGCCGCAGGTTTTTTTGTTTGTTTTCCAGGACTTCGTGGGAAAACGCGGGTGCGCCCATTACGCGGGGAAAAGGACAGCGCGTTGTTGTTTTTTCGCACGTTTCCAGCCTTACTTGCCTTTATTGAACTGCAGTACTCGCTTTTATTGGCAGAACCAAAAAACAACCTTTGTCACTTTCACGTGGTGGCAAGAATGTTATTTCTCGCCCTCGTCCTTCTCCTCCTTTTTACTCGTTGCATCCTCTCAAACTCGCATCTGTCCCAAATGAGGTCGTCCTGCGTTTCATCCTTCAATATTGCCCGTGACCTCGCAGCTTTTCTCCGTCGTCACTAAGAAACCCCTCCCCCCTGCGTTTCGAAGGTCCAGTGGCACACACGCATGAGTGGTGCATTCTTTAGCCGTCCAGTCGATGTTTCTTCGTGGATGGCATTGCACCAAGGCAGCCACTAAATGTCGTAGGCTATGCTGTAGCTACCTGAAGGCGCCGAAAACTTCGCACGGGTGCCTTGTTCCTCCCCCGAAAAAAAAAAGAAAAAAACCCGCATTTCCCCGAAGGGGAGTATGAGGAAGTGCGACGCACGGGGTGATGCTATGAGGGGGCGCGCGCGGCTAAACTGCAGAGCCGAGCGAAGGAGACGGCAGCGAGAGAGCACGCGCATAGCCTCCTCTATACTTTCTGTGCCCGTCAAGCCGCCGGCACAACAATAGGAGAGCACCGTCGGCGGAGTTGCACGGCTCCGCCGCTAAACACGCTTGTGGCGCCACTCACGTAGGGGGAAGGGGGTGGGGTACGTCAGCTGGAAGTGCGGCGGGTGCGGCCGTGGGAGCATCGCGGTACGCGTATTTTTGTGGTTTTTCTGCATTTATCGAGTGTTCCAGTCTGAAGTACCACTAGATGTACGTGTTCTAAGCATTCTTACTGCGAACCTAGCCTGAACGATACCTAAAGCTTGTTCACAACCGCACCTCACGCTTATTTGAGTATTGACAAAACCGGCGTACTGTTATGCGATTTCCATACTCTATTTAAACTGGCATATGTAGTACACCGTTCATATAAATGACAGCGCACGTGAAAAATAATGATTCAGAGGCTTTTGAAAGTGCGAGCTAATGGGGGCACGAACTCTATTCCCAGAGAGATTGCGGACTTACAGTTTCACATATTTTCGTGATAGCGGCTTCTGGAAAAATGTTTTATAAACGTCGTTCTTATCCGTGGTTGTAGAAGCATAGTTGACAAGGAGTGGCCTAATGAATCTTGTGCAAACCAGCACGGCTAGATCATTGTGGTGCTGGCTATCAGACGTAGTGCACTTCAGTAGCGCTGAATTTGACACGGCTGGAACAGCTGCTTCAAGCAGTGTTTTCAGGGGCTTTTGAAGCCTTGGCTCCTTTTGAAGTGCCGTTTCTACAAACTGCCGCAAGGTTTCCAGGACGTAGAGCAGCTTGTCCGAAGGATAGAGCAGTCCGCCTCTGTCTTGATGCCGAACAAACTGCTGGAGTGGCTGGTTGGCAAGAGCTTTCGTTGTAACGGCACAGCAACCTTCACAATTCATGTGCTCCATAACAACGCGTGCGATGTAGTCACCAACATAAACAACTGCTGACAGCTGCAATGTTGGAAGTCTAGCTGGCACATTTGTCCGCTTCAAGCGCTCCAACACGTGAACAGCTTCCTCTGGCAGCTTGGCGGAAATCGTTGGCGTCTGCTGCTGCCTTGCAACCACAACCCCGTTGTGTTGTCCAGCTTCTTCACTGCGAAGCACGTTACTGTTTTCTGATGCAGCTGCAATACCCGTTTTTAGGAGCTTTTGCAAGCCACTCACTGCAGATCGGGCATCCAGCTGGTCATTGCAGCCCAGTGATCGCCGGAGTGTTCCAAACAACGACTCAATCGGATCGCTGCTAAATTTCCGCGTAAGAACAAATAGAAAATTCTCTGTTCTTAGCAAATAACGAATGCAGGCAACTGTAGAATACGTTGTCAGCAGAAGTGCCTCGTAGGTTTCAGTGGTCAAGAAGCCACGAGCATGCGTTGCTTGCTTCTTGAGATTCTCCATGTACTCCGGAAAAGTTACTTCCAGCCATTCAAGGCGCTGGTCATCAGGGTCATCGTAATGCCGAACATCGGGGAACCTTTGATGAACATGCTGAAGTTTGTTGCTCGTGTCGTGCAAGATGAACCATCGGTATATGTTTTTCATGAACACGATGGTTGGTCCTCCAGCGGCAAAAATAGGGTGGCAACTGTGCCCAGCTTGTTCTTTAAGAAATTCAAGTGCCGAAGTCACGTCCGGAGAAAGCACTTCCACCGCCTTTTGCACATTCATCTTCTCGATGTTGTTAGGGTAGACATGCTTTCTGCTCAAGCACCTCACTGGCTTTACTAGCCATTCCTTCTGCATTTCGTACAGCTTCTTCAGAAATATTGCAGACACTTCCCCTCCATTGCCAAGGTCCCGAGCAAGAAACTGTGATCGCACGTTCTTCAATACATGACAGTAGTCGAAACTTAGAAAAAGAAGCCTATCAGCGTCACACGGATGCTGAATCCTATAGGTAGGGAATCCGCCACAAAGGTCCTTCATCGCACTAACGTTCACTTTGTGATTGTCAGTCACGAGACGCACTATTCTAAAACCAGCTTCTTCAACCTTTTCCATCACATACCGAATCAACTTTGAGAGTTGGGAGCCGTTCAGACCTTTCGTAAAGAAGTACGATACTGGTATTCTGTAAGACGTCGAGAGCCCGTTGATCACAAAGCACAACAAGGAATTGGCGAGCACAGCCTCACTTTCAGGCTCATTCGCTACACCCATGTCTACATGGCCGACGAAACAGTCTTGTTGCTTATTATATTGCAACTTTGGCTTGATGCGCATTTCGTCGACGATAAGGGTACACATCTTCGATTGAGGTGCCTCAAGCTTGTCAAGTTCAGCTTTTAGGCGGCCTTGTATCAAGTCATTGACTCCTGTTTCTCCAGAACTGCTCCCGATGTAGTTTTGAAGGGTGTTTCTGCATGGAAGCTTCAGCAGCCTTTCTTTTCTCGCGTGCTCATACGCCTTCGTCGACAGGTGCCTGAGTATTACGCAGTGTCGCACCACATCCTCCGTCCAGGTTGGTTTCTTGCGCCTGAAGTTAGTAATCTGGTTCAATAGGAATACAGCAGGGAGGTCCTTCTCTTTCGCTTGCTCACAGATGTACTCCAAGTCGGCAAAATGGCAGTCATCTTTTAATTTCTTAAGCTCCTCTTTGTATTGGTCAGCTGTTTGGCGAAACCTTTCCACCTGATTTTTCAAGTCCCTCTCCTTTCTTTTCCATTTCGCTCTTTCAACTGCTAAGAGGCTGGACAAGCCTACATCAACTTGCGTTGCTTGGTCCGCGACTGTTTTATGAGCACAAGGTGTTGCCTCATCCAAGATCGTTTCACTGTGCATTGTTTGCTGCTGGCCATCCAGAGAAGTGTCGTTCATGCACTTTGATGTTTGCAGTTCCAAGTCAATGCCATTCGAAGTTGACGCTTCACCGTGAGTATCTTCTCGGTGCCTATTCCGTTTTCGTTTCGGCACGTTTTCGTTATCTTCACATTGTGAAGCCGATCGTTTATGGATGCTTTCAGTGGTCCTCTCCTTCAACGGTTGTGGTCTGAGGTACGATGGGTAGTCGGGAAACACGGTGGGGATAACGCCTTTTTTCAGGCGACGCCGTTTTCCCTCTGCGAAGTCTGTCTCCCTGAAGTGTTTGCTGCACACTCTGGAGTAGTTCGACGTCGTGTTGGGCACCCAGTCGTCTCTTCGTATAGCCTTTATCCACTGCTGCCGTGCTGTCTCCTCCGCAGGAATTTCGTGAAAAGAAACACCAGGAATCCTTTGTTTCCCATCCGACCGGCAATGTGGCACACAGCAGTACGCCATCGGGCGCAAGGAGGTCGCATACAACTTTTTGATCGGCTGTCCTACGTCAACGACACTATCCTTTGCTTCGTGCGATGGCTACAAGCGCTTGCAGGTATATCGGCAAACAATCGCAGCAAGAAAACGTCGCAACACGCGATTTCTTAGGCGCAGCAGCATGCGAGACAGCGGTGGGAGCTCCACAAGGCACAAAAAATAACCCCTACGTGGGTAGCGCCGCGCCGCGGTGGAATGCAGCGTAAAACCACGGTGGGTGAGAGGGAAGGACGACGGTCGCCGAGAGAGCGTTTGACGGGCACAGAAAGTATAGAGGAGGCTATGGCACGCGCCAGCCGACCCACGGAGGTCTGGCCGTTTTTAAGTGCAAAGCACTTTTACTGATGATGATGATCTGTCTTCCGAACTCGTTCCAAAGAACCCGCAACGCGTTCAACTTGTTGGCGGCGTTGCGCACGCCCGAGATGGGGCTCAGGTTGTTGTCGAACCGCAGTCGATCGCACACCGCGCAGCTATATCCGAAGCTGCGGTCCAGGAAGTCTCGCTTGAAGCGCGCGTCCGGCCGATCGAATTCGAGGGCCCGCGCTCGCACACGCATCGCGCGTCCCCGCGCCAGATCGGCTTCGGGGTGCTCGGCTCGCTTCGCACGCTTTCGTTCGGCGTCTCGCCGCCGGCCTTCATCACCACAGCAATGCGCGGGGCGCGCGCAGCCACGGAGCGGAGGGCAGAGCGCGCGCAGTCACGTGGGGCGTGAAGTCGCTGCGCCGTTGCTACAGACGCTCCTCTCCGCTCCTCGCGCCGTTGCTATGGGACGGCGGATTCAGGGTCGCTTATAAAGTGCATTCGCACTTAAAAAAAAAGCTTCGGAATTCTCGCACTGTACACCGCATAAAGCCCAAACCCCATATGCGCGAAAATGCACGCGACAGCGACGAGCGATGCTATGAGCGACGAAACGAGCCGTTCGCGCGACGTGTCGCGTGGTCGATTTCGCGCGATCGCTCGGTTTTTCAGATTTGGAATCCGTCGCTCGTCGCCCGGGAGTGCTGTGCTCAAGCAGCCAATAGCAAAACACCGGAACAAGATGCATGAGTGACGTATTGCTGATTGCCTCCACTTTCTTATCGACGCGCATCAACAACAACGTTCATCAACATGGCCAACGGCGACGAGCGCAACGTTGACGTTGTTGAACGCGAACGTGCGTTACGGGACCTCAGAGCCGGGAACTACAAGTCCCGCGCCCTCTGTGACGCGGCTTGGCGGCACGTAGCAGCAGTGATGGGATCGAAAAAAATGCTGCAAGACAATTATAACCATTTTATGTACAATTAAGCAACAAAACATCGTATTTTACATGCATACCGCTGACAATGGGCTACTTTTGGCACAAGTAAACGCCCTCATGCCAGCAACAGTGGAGATCGCTCGCCGAAGCTGTCGCGTGGATGGGGTTTGCCAATGCAAGCGACCGCTTGCGCGAAGACCATGTACGTCGCGTCGCTCGTCGCTGTCGCGTGCATTTTCGCGTATATGGGGTTTTGCCTTAACATCTAACCATCGCAAAAATAAAGGGTGCGGCTACTACACGGGTAATTCTTAAATATTTTTAGGAAATGGGGGGGGGGGGGGCGAATTCTTTGACAGAGTTCTGGGTGCGGCTATTGCATGAGCGTAGTCATTAAACCAGTATGTACGCTATCTTCGTATTGCCAGTGCGGCAGTAATGTGGCCGAGTTTGAGGTCCCGATACGCGCGCCCGCCGGCGTGCAGCGTTCGCGAACTGACGGTAACGCGGTAGAGCAGAACAAACCGACACTGCGCCTTTCCGTTGCTATGACGACGCAGGTCCAAGGAGGAAAGGGAGGACATTGACGTTGGCTGAGTTTCAAGGTCAAACGCGTGCACAAAGTCATTTTCTGGGTTTGTACGGGGAGCAGTGGCGCTATAGCTCTAAACATAAGCTGCGCTTCTTCCCTTATAGTGATCGAAGCGATTGAAGCGCGTGGATCCAGCTCCATGAGTACGATACTTGGGCCAGAAATTGTAAGAACTGCACCTCATGAAAAAGAAAATGCAACTCAGCTATTTCCTTTTGGTATTCTTTAAATACATGGATAAACTTTGAAATTTTGTGTTCTGCAGTTTTGAGTTATTTCATTACACTGTGTCGTTTCACAGATCTTGATTGTTTAAATGTCATGACACATTATTTCGTAAATATTGAATGCTGCTTTGCCAATTCGATTTTAATGAATAATTCTTTGCGAAAAGAGATTCATTGAGTTCGCTCTATTTCTGTAGCACAAAGCTTTCTTCAGCATTTTGCTATTCCAAACTGTAATTTTTATCGGATGTGAGCTGATGTTATCAAAGTACCGCTATACGAAGTTGGAATCGTTTATACCATTTCCTGACGCTGACAGGAGTGGAGCCTGTTTCAGGCCTAGATGGCTTTTGTTTCGCATACGAAAGTATTATACGTTTTATAAGAGAGATGACCATTTATTGAAGCTAGTCTAGAATAAAGCAATGGTGCTGTGAATATTAGCGCAAGACTTACTACCTTGCCATTCACATTGGTTATTATAAAGTCAGAGTGGTAGCGGCGTATTTTGTAGCGGTATATTTTCAATTGCCAGCATATTCAAGATATTCGTGTTTAAGCAGTTGTCAGAGCGAGAGTCCACCCAGGTCATCAACTGCATTTGTCAGTTGAGAATGGCGTACGCTAAACCTAACGCAGAATCGAGAACAGGCCATCGCTTTTAAATAGCATGCCTGGTCACATTAGAGCCTCAAAAGAGGCTAAAAAAGTTTATCACAATATTTTGTTGGGAAAGTTACTCAGCACGAACACGAAGACACAGAAAACGCGCACACAAAGGATCAGTGCTGATTATGTGTGTCATCACTGGTCCTGTGTGTTCATATTCCTTGTGTATTTTGACTAGCTTTGCAAGATGCCGCACCAACTTGTACAAATCAATGAAATTCTTGTTTGGAATTTGCACAACTTGCAGGTGACTTCGCTGAGCTTTTATCGCTTTCAAGACGGCACATTTGACGATTTCCTAGAGGCCTTCTTGACGGGATGCCTTCCTTATGGCTGTTACTTCGAACACCTGGTGGCCGGTTACTCGCTCAAGGACGAGCCGAACGTTCTCTTTCTCACGTACGAAGAATTGCAGAGAGACATACGGGAAGTGGTGATTCGTCTCGCTAGCTTCATCGGGGAGCGCTTCGGAAAAGCTTTAAAGGAAAATGGGTTGGAAGGGCAGAGGCTGTTGGATTTGATCATCAGAAACAGCAGTGCCGAGAGCATGAAAAAGATTATGGTCTTCAACTTCGGCAAGTTCTGTGACCAGGATGCAGACAGGCGGTTGAGGGCCTTAGACATCTCCACGAATTCGGCTCACGAAGGAGACGTGAAGCGCCATGGCTGCGTCGGAAGCTGCGTGGTGGGAAAGTGGAAGGAGTACTTCTCGTCCGAGCAGCTGCGACGCATGGAGACCACCATAAGAAAAAAGACGAAAGGATCTAGCGTTATGAACCTTTGGAGAGACATACGGGCAGAGGCCTTGCGCCTGAGCCGAGAAAAGGGGACACCGGCGACGTTGCCGCGTGTGTGAAATGTCCCGTCCCTTCACTGCCGAGGAAGTTACCTGCATCATGTGATGGAGGATGGAGCGGCGTTCACTTTATTGTTGCACCGCAATTTCAAACTTGAGGTATTCGTGCTGTTCAGCTTTCCTGCATACCTGCTAGAGACGGAGTCAATTGCCTTGGATGTATTTTAATATTTTTTTTGCCAGATGAAAAAACGAGTGCCAATAAAGAGGCTCAAGCCCGTCTTTGCCAAGCTTTCAGCTCATGGTACGAGCACTTCTGCTTTCGCTCTCTGAACCGAAATCTGCATAGGGCCACTTAGAGCAAAAAAATAAAATTCCATGTATCTATCTACTGGCCTACGTCTGGGTGCTCTTGTGATCGCCTCCTTAACTTGGTGTAGACCAAGATTTGTACAGGAGCGTAAGAGAGTTTGACTAATATGACTGCCTGGTCATGACATAAATAACATGGTAATCCCGTCGCGTACGTCGTCCAACCCTTTCCTCCGGACAAGTGTGACACATACCCGTACACCACGGGCCGTGGTATGCGCCACAGGGGATTGACAATTTATATCTACCCCCGAACGGCGACGACAGACATTGGTAATTTAAATTCTAAGCGTTAAGAAAAACCGACATCGGCAGCGTTGACCCGACGATTGTGAAGAATAAATATCAGGACCCGAGCATGAATCGAACCCAACCATTTTGCGTGGCTGTCAGGTATTAGTGGCAGTCAGTTGCAGTGCTGGCTATATAATTTTAACGCGATAGCGTTAAAGAGCTCGTATCGCAGAAATTCCGCCGTCGGCGTCGGCGCCGTTGGTTGTGAGCGAAAAATCATCATCTTGTCCGTGACCGAAAAATCGAAAAAGCTGCAAATAAAATAAATAATAAAAATGTTGGGTCCGAGTGAGAATCGAGCCCAGGCCGTCTGCGTGGCAAGCAGGTGTTCTACCACACAGCCACGCCTCGGCTTGGAGCTGCCCTGAAAGTAACTTTGATGCTTCCCAAAAATACGCGCCCTGTATACAGGTGTCACAGTACGAGATGTAATATCGCAGTAATATTGCGTGGCACAAGCGTACACTGCCATTGGGTGTCACACCATGTCAATATCATAACGACTTGGTGGTTTAAAGACAGCCACCCATTACAAAAGGCAGACACATATTACTGCGCGTATTTCTTTAAGACCACGTAGTGGGTGCATCGCAACCTCGAAAAAGTTTCTCGCGCATAATTGCTCCTGGTTTAAAGCATGCTACCCATTACACAGGACACACACCTTAGTGCGCGCATTCTGTTAAACACTCGTAGTGTTCGAAGTGCGCACTAGAAGCAGGATATCGCTATCGCGTTCAGCTCTTAAAGGCGATGCTTAAGCGTCCCCCAATTTTATAACAACGCAATAAACATTACATATCTACTCCTGTCATCCAGGCGTCATGTCGGGTTAGCGTCTACTGTGGTTCCAGTGTTGAGCCTGCGTTTATGGCAGCTAATAAACAGTACATTTGTATTCCTATGGTAACTACGCAAGTTACATATGATATTCACACCATCGCACCGTAAAGTGGACTTCGTTTGGATAACACTGGCGTCTTTGCACTAACGTGAGTTGTGACGTTACTTCAGACATATGTTACCCTTCAAACGCCACTGTAGTCGACGTTCCTGGTAAACTCACGATGTGCACACAACTACTACAGTTACAAAAACATGTCGATTCACTTGCTAACGCTTGGCTCAAAGCCAAAAATGCACCCTAGACAATCACTGGCCGGCTGCTTCACATGAAACCGATTCCCACAGGGCGTGGAATCTGCCGAATTTTTTCTCAATAATTTTAGGTAGGTCACTTCTTGCTAGAAACTTTTTGACTGCTAATGGTGCACGTTTTTGCAAGGTATGTGTTGACCATGGACCTAGGATTTTTCGTAGGCTGAAGGGCCTACAATCCAGTGCCATTAAACCTCTTACTAGTTGTTATCTTTCGTCCTGATATTGCGGGCATTCTAATCTTCATCCACTTGGCCGCATGCGCATTTTGGACTCTCTGCTCATGAAATTTTATGCAAAAAGTGTTTTGTGTACGTGGTACCCAGCCGGAGGCGGTGCACCAGTATTTTTAAGGCCCTGCTAGTGTTTAACGCTAAAGGGATCCGGAATTGAAGAGTAGGGTCTGAATACCTGGAATTTCTATCAAATCATGTCGCTCTGGAAAGACGAGCTGACATCTGTCGTAGTATGTGTCTTAATTCGCTTTTTGTTATAGGTATTCCTGATCTATTATTTTTGCTATGTGCTTGTCCCGCTGCTTCACCCGCCATAACACTGCCAGGGATATTGCAATGGCTATGTATCCACTGGAATAGTATTGTGTGGTTTCGTGCGCTTGCTTTTGTGAGTTCCTTTAATGCTTCGTAAATTAAAGCCGAATTTTCTAATTGCCGTCATTTTATTGACGATAAGGCTGCCTGCGAATCATACAGGATGACCCTATTATTTTCTTGTGTTTGTGAGTCAATTTATCGTAACACAGTATTGCGAATAATTCTGCTGCAGTTAATGAGTCGCCTAAGATAATTGAAATGTCCTGATTTGGTGTCCTTCTGGAATAACAAAGGCAGCCAAAGATGAATTTGTTTGGCAAGAACCGTCCGTATAAACTTGTATATAACCAGGATACCTCAAAGTTATCTCGTATAATGCCATTTTCTGTGCGGCTAGTATAAACATGTCTGACTTAACAAAGAATGATTCCTTCAATAAAAAGTTCAATAGTGGGGGCAATTGGTCGCCATGGTGGATAAGACACATCTGATTTCCAAAATTCGTGTCTTGGTAAGAGGTTTTTGTGCTCCTCAACCATCGGTCTTTAATTTGCATATATTTGTCTATCGAAATGAATTTCCCAACGCCTTGTACAATATTTTCGTGCTGATATTTCTATAATAACCCCCCTCACGAAATGTTCTAGGCTGGAACCTGTGAGGTTTGTGCATAAATAAATAAGTAAATAAATAAATAAATAAATAAAATGTAAAGAACGTTATTGCTGCTGTGCTGCTGCTGCTCAATGACGATGTCAATAAGTTGCTGCTGAGCCTTTTTAATGTGCGAGCAGAATTCAGGCACTCACTAGCTTGGAAATTGACATCGCGTGCCATTTGACCCAACACTGTGAATCTGGCACGTGTTGCGATCGTTACATCACGAATTGCATGTGCGACATGTTTCAGGTGTACGTGACTGGGGAAGTGATTCAGCATCCATGATGAAGCTGTCCAAACGTAAATGCAGCCATGGTTTCCGTTCACGTTCGACCGAACATGAGCGGAAACTGTATTTATATTTGTTAACCTATTTCAGGAAGATGACTATGCTTTTTCTTGGCCGCTTGATGACATCAGCTTAAGCTACGTGTGCCACGCAAATGGCAGTTTCGGAATAGGATACGCAATGATAGCGTTCGCTGGTCGCGCATGCTATTTCCGCCACTTAAAGTGAGTATGCAAGAGGATGGCGTACGGCGCGTGTGCAGTAGGCAGTTTTACAGTATGGTACGCAAAGCCGGTGTTTATTCCGTACGTAGCGTATAACGCATGCGCATTGGCGACAATCGCTAACGCAATGCTTTGCGCACCCCATTCTAAAACTGCCTAGTTAGAAGTTATGGCATGTGTCATCCGCTTTATTGCGTCACTGAAGTTTGTGGACAAGGGAATCTTTGCAGCGACAGCGTACTAATCCATTCTTCAAAGGTATACTGCGCTAAAAGGAACAAGGACACAGAAAAGGGGGGACAACACATGCGCAGACTCACAACTGAAATTTTATTGAGTGAAGGGTGACATATATACACTGAACATTAAAAAAGAAGGATGAGCTCATTCGGCAAAAACTGGTCACGTGAACGCGTCAGACACCATGTCTAAACCTAGATTCTAGATACCGCACTTCACAGTCAGCAAGCTGCACCAACGGAACGCTTACTAACGCCCTTGTTTTTCCAATCGCATAAGCTTCGTAGAGCTCCCGTGTATTGGAAAAACAAGGGCGTGTGTAAGCGATCCGTCGGTGCAGCTTGCTGACTGTGAAGTGCGGTATCTAGAATCTAGGTTTTCACATAGTGTTTGACGCGTTCACGTGACCAGTTGTCCTTGTTCCTTTTAGCGCAGTATACCTTTGAAGAATGAACATCAACCAACTAGACCAACTTGCTGCTCTGTTGTACTAGTCCATAGCTTCTTCCACAGTACTATCTGCATGTAACGAGAACCTTGGCACGCTGTTCTGTTATTTGAGAATTTCTGAGAGCATGAGAGTCAAAGGCGCGTTTTACAGGGAGGAGTTCGGCATTTTTTTCTCAGTGCTGCGCTTTGTCAGTGCTGCCTTGACTATGTCGATGCGCTTTCGAACTTGTGATTTATGTTTCCCCTTTTCTGTTAACCTCCTCCTTTCTCTGTAAAGACGGCAGCTCTTCGCAAAAGCAAAAGGTTCTCTTGCACGTCTCTTGTGCCTGGTTAAATATAGCATGCTCGCTCTCTGTCGCCGTACGGTGTAATCGAATTTTCAATTATTCCCACCGACCTAATTTAGGTATTATAGCATATAACGTATTATCTTTTCTCCCATGCATTTATTGCAGATGGTACTCGCCCTAGATGCTTAGGAACAAATATACGCCAACTAAATTATGACTTTCTTCTTTTTGGTGGGCTGACCGGTACGTTTTTGTATGAATAAAGATGGATGTCAAGAGATTTGCACTTTTCTCTTTTATTTGGGAGCAATGAAAAAACGAAAGGTCGCAATTTATAAAGCAATTAATAACTTTATTTAGCCTCTGTGTTTTTCCGCGTTCTTCAAGAAATTGCACTAGGGCTATTGTGCTAAAATGTGTTTGGTGCGGAACGCTGCCCCATGCTGCTAATGGGAGAACGTTCATGCCACCTGTAGGGTTCTTAGCAGACTTCCGAAAGCGCCTAGTCATCTCCATCAAGCACCTGTTGTGAAGACATGCGTTCAGAGTGCCTTGCCACACATGATATTTTGACACTCAGCAATATGGTCTACGAAGCGCCATACCCTGACCTGCCTCTAGCAATTGTAAGTTTATAGCTGTGTCCTTACTGAGTAAAAATAGGGGGAGAGTCAAACTTTCTTTAGGTGATGTGTCCTACCATTATATTTGTTCTTTTAGCCTAACATTTTATACTACTGGGCATCATATTACAAACTTGGTTTTTTGATCAGGCTGGTATTTCC
Source organism: Rhipicephalus sanguineus (assembly GCF_013339695.2). Lineage (NCBI taxonomy): Eukaryota > Metazoa > Arthropoda > Arachnida > Ixodida > Ixodidae > Rhipicephalus > Rhipicephalus sanguineus. The sequence goes on from NC_051181.1 coordinate 72,922,697, forward strand.
GTATACCTGAATTTTATTTATTCATTTAAGTAAGTGGCCAATTCATTGTAAATTGTGTGCTTGTTTTCAACAGTTTTCTGTTCATACATTTTGTTTTTGCACTACAACTGGTTTAGTTGTGCTTTTGGTTCCATGTTGCTGTAATTTACAGTGCTCGTATATTCTGCAAGCCATGGCACATTTGAGGTTACCTACTGTGCTCTGTAGAAATGTTAGGCTATAATTCCTTTTATAAGTTTTGTACACTGCATTTCGAATCCTGAAACCGTTGCTTATTTAGTGAGCACAGCTTCAAACATGGATGATGCGTCCAAAAATATTTGTTTAGCTAACGTGTAAGACAGCGCCTTTTGTTGCGAACGTGTAGTCTTACTTCTGTAATGATGCCAGAGTTCTTTGCCAACATTTTTTGAGTGAGATGTTCCAAACGATGCATGTTGCAAGAAAGTCCTGTCAGTTTCACTCTGTGAGAAATACACTTCAGCAACAGTGAATTTGCAAGCCTTTTACGTTCTTTTTTTCTTGCGTATTCTTGGCTGAATAGACCAAATATTATTTTGCAGTTTTCTTTTCTTATTATTGTTTTCAACACATTGGAGTCGATTACCGCTAACTGTGGTCTTAATTAGTGCTACTGAACGATTGTTTGGAAACGAAGGAAGACGCACACCGGGTGCTTATTTATGTCTCCTTTCCCGCTTACAATGCTGTGTTGGCTGTGGCTCTGTGTAGCGTTTTCCAACTCATTCAGCTATCGGATTGGCATGGCACATTCATCAATGTGCGGTAACCGCAAATGTGTAGAGACTAACGATCATCGCTTGTGCCGCTGTCTCAAATTCAAAAACATCGCCGAACTCTCCAGTGTGCTAGTGTGCCTTCAGCAGACTTGATGGTTGGCCTTTTACTGAAGGAAAAATCTTGGGAGTCTGTCTTCACAGCACATCGGCGCAGAAATCCACACGAGCCCTCCTGCAGCAATTCAAGGCAACAGAATTGAGCGACCGCCTGTAACACGCTCCTTTGTGTGTGTGTGTGTGTGTGTGTGTGCGTGTGTGCGTGTGTGCGTGTGTGCGTGTGTGCGTGTGCGTGTGTGCGTGTGCGTGTGTGTGTGTGTGTGTGTGTGTGTGTGTGGTGAAATGTGTCTCTTTCTCTCTATTTTTACTCCCTTATTCCTCTACCTATGAGTAGGGTAGCAAACTGGGCACTAGTTAACCTCCCTGCCTATCATATATTCCCTCTCTTTCTCTTCTTACAAGGAAAAAGTTCAGCGGAAGATGAAGCGTTGAGACGTTTCTTGCACAGCGTTTGCCTCTTATTGCAGCAGTTTTATTAGCCGGTGCTATCACACTCGAAGCAGTAGTCGGCGGAGAAACCTCGTTGTAGCATGTGGAAACCGCACAACTCTGTCGAGGAATCGTCGCGCGAATTCGACGCGCATAGACAAAGCACGTACGACGTCGCCAACAATCCAAATAATCGTGTACGGCGCATTACACCGACAGTAGAGTTCCCTACAATAATGCATTTCAATCCTCCGTTGCGCTGAAACTACCGAAGAGCTCCCAGGCGGCACTGCTTAGTGTAATGATGCGGTGCTTCATTTCACCGCTTCTAGGCGGCTGCGTATCACTGTGAGACGGAGGCGTGAAATATATGAGGTACGCTTGTAAGGCCTGTGTGTGCGCGTCGGAGGCGCAGTGTATGGTAGGGCGCCGAACACCTGTCGTCGTCGACGGAGAGGTAGTGGGTTTGATTCCCAGGCCATCCAAATCCCCGAAATCTTTTCCCCTGATTTTTCTTTGTCATGTCTTCGTGCACATTTTACCGACATCACTGCCGTGGCGAAAATGATGTCAGGGAAGTCTTGGTGGACCCCGGCATAAAACACTTTCGTGTTAAAAACTTACGTCCGCTGCACACTGGCATAAAATAATAACCGGGTTTGTAGTTCAATGACGAACAAAAGCTTCGTAAATGAGTGGGTTTCCTATTACTGGCAGCGGAAATGGCAGGGTCTGGGTGCTGGTTACATTTTCAGGTAGTAGCGAAATTCTTCACTGATCAGCATGCGGTTGTCAATTTCGGTGACATATGTTTCCATGAAAAGAAATTAAGAGAAGAGGTAGTTTTGAGAGTTAAAAACCAAACAAAAATTGAGTAGATCCTACGCCTTGTGGAAGTCGGCTTAATGCGAAGCAGTCAGCGTGTAGTTCTACGCTGCATTTTTGGCTTTGAGCCAAGCGTTACGAAGTGTATCGACGTGTTTTTTTTTTTTTTAAGTTTAGTAGTCCTGTGCATAGTTTGGGCTTACCAGGCACGTCGACAACACTGCTGTTTAAATGGTAACGGCTAGTCCACTCACAATATCTAAGGAGAAAAGCGTTAGGAATGGCATCAGGCCGAGAGATTTCTTATTTCCTAAGATCAAATTTATGTATGCGTGTGTGTCTGTGCTTGTGCGTGCGTGTGCGTGTGTTTGTGTGTGTGGGCGTATGTGCACGCGTGCGTGCGTGCTGCGTGCCTGGGTGCGTGCTCCAACAAGGGACGTCCATCGAGGCTGCGTGGCGACAAAATAACAGGAGTCAACTACCCCAGCAGTTCTATGGACACACGTGGCCTGAACTTTTTTTCTCTGCAGTGATAAAAGGCTTACATCCCATCCACATTAGCTTAACATAATAACCGGATGTGTAAGATTTGGATGACGAATGAAACAGGTTCATAAAAGAGTGGGATTCAACAGCTGGCGACGGAAACAAAAGGGTATGTGTGCTGCTGAGTCTTTCAAGTAATAGCGACAATCTTCACTGATCATACGGTTGTCAATCCCGGTGACATATTTTTCCAAGATAGCAAACAAAGAGAAGATACGTTTTCGAGGTTTCAAAACTAAGCAACAAGGGAATTTTGAGCAAATACACAGTAAGTAAGACTATCGTTCTTAACCTGACTGTTTATACGAATTTTATGCCATGCTATGTGGGCCATGCTATGCGCCTGCCACTTTCAAGCGCTAATGGACCCGGTTCTGAGCGTCTTGATGTGGCCCATATATGTCGGCTGCCTATACGACATTGTCTTCTAAAATGTTGCTATTTGGGATTGTTGGTTGTCGTATGTCAAAGTAGTTTTTTGAGCCGCTCAGGAAATTCTAGGGGTCTGCGATCATAACGACGGCAATAAGAGATATACCATGCGTGAAAAGAAAGAATCCCCATTCCTTCCCTGAATCATCAATACCGTCCATAGTATCCCTTCTTGTGGTAAGTAGATAGGGCAGACGGGCATGTGTGACAATTACCGACTAAGAGAACATAATAACGATGCCAAAATGCATTGCGATTGGTGTCAAGCTCGTCAGAGTGATTGACAGACGCTCGTTACATCGTGACCAAGAAAAAGCCCTCTTTAAAGTTTCGTCGTGAAATATATACAGTCAAAATGATCACATGACTCTCGTGATACTCGAATGATGGGAAACAAAGATAGCGCGTGTCTCGGCGCTTGTCTCTGGAACAGGCGGCCACGGAATGTAGCAGGATGACGTCACATTTTCCCCGTTTTATAAGCATCGTGGGCCTGCCAAGAAAGAAAAAAGTTTCACAAATTAGTCATCAATACCGAGTCTTTTCGGAGCTTGTATGACGCGCCCATATCGCGTCGTTCTTTACTCTGGACTTGAAGTTTCGTTCGATGAACGAGGCTCTTAGATGTCAGACGACTTCGTAGCTACGATGTCTTTGTCCGTCGCGTCCGTTGGCTCGTTGTTTCGTGGATGCTGCTCCTTCTTTCCGGGGCTTGTTTCTCCTCCGTGTGGGAGAAGGAACAGATGACGCCTGTTTCTGCGTACGGTTTTTCCTTCAGTTTGGACCCAGTAGGATCTCGGTGTTTTTGAAGTACGAAGGACCGTGCCCTCGGCGCCTCTGTCTTTCAGCCATACTTGAGTGCCTGCGGATAGACAGGGAAGAGGTCTCGCAGCATGACGTTTGTCGAAATACATCTTTTGATTTTGTCTGTATTTTTCGTCTTGCTCTTTCCAAGAAGCCTTTATTACTTCTGGCTTTAGCGCGGATGGCATGCACGGTACTTTTGAGCGTAAACGGCGGCTCATTAGCAGTTGCGCCGGACTATAGCCTGATGGACCCGGCGTGTTTCTATAGTTCAGCAAGGCGATGTAGGGGTCCTCTGCCTTCTTCAATAGTCTTTAAAGAGTCCCTACCATGCGCTCAGCTTCCCCGTTAGCTTGTGGGTAACGAGGACTTGTTGTGACATGCCTAAAGCCGTAGTTTCTTGCAAAATCAGCAAACGGGAATGAGATGAATTGTGGTCCGTTGTCCGATATTACCGTTTGCGGTATCCCATGCCTGGCGAAACAGCTTTTCAGATGCTGGATGACCGCCTTCGACGATGTTCCTCGATCCAGCAGGGCCAGCTCAGGGTACCTGGAGTGATAATCAACAACGACAAGATATACAGCTCCTTTCATCTCAAATAAATCAATTCCGATTTTCTGCCATGGCAGCTCGGTTGTTTCCGATGGAATCATTGATTCGGAAAATTGGTACGCTCTGTGGCGCATGCTTGGCAGTTGGCCACGGTTTGGGCAATGTCCTTGCTAATTCCTGGCCACCAGAGAGATTCTTTCGCGCTCGCGCGGCAGCGTGCAATTCCCTGGTGTCCCTCGTGAACCCTCCGAAGCATTTCTTTCCGCAGAGCTCGTGGAATCACCAGCCTTGAGTCCTTCAAAAGCAACTGCTTGCAAACCGTGATATTACCACGATGCGCCCAGAATGGCTTGAGAAGTTGTGGTGTGTGGTGCTTAGCGGGCCAACCTCGCATACAAGCTTCGAGCAACGACGCACATTCGGGGTCATTTGCTTGCTCTGAGCGTATGCGTTCGAGCATGTCGTCGGAGAACGCATACTGAACGACTCCCTCCACGCGAGCCGAAACGTCTGCTTCCGACAACTCCGACCGAAAGCGCCGTGTTCATCACTCTCGCCCGAGAAAGTGTGTCCGCCGTAGCAATGCTTTTCCCCGGGACGTGTGTAAGCGTGAACGAGTACCGCATAAGACGCATCCTGAACCTTTGAATTCTTGGCGGTAGAGAATCGAGAGGATCTTGACCCAGTAGCGGGAGGAGAGGCTTGTGATCCGTTTCAAATAGGAACGTGAGGCCTCTTAGGAATTCGTCGAAGCGTTCCGCAGCCCAAGTTAAAGCTAACGCTTCTTTTTCGATCTGTGAATACCTCTGCTCTGTTTTTGTGAGCGATCTGGAGGCATATGCTACTGGACGTCTCTCACCAGATGGCTGATCCTGGAGGAGTACTGCGCCAATCCCCAGTGAAGACGCGTCCGCCGATACAATTGTCGAGTACCGGGGGTTGTACCTCGCCAGGCATCTGTCTGAGCTGAGAGTGGTCTTGATCTTCTCAAAAACTGCCTCTTGTTGAGGTCCCCAAGACCAGTCGCTGTCTTTGTTGAGGAGGCTGCGTAAAGGAGCAGACATTGAAGCTGCATCAGGTAGAAACCTTGCGAGGTGGTTCATCATGCCTAACGAGGATTGAACCTCAGCGACGTTTTGGGGTCTGGGCAATTGCTTGATTGCTCTAACTTTCTCGGGGTCTGGACGCACGCCGTTAGCATCGAAGATCATTCCCAAGAATGCAACCTGTTCAACTGAGAAACAACACTTTTCCCTGTTGAGAGTTACGCCTGCTTGTTGAAGTCGTTCGAGGACGTTAAAAAGCCGCTTGTCGTGTTCCACTTTGTTCTTGCCGTACACCAGAATGTCATCCATGTAGTTCAGTACGCCATCTAGGCCTTCTAGGACTTGCGAGAACTTTCTTTGAAAGATTTCTGGTGCGGATGTAATCCCGAACGGCAACCTGCGGTAGCAGTACCGCCCGTACGGCGTGATGAACGTCGTGAGCCTTTGACATTCCTCGGAAAGCTTTATCTGGTAGAAACCAGAATGCGCGTCCAGTTTAGAGAAGACTTTTGCTTCCTGGAAGCTTCCCATAACTTGCTCAATTGTTGGCAGTTGATGACGCTCCCGTCTGACGAACTGGTTCAGTTGAGTCAAGTCAACGCAGATCCTTACTGCTCCAGACAGCTTCATTACAGGAACGATAGGCGCGCACCATTCTGTCGGTCCTTCAACCTTCCGTATCATTCCTTCTCGTTCTAGCCTGTACAGTTCTTCTTTGACCTTTTCTTTCATGGGAATAGGAACCCGTCGCGGTGTAGACAGACTGTACGGGGTTGCATGTGGCACAAGGCGTATAGTGTGTTCTCCCGATATGGTACCCGTGCCTTGGAATATCTTGGGATACTTGCTTCCGATATCGTCAGCAGTGTCTAATCCATCTAGGAAACGAACAATTCCCAGGGCTTTGATGGCTGGCAGTCCCAACAAGGGCGTGCGCAAGTTCCGCACGACGTAAATGGTTTGTTGTGAACTGCTGTCTTTCCAAGATATTTTAGCGTCAAACTTTCCGATCGTACGGATGCTAGTATTGCTCGGTCCTTTAAGATCGGTTGCGTTTTCCAGAGAAGGCGGAAGAAAAGGATAATTTTCACCGACGACCGTCACCTCGGCGCCCGTATCTACTTTCATGCGGAGCGTCTGGTTGTTTATCTTTACTGTGAAGAAATGCTCAGATTGTGTGATCGCACACTGCTCGACCGTGCCAATAAACTTGCTATCAGCTTCGGCGATACCGTCGAGATTTGTGTCCGTTTGCTTCTTTTTTCGGCATGCCTTTTCATAGTGGCCCAACTTCCGGCAAAATCTGCACCTTTCTTTTTGCGCTGGACATTTGTTTCGCGGGTGAAATGGTCCGGCACAATAGCTGCAGTTATTGTGATGATAAGCGGGCTTCTGACAGCGAGTAAACGTGCTCTTTGCAGCAGCTTTCTTGGGCTTTACTGCGGCGACGCAAGCTTCTGGGACTGTGCCCTCGTGCTCTTTTAGCTCTGCTTGCTGTTGCTTTACGGTTTCGCTCGTACGCGCTCTTGCCAAAGCAGTGGCCATCGTTAGCTTGGGGTCCATCTGTAGTTCCTCCGAAAGAACCTGGTCCCGTAGTCCTAGTACGAAGCGGTCTCTTATTAGGCGTTCCTTCATGCCTTTGAACTCGCATCTCTCTGCTAGCTTGCTAAGCTCGGTTGCGAACTGGTCTACTGTTTCTCCCAGTTGTTGGCGGCGTTGATTAAAGCGAGCACTTTCGTAGACTATGTTCTTGGTGTGGACAAAGTAGTCGTTAAATTTAGGCTTTACGAGCTTGAAGTCCTCCGTTTCTTCGTCTTTTACGTTTAGCGACCGAAGAATCTCCCTCGACTTTCTGCCCATAGTATAAAGAAGAGTCCTTACTTGAACTTTGTCTGTTTTCTCATGTAGCCCAGACGCGAGTCTGTAGTCGTCAAATTCGTCCATCCAGGCGGGCCAGTCCGCTGCGTTCTGGAAGTCGAAGGGCTTAGGAGGCTTGATTCCCGCCATTCTGAAGCGTTATCGCCGGTACGGCTGGTTCTCGTAGACCCAGCTGCCGGTCGTTCGCTTGTTGACGGGGCCGTTGAAGCGCTACTTGGCTACATCGGAACCACTTCTGACACCATGTCAAGCTCGTCAGAGTGATCGACAGACGCTCGTTACATCGTGACCAAGAAAAAGCCCTCTTTAATGTTTCTTCGTGAAATATATACAGTCAAAATGATCACATGACTCTCGTGATAATCGGATGATGGGAAACAAAGATAGCGCGTGTCTCGGCGCTTGTCTCTGGAACAGGCGGCCACGGAATGCAGCAGGATGACGTCCCAATTGGTGCCGTAGAATTCACAGTAAATTCTGCCATTCGGAACCTTTGTTCAGCGCATGCTGTTGTATGTTTCATACATGACAAGCTCACCAGAGCGATCACTGAAGGAGATAATATCTTGATGTTAGGCCCTCAACGCATTAGCGCGCCTTCTGTCAACCACTCTGATCAAGAACTTCTTAGAAATTCTTTTCTTAGAAACGTATCTGGTGGCCTGGTGCAAACTTACAAAGTTCTGGTTTACAGCCATGAGTCCCATTTTGAACGTAGCCCTTTAAGGGTCGTCCTGCTGTTTCTTGGGATGTTATTCTCTCTGCGCAATACAATTTGAAGACATTGTGGACATTGCGGCAGACTTCGTAATGCACCTTGTGTGCACGAAACATGTCAGAATTCTGGACTCCATCAAATCTCAACAAGTGCCGCTTTCTGCCCGAAAATTCCCTCTTAATAATAATATCTGGGGTTTAACGTCCCAAAACCACGATGTGATTATGAGAGTCGCCGTAGTGGAGGGCTCCGGAAATTTCGACCACCTGGGGTTCTTTAACGTGCACCTAAATCTAAGTACACGGGCCTCAAGCATTTTCGCCTCCATCGAAAATGCAGCCGCCGCGGCCGGGATCGAAAATTCCCTCTTATCGGTTACTATGTGTTGAAGGACGGTATACTTTGCGCCAAGGCTAATGTGCGCGCTGACGTGGTCTTCCCTAATCCGACAACAAACCAGGGGTGCGGCCGTTCCGCTGGGCAGCGCTAATATTTTGAGTGGGTATGTGGGTATGTCCGGAACTTGGCCACTGAAACCTCGCCTTTGACCCAGTTCCTCAGCAGCGAAAAAAGGAAAACGTACTGTCTTGGTCATCCGCATGCCCGAATGGCATGGATGACTTGCATGCGATGCGTGTCATGCACGTCAAGCCATACATTACAATGTCATACCCTAACACAATGAAAGTAGATTGGTTATCATGCTAAGAATAGAACGTGCTTCTACGTGACGTGAAGGACAAACTTCACTTACTGTTAATGACAAATCTGAAACGGTCCTTTTTGCATTCGCCTAAAACGACTCAATGGCGAAAGCCATTTTCTTATTTTTTTTATTTATACGAGCAAAACATGGCAAAGAAGGCTACGTGGTAGCCTGCTATCCCATCTTTTTCTTGTTCTTTTTACCCGATTGCATTGAATCCCCCCCCCCCTCGCTCCCCCCGATAGCTCCCTGCAACCACCATGGTTTTGCAGTACCTCCGGGATCGGAGGCACAATGGCAGCTTTCTGCCCCTCACGTAATTTTGCCGCGCCTCCGGGATCGTCCTACATTTGGCCAAGCGAAGATGTCACGCGATGACGCCCTAGTGACGCAACCATAACGTCACAAATTTTGGCGATATGTAACGTCATGATAGTGTATATGGTGACGTCAACACGTGATGATTTTTTGCGTGACTCGATGGCGCCGACAGTCACGTTTTGCGTTTTACGAGGTATCTAAGGCTTTAGCCTTAATAACTTTCCTGATATACATGTCGTCTGTATGATTGTATGAATGACCCAAATAATATCATGCGTACGTCGTGAATCAGTTAGGTCGTGTGATTACCATAGGATCTATCTATCTAAATAACTTTATTTGGTCCTGAGAAGGCGATGGCCCCCTACGGGGCCTCGTCTGCGGGCCGCGCCCACGACGGGACCGGGAGTTGAAACTCGAAGGCCAGGATCTCTCATAATCGGTATGCCAGCGTTAGAGAAGTGTGGTACAAATGGAATGACGTGTAATCAATTCCGTGCCATGAATAGGAAGCCAGGAATGCCATGAATGAGAAGTTTTCGTCGCAGTAGCGAGTTTTAGTATAGCGGGAAACGCTTACGTTAGCGTTAGCGTGCGTCTCAACGCTAACGCTAAAACGGAACGCGCTGCGTGTCAACTGGTGGTCTTTTAGTACAGCGGAAGGCATTCCCGCTAACGCTAACGCAAGCACATACGGCGCCACCTAGACATAAAAACACTAAATGCACTGTAGAATCCACAGAAGCGCCACCAAGTCGAGCTGATCCAAAGTCACCACTGTTGCGTCTCAGAAGTGTTGAGTTCTGACACATTGGTTTCTGTCGACATGCCGCGTTCGAGAATTCTTCAAGACCCCTATTACCTGGCCTTTTTAAGCTGGGACGCATCACGCGTCACGTTCATGCACTGCCGCGAAAGGCATGAAGGGAAACGACGCCTGACATGTATCTGCTTGACTTGTGGCCGTATCCTGGAAACAGGCGACTAAAGACAGCGTCGCCATCTCTGCGCTGCTAAAGAAAACATGAGCGAACCTTGCAAGCAAATCTTGCTAAGCCTTCTGCAGCGCAAATCCACTTTGTATCTCAAAAACGGAGCTATTTTATCGGCGGTACACGGTTGGCGAAGCCTCATTACTCAAATCTAAATCATATACGAACATTATTAGGGAATGAATAAGCTTAGTAATGCAGGACGACGGCTACCAAGATTCGAAGTGGACGGCTCTCGCTTCAACAGGCACCGCCATCTTGCCCTACGTACGGGATCTCTTGCGTGCGTTAGCGTTGAACGCTATATTCCAGAAATAGCGTTCGTACGTAAGAGCTCGGGCTACGTTTACGTTCTGCTCATGCGCATTTAGGAGCACGCAACGCTAACGCTAACGCTAAATCCTTGCGTTTGCTGTTATCCGCTATACTAAAACTCGCTAGTAATCCAGTTAGCTGAGAAATATGAGTATGTCTAACATAACATCAGGTATATGACAAATCACATGACACGTATGGCATATACTCGTCCTATAATAACACTGGTCGGGCAACTTTCGACGAGAGTTATGTAATGTTGCCTAGTCTTGCTAAGGAGCCACGCATCACAATCTACAATGATGCCTAGTTTTGGTTAACTGTGGAATATTACTCCCTAATGTTCTCTAAGTGCAGGCTAGTCTTTTCTATTGCATGCTAATATTGCCTTATGTTGCCTAACTGTAAGCAATCATTTTGCATTCGAAATTACTGTGGTTTTATGCTGATTAAATTAACTCTAACGCATTCTCATTGCCCAGCAAATTGTTGTTTGCGATTAGTAACATTTTGTGCGTTATAAAGAATGGTATCATGATAGGTCCTATGTTTTTCTTTCATTTTTTGCTTTTTTAGCCATTTTTGCAGGAGCATTAAAAGGTGTTGAAAAAGCTGAACCTCGATTAAAATGGCTCTCACGCGACGCCAGCCATATGCCCAAATCATCGACGGCGAACCAAGGTGCCCTCTTGCGACTCCGGAAACCATCAGGAATGGTCTGCAATTCGTTGCGCACAAAGGAGACCTATTGCAGGTGTCGTACCTCAGAAGCGGAACGCACTGGGTCCAGTACATCATTCAGTTAATCCTCAACGATGGGAAGCCGATCGACAGCTACGACGAGTTCCATCGACGCGCCCGTAATGTCGAGTATTACGCAGACATATCGCAGTACAAGGCCATCGGACCAGTGCGTACTCTTCGCACTCACCTTCCGTTGCGCTTGGAAAAGCTTAACCCAGAGGCAAAGTACGTCTACGTGGCCCGCAACCCTTGGGATGTCTGCGTGTCACTCTACCACCTCGTAAGCAAATCGAGCGTCTTTTTAAAATTTAGTGCACGTTAGGAGCGTGTTACTGTATCGATATTTCAAGGAAATGCAGTGGTTGCACGCGGTTAAATGAAGCTTGTCGAGCGATATCAGCAACGTATACAACGGAAAGCATGCCGCGGCGGGTGTCCTGAGCGTAGGTGACTCCGCGCGTCAAGCAGCTAGACGCTTTTAATATTTACCACATATACTCGTGTATTTAACAAAACACGTTGCGGGGATACTTGGTGACATATTCTTATTTAAAATATTGTAGCGCTACATCTGACGAGGGCAAGACTGAAAAGCACATCACAGGACGGGCGCTGGCTCCAACTATTGTTATTGAAATAAGACGCATTGAACTTCATTGCAAAAAAAAAAAGGGGCAACGGGCGCATGCATAATCATAAGAGAACAGTATATTAGGGTGGGCTTTGTGCAAAACTGTCGCCTTTATTTAGTATATTACATTCACTGACACGCAAGGATACAGATGTGCCGCTGACACACGTGTCGCCTTTTCTTGTGATAACGATTTCGATAGTTCGCGAGCTAGTCTGTCTTTACGTCTCTTGGCGGCAGGTTTTTTTTTTTTTTCTGGAATTTTGGTGTGAAACCGCGCATGCGGCCAAATCACGGAGAAAAAGACACAACTTTGTATATACTGCGAGAGCAATTATATGGACACTCTCGGCGGGTTTTCGCCGTCACCGTCATTCTCCTTATAAAGTCCAATGGGTAACACCGCTCCCCACATTCCATGGTCTGCGAGCTGGTAAAAGTGTGCAAGCGCTGGGGACGAGCGCAGCTGAAGCAGAAATGAAAAGGGCCGGCCGTCTCTGTCGCACGAAGGGTGCATGCGATAACATCACCCCGCGTGCGAAGCCTGGCGTCGACGACTCGTCAAGCAGATAGAAAACGGCCCACCCGTGTTTCGGCACCGCAGAGGGAGGGGGTGGGGCCGCGACGCCAGAGCAGCAGCAGCGAACTTTGAGTGTAAGGTCTCAGTCGCGAGCGCTGCAGCGCTCTATCTCGATAGATATCGCTAGACGGCTTGTATACTTGGTGTGCTGGAGCAGCCCCATTTTGTAGAGCTGCGCGAGATCGGATCCAAGAGAGTTAGCTGCGCGCCTTACTTCGTCTTACATTTCAATTTGTTGCTATCTAATTCATTGCTTTGCCCTAACCTATCATACGTTTTCAGCCTTGCTTGCCTTTATTGAACTGCAGTACTCGCTTGTACATGCAGAAGCGAAAAATAACCTTTGTCACTTTCACGCGGTTGCTAGAATGTTATACCTCGCCCTCATCCTCATCGTCCTCTTTACTCGTTGCGTCCTCAAACTCGCCTCAGTGGCACATGAGATCGTCTTCCGTTCTAATGTATTTGTTCAATATTTCCCGTGACCTTCTACATTTTCTCCATCGTTTTCAAGGAAATCCCGCCCCGCGACTCGCAAATCCAGCGGCACGCGTCAACGAGGGGTGCATTCTTCAGCCGTCCAGTCGCTGTTGTTTGCTGGATGGCGGCACCTCCGAGGCATCAGCTCAATGTCCTAGGCTGTGATTTGGCTACCTGTAGGGACCGAAAGCAGGGCACGGCCGTCTTGTTTTGCGCCAGAAAAAAAAAAGCAAAGAACCTTCTCAATTCTCGCACCGCACAACGGATAACATCTAGAGAGAGAGAGAATAAGAATAAAAGAAAGGCGAGGAGGTTAACGAGGGCTGGGCCCGGTAGCCTATCATCTAACGATCTCAAAAAGAGCGCGGCTAATGCACTGGTAATTTTGGGGTATATTTTTGGGGGGTGCTTTAGCAAAGTTCTGGGTGCGAGTATTGCATGAGCACGGCCATTAAAGCTTCGCATTGCCGGTGCGGCAGTCACGTGACAGAAGTTGAGGTCACGATGCGTGCATCTGCCGGCTTGCAGCTTTCGCGGCCTAACGGATGCGCGGTAGAGGAGAACGAACCGACACGGCGCCTCTCCGTTCTATGATGACGCACGTCCGAGGAGGAAGACGAGGACATTGACGCTGGCTGAGCTTGAATTTCAAGTGCATCCACAAAGCCATTTTATGGGCTTCCACCGGTAGAAGTAGAACTATCACTCTAAAATTAAGCTGCGCTTCTTCACATTTATTAATCGCTGCGATTCGATCACGTGGATGTAGCTGCATGATTGCGACAGTTTGCCCAGAAATTGTCGGAACTGCACCTCCTGAAAAAGAAAATGCATCGCAGCTATTTTTTGGCATTTCTTTAATACAAGCTTAAACTTCGACATTTGATGTTCTAGAATTCTGAGTTATTTCCCTGAACTACGTAATTTCACACGTCTCGATTCTTGAAATATCATAGCACATTATTTTTAGATATTGAATGCTGCTCTGCAATTTCGATTTTATCAAATATATTTTTACAAACGCAGATGGATTGAGTTCACTTTATTTAACTACAGCACAATGGTTTCTTTAACACTTTGCTATTTCATACTGTAATTTTCATCTGATGCTAGCTGATATCATGAAACTATCGCTATACCCGGCTTTAATCGCTTATAGGCGATGCGCAAAGCGCCGTCGACGCCATCTGCCGCCACGGCTCGGAAGCGCTGACGCGTCCCGGCGAGCAGTGTTCCCGTGAGTGTCAACGCGAGTGCACGGATGGATGTATAGCAACCGCGCCGAGCGAGCGTGCTCGGCGCTCGGAGTCCACGTTCGCATCGTGTTGTGTTTACTGTGCGGTCACGGAGAGTGGCCTGGGAACTCGAGTTACGGCGGCCGGGTCGGCAATTTGTAGACGTCCAGGGCGTTGGTTGCGCGATGATATTGCGTGTTCACAAGTAAAGAAAGACAAAGGCACGTCAACAATAAGAACTCGTATATTTAAGCAAAAGCGCTGCGAGGCGAACGAGGCAGCAGCGACGGGGCGACTGGCGTAGCTTCGGCCCGGCGGCTGTGTTTACAACACCCGGCCGACCCGGCCGCCGTAACTCGAGTTCCCACTGTAGTGATGCAGAACTATCGGTAAATTGACTATCGATAGTATCGATAGTTTCTTTGAAACTATCGATAGTGCAGACAAACTATCGATAGCACTACAATCGACAAACTATCGATAGTGCACTCGGTAGTACCATGGTAAATATTACTAGCAATATTACTGCCACGCGTGTTTATTGCTTTGTTTTGGTGTAATCGGGTTTCACCCACAAAGACTGTTAGCAACGTTTGATGCAGACCACGCCGTAATGTTTGAGAGTCTTCACGATTGTTTGACATCATTCTCTTAAGGTTACGCGCGGGACGCGAATAGTCAAGTTTATTCGAGAGATTACGCGAGCACCAGCGATAACGCTGTAAGGTTTGATGACTGATGTATAAAAGACAACGCTTTCCACCGATGATCAGATTACTCGACGGCGGACGACTGTTCTCGCCGCTATCAGTGCGCAGCCTGTATCGCTTGTATTTTTAGTATTGATTTTCTGGTCACAAGATCGTCCAAATAAAGAGCTCCATATTTCCCAGCCTTGTTGCAGCATTCTTCACCGCCACAACCATGTGACAATACTATCGGTAGTGGTGAGAATAAGGATGCTGTTACGGGTCGGCCATATTGGCAAGATATTTGTGATAGCCTACTATCAGCTTCGCTTAATTTATGAGCAATTCTTGGCACAAGAAATAAATTATTTCCGCAGTGAAAAGGGCGGAATATGTCCGTCAATAAATCAATAAATTCACATCCAAAAGCAACCAGTTACACCTTACAATTAACAAACTTAGTTCACGATATATTTTGTATTTTGAAATCAAAAAGAGCAATATAAATTTGACGCTGCGCAGCTCCACTACACGTAACCCCTTCCTTTCCGCTACAACTGAATAGTTTGACTTTATGATCATGTGTCAGCAAAGCACTCAGGCGAAGAACACAAGTATGTCAACTTTCTTGCCCTTCAGTCTCGTCTTCCGGCTCCCCTATGTACCGCGCGCGTGGGGAACCAAGTTTATTCTGCAATGAGTTCGTGGTGTTGTTTTTATACTATCGATAGTACCATCGAATTTCTTACTATCGATAGCGCTATCGATAGTATCCTTTACTATCGATAGTTCGATAGTGACTCAGCTATCGATAGTATCGATAGTGCCATCGATAGTTCTGCATCACTAGTTCCCAGGCCACTCTCCGTGACCGCACAGTAAACACAACACGATGCGAACGTGGACTCCGAGTGCCGAGCACGCTCGCTCGGCGCGGTTGCTATAGATGTGTTTTCATCGTGATTTAACGACTCGGTCGGGCCTCAGCGATGTCGAAAATTAACTGCTGCGCGTTGTCGGCTGCTCAAACACACAGAAAAGATCGCCGCGGGAACGCACTTCTACGGGTTTCCGGTGCTATTTTATGAGAGAGAGCGACGGCGGCGGTGGATTGCCGCTGTACGACGTAGAAAGTAAGCAATCGCGCTCTGTTTACGGCAGTGTTAGAACGATTACCGTGTTTTTATTTCTCCATTCATGTCGCTACGTCTTCAGCGAACGCTACTACGTTTGCACTTGGTCGCCTCGCTCGCATTGTAGACGCTACAATGCACATGAGGTTGTTATTACTGATAAGACGCGATGCCTAGGCTCTCTTGAAAAACGAATGGCGCGAAGCGCAATGCCAGAGAATGTGGGGCAGGTGACGGCTCTTTTACAAAAGCGCCGTGGAATCACACGTGTGCTGCACGAAATAGGCTGCATTTTACCCAGGGGCGTAGCCAGACATTTTTTTCGGGGTGGGGGGGGGGGGTTCAACCATATTTTATGTATGTTCGTGCGTGCGTTTGTATGTGTGCGTGTATATATACGCAAGCAAAACTGAAAAATTTCGGGGGGTGAACCCCCCCCCCCCCCCTTGGCTACGCCTCTGATTTTAACTAATGATGGCGCTGGAATGCGATCACCGGTGTCTGCGTACGGCTCACAAAGGAGGCGGCTGGAGAGGATCCGCTGAGGGGATCCTATGGCACGTCGGTAACGTGATAACGCAGACGCTGCTTGGCGGCACAAGCGGCGCTTCTACAGCCCGACCGCACTCGCCCACTCCCTAAAAAAAAAAAGAAAAGAAGAAAGCACATAAAGAAGGAAGAGCTCAATTCGCTTAAGAAAGCTCGAAATAATGTAAGAACGCCTGCTTTCACTTATAGACAACAAAATATATTTTTTTCAGCAAAATTACAGGGGGTGCACCGACGTTCTTATATGAACACACCCAGCAAATACGTAGCCAAGCTGGCCAAGCTGTTATGACAAGCTAGGTGACCATCAGATCCGCAGTGCCTCAGTCCCGCGCCACTAGCGCAAGCTGCCGAGATCTTTTCCCCAGTTTATCGTGCTGGTTTGAAAGTTTTACCAACGCTGACCCTTCGCGTGGCCGCACCCCTGAAATCCATGCGCCGGTGCGACAGCGCTCTCTCAAAATCTACTATATAAACACATGGCACGTAAACGAAGCTACTGTGTCGAGGAAAAAACGTTGGTTCATGGGTCAGCGCATGCAGGCATTTGTGATTGGGCGTTATAAAGAAAGCGGTGTACTTACGATGAGCTCCACTTCGTAGGGAAGCTTGTTGATGCTTGTCTGTGGCAAACACTTGGCGCGTATGGTGACATTGTCGTCCAACACAGCTCTGACCACGGCCGCTCCTCTGACATCGGACACATGTCCACTATTATAAAGTGCGCCTCCTTTGCGCACACTATCGCCGCAAAAGTAATTATTTGGGACGCACAAGCGGCAAATCGCACGCGCGCACTTCCGTCATGCTTGCAGTGAAAGGAGGCGTCTGCTACGCGACCCGCCAGCGGTTCCGACGGCCGCCGCTACGCGGCTTTCAGTGGCGCCCCTATAGACCAGAACACAGCGAATTCCATGCGCATCGCCATATTTGCATCGCGCGTCGCGCCATCTATCGCACACGCGACGAAACAACATGCGCGGGCTGCCACGCCAGCAGACGCTACACAGAGCAAACGTGAAACTTCCGAAAGTCAGCCCGTTGCCGAGCCTGTTTCGCGTCTTTTCTAGCCTGGACATTTTCGCTGATTTTATTGGAACATCAAGAACATCTTCCTCATGCAAGTCCACAATGTATACAGTACGTGCTGAGTGGTCTGCGGAGCAACCTCGTCAGATACGTACGCTGTTACATTTGTAAAAAAAACGCTCTCGCTGTAGTACGCGTGAATCGTAATTGCAGTGCAGCTCGCGAAAGAGTGAAACGGTGTTTGTTGCCCCATATTGCAAGTTGTGCACAAAGTTTTGTGAAAGCTCATCATTTCAGCATGCATCGCGTAATAATTAGAGGGCGCTTTACGGGTAGTTTCGCGGAACGCAATTTTTGTTTCACGGGCGCTCTTATAATAATGCATCTTGCTCACAAAAGCGTGCTATCAGAGAGTATAACCTGAAGTATCGTTCAGCGATCCATTTTGGAAGCTACCTGCGCTATTTTATTCTTGTAACGATGGTGCTTTACAAGCGAAACTGTGCTACTCTTAGTTAAGCCGGTTAGCTACGCCTGCGATGTAAGGGACACTGGCGCGAGTACTGTTTACTTACGTGCCAATATATGTATTATGTGCAGCTGAATGCCTCGTGTACAGATAAATTTGGGGACATAAAACACTGAAATGAAAGCACGAAATTCTGGCCAGCTGTCGAGGAGCACCGTGCCATTTATTACCTTTTGAAGACGAAATCTCGAAGGCGTGAATGCCATCAAAAGCACTAAAGCTTAATACTACGTTGAAAGTGGCAAAGCATGCTGATTGCTTGTGCTTGAAAGCACTACCTTGCACTAGATTTTCGTCAAAGGAAACGCTCAAAGGTATGAAGTGCACGCTCACACAAAGCTCGCGCCTGCCTTCGACCCAGCAGCGTGTCACGCAAATTAGGCTCGCAAAATAAAATAGGTGGGCATCACACTGCAGAATACACGCTGTTAGTGTACTTACTCGCGCATTTTCACTCGGCTCCTAGTTTTTCTACTCGAATCGTAGTTATCCGCTCGTGGCGAAGCTGAAAACACCGCACCGGCACTATTTCCGTGGCGTGTCGTAATCGTCGCAGACAACGCTAATATCCTCTTGTTGCACGGCTTGTTTTGGCATCCAAAGACGACGCAGTAGTGCCCAGACGAGCTCTTATACGCTGAAGCGGCGTGAACGGGTACTTTTTCGCAATTTAAAGCCTCAGAACTGCAGCTTGCCCTGTTTACTTGGTGCAGCCCGCGCGCGCCTTAGCAGCCCCGGTCAGCCCGGCATCTGGGTGCGAGAGTATCCGCTCGGCTCGCCAGCAACCTGAGTGCGAGACAGGCGTGCCCTGGGGTATAGGCGCTGCGCATCGCGTATACCCTTTGCTGCCGCTGACAGGAGTGGTATAAATAGATCTAGTGGGCTTTTGTTTCGCATACCAAGGTATTAAATGCGAAGCATTTCTTAGCGAACCTTTGGTATTTTGAGCGTTTCTATCTACGTATATATCTATCTATCTAGCCGCCTACGTCTGGGTGCTCTCATGGTCACCTCCTTAACTTGGTGTAGACCAAAACTGGCATGAGAGTGTAAGAGGATTTGACGAATATGACTGATGGGTCACGGCATGAATAACGTGAAAATTCCGTCGCGTACGTCGTCAAACCCTTTTCTCTAGACACTTGTGGCACATACCCGTTTACCAAGGGCCGCGGTATACGGGTATGCGCCACAGGTGATTGACAGTTTATATGTAGCCAGGAACGGAGAGAACAGACATTGGTATCTTAAATGCGAGAGCGTTAAGAAAAACCAACATCGGCAGCGTTGACCCGACGAATGGAAAGAATAAAAATTAGGATCCCACCAGGAATCGAACCCAAGCATTCTGCGTGGCAATCAGGTATTCTACCACAGAGCCACGCCAGGTCTATAAGCTGGTTTGGAAAAACAGCCTATGCATGGCCTAGCCTAGCCTATGTATAAGGTGCAACGTCAATTGGGGTTGTGGTGCTTGCTATCTAATTTTCAAGAAAGCAATAAACACTACATGATACTCCTACGATACAGGCGTCATATCAGTTTAACGTCTGTGGTTCCAGTGTTGGCTTTGCTTTTATAGCAGTCTAACAAACATTACCTTTGTATTCCTATCATTCAGCAAGCAATATTGAAGCATTGCTCGACCCCGGAGAAATACATTAACGAAAGTTACGTATGATATTCACATCATCGCACCGTACCGCACAGTTAGGCCGCCACACCGCGCAGTTAGTCCGCCACAACGACGCAGTGTCCTCTTCATTTCTCACGCGGCTGGGCGATGACCTAATGCTAACAGAGGATGATGCCAGGTTGATTGACAGCCGCTTTGTAGACTACGCTACGTAGGCCACATACGCCCAGGTAGTCTACGAATAAGACAGGCGCGATCGACTGATGTTGGTGAACGTAGCACTATCCAGGCTTACCAGCTTCGACGGCCTATACCTCACCAGCGCGAAGGGTGACTTCAGGTTCCGACACGTCGCCGGCTCTATCGACAGATAATTTGTCGACGAAATGACCGAGGCATCCACGAATTCCAACAGCTGTACAATACCTCATACTTCACTACACATGGACCCCTCGTCACCGCGACCACGACCGGATCCGACAAAAAGTCATGACCAGCTGCTGGTGCTTACTGATCACGGTGACGATGACCTTGTCCAACAACTTGACATGACATGACATGACATGACAAGAACTTTATTGGAGACCTGAGGAACTCGAATCCGGGGAGCCGGAGGCCCCCAGATCGAGTTGGTGGCTGTCAATAACTTCTTCCACACATGCACACGGGTTCGTAAGACCTGCGTGCGTTATCCATCATAAGGGACAAGTAAAATAACTACATATCAGCTTACCGCTTCTGGTGTTGGTAATACCCACGTTGCCGTTGGCAGCATTACCCAACTGTTAACAACTGGTTTTATAACACATATGCGGCTCTTCAACGTATATGTGTGCGTATAAAATTTATACAAATTTTTAGCGTCATTTTGTAACGTTTCGCTCAGTAAAAAATATTACGCCACAAAAAAAATTACGACACAGTCACCTTCCCGCCGCATGCTTCGCATAACATCGACTCCCACGGTACGTGGGATCTGCCGAATTTTTTATATTCCTTTTTTTATATAAAAACAGAACTGCTTAATGAAACCTGTCTAGAATAAACCAATGGTGCTGTAGTTATTAGCGTAAGATTTACTACCTTGTCATTCACCTTGGTTATTGTAAAGGCCAGAGTGGTATCGGTGCATTTTGTAGCGGTATATTATATTTCGCAGTTTTTTGTGCCTAAGCAGTTGTCAGAGCAACATTCCATCCACGTCCCGAGCGGGATCAGTCAAGACTGACACACAACCGAGTACAAGGCATAGCTGTAAAACATCGTGCTAGGTCACATCAGCGCCTTAAAACAGACTAAGAAAATTCATGACAAGCGTTTGCTTGGAAAGGTAATCAGCATGAAAAAGAGGACACAAGAAACACGCAGACGCAGGACCAAATGCTGTTCATGTGTGTCATCCGTGGTCCTGTGCGTGCGCGTTTCTTGTGTATGCTGATTAATTTTACATGATGTCGCACCAACTTGCCCCTAATCAACGCAATGCTTCCGAATTTTTGCAACTTCCAGGTGACTTCGCTGAGCTTCTATCGCTTTCAAGATGGCACATTCGACGATTTTCTGGAGACTTTCTTGACGGGTTGTCTTCCTTACGGCTGTTACTTCGAACACCTGGTGGCCGGTTACTCGCTCAAGGACGAGCCGAACGTTCTCTTTCTCACGTACGAAGAATTGCAGAGAGACATACGGGAAGTGGTGCTTCGTGTCGCCAGCTTCATCGGCGAGCATTACTTGAAAGCTCTAAAGGAGAATGGAGAGGAAGGGCAGAACCTATTGGACGTTATCATCAGAAACAGCAGTGCCGAGAGCATGAAAAAGGTTATGGTCTTCAACTTTAGCGAGTGCTCTGACCCAGATGTAGACAGGCGGTTCAAGAGCTTAAACATCACTACAAATTCAGCCCACGAAGGAGATACGACGCGCCATAACTGTGTGAGAAACTGCAAGGTTGGAAAGTGGAAGGAGTACTTTTCTCCCGAGCAGCTGCGACGTATGGAGACCACCATCAGAGAAAAGACGAAGGGTTCTAGCGTTATGGACCTTTGGAGAGACATACGGGCAGAGGCGTTGCGCATGAGCCGAGAAAAGGAGACACCGGCGTCGTTGACACAGTTGTGAAGTGACCCGTGCCGTCGCTGCCGATGCAGTGGCCTTCATCGTGCGATGAAATATGGAGCTACGTTGAGTTGAAAGGAGGAAACTGGGTGGAGCAATTGCCAGGCATTTCGCAATGTTAGATCCGCCGGCAACCTACACCACCTCCATTCTCATCATCATCAATAATGTTTCACCGCAATTTCAACCTAGAGGCATTCGTGTTGTTGAGCTTTTCTGCATACCTGCTAGAAGGAGAGGTCAATTGCCTTAGATGTGATTTAATATGACTTTGCCGGAGGAAAAAATGAGTCAATAAACATGCTCAAGCCTGTTTGTGCCAAGTATTCAGCACACGGTACCATCACTCCTGCTTTCACCCTTCCCACCGAAATCTCTATAAGGCCACTTAGAGCAAGAAAAAAAAGAAACAAAAATCACTCGAGGAGGCGCGCAGCACGCCGGGCAGTTACAGCGTAGGTTAGATGAGCGACCTCGAGAACATCTGTAAGGCCATTGCTCCAAGTACGTACTGCGCACTGGAAGTAGTTGTCTAATGTTCGAACAATTATGAGAAGTTGAGAACACGTTCAAGCGTGTATTTTGATCCGGAAAATGCGCTTGAAAGGTATTTATTTGGACACTAACGAGGTATTGTCCTTTATAAGCATAAAGTCCACATGATATAACAGATCATGGGTAAACAGTCTGGTTCAATGCTATCAAAGGTGCTGTATCGCGCCAATTGCGGAACTGCGGCTGAGCGCATCTGCACGGCGCGTGCACATAGGTCTGAGTAGACTGAGGAAGACGACGATCGCAGGTCTTTGGAATAAACCTTGTTTTACTTGTGGTTCTGGCCTGTGTCAGCTACGTTACTTCAGTGGCGACGAAGATGGGATATTACTCCGGTTTAATCTTCGGCTAAAGGCGGACGACCAGAAGACATGGGATCTCGCCCACCAGCTTTCGATGGAGCAGCGGGAAGCTGGGGTACGTACCGCATACGTCTTGAAGCCTTCTTCGAGGGACATGAAGTAACGGATCCCGGGAAGCGCCGCGCCTTGCTGATTTCTTCGCTGAGCGACAGTGTTGTACGGATATTACAAGGACGTAATCCAAGCACCCCGGTCAACACCTTAAGCTACGACCAGGTTGTGGAATGTTTGGAAGATCAGTACAACCCGCAAGCTAATGAAATTGCAGCCAGTTATGCGTTTTTCATGCGGAAGCAAAAGGGAGGCGAGAGTGTGCGAGATTTCATCGCGGAACTCGGGAGGCTAGCCGAAAGCTGCAACTTCGGTAGTATGATGGACCGTATGTTACGAGATCGCAACGTTTGCGGTATCCGGGACGACGACGCACGGCGTTCTTTGTTGACGCGAGCTACGCTGACCTTGAAAGAGGCCGAGGACTTCGCCAGGGCTTCCGAGAAGGCACAGGAAGACGTCAGTGACATGCAGGAGACTGGCGTGGGCAACGGCAGTGGTACCATGAACGCCCTGCTGCGACTACGACGACGTGAGTCCCGGGCGCCGAGTAGCAACCTAGAAAGCAGTCGTCCACTGTGCGAACGTTGCGACGGGCCGCATTATTCCAACGTGTGCCGCCATCGAAACACCAAGTGCCGTATGTGCGGGAGGAAAGGTCATCTGGGCAGGGTATGCCGCAGGAGTCGTTCCCGGACGTCAGGTGCATATGTCGTGGAAGAAGATGAAAGTGAGAGCGAAGAATTTACGCTTGCCTTGGTGGCACACAGTGCGACCGACAGGGACGTCTCGCGGCCTCTCGAGAAGGTTTTGACGTGGGGAGGGCAGGAACTGAGCATGATAATCGACACGGGCTCGCCGGTGAGTGTGATTCCAGTGAGTGTATACGAGAGACACAGAAGGCGGTGGCCAGCTCTCGCAAAAACTGCCCTGCGGCTATCATGCTTTCTTGGACCCCTGCCCGTCATTGGCAAGTTAACCATGGACGTGAAGTCTGGGACAGTAACCGCGTGACCAGTACGTTAGTGGTGGTGGGCTGTCAAGGACCACTCCTCTGCGGCCGGCGTACAATCAAGGAATTTCGCAAGGCCGGCGTGTCTCTTTTGGACGCCAACAGCGCTGCGTGTGTAAACTTTGTTCAACAGAATGCGCAGTTGAAAGCCCTACTTGACGAATTTTCGCAGCTGTTTGACAACAAACTGGGTTGCTGTGAAGGGCCTCCCGTTAAGCTACACATCAAGGAAGGCGCTCGGCCTCGTTTTTGCAAAGCACGGACCGTGCCTTATGCAATGCGTGCCCAAGTCTCAGCTGAGATTGATCGCCTGGTGGAAGAAGGAGTGCTTTCCCAGATCAGCGTCTCTGAATGGGCAACGCCGGTAGTCCCCGTGGCGAAAAAGAACGGTGACATAAGACTCTGCGGGGACTTCAAGTTAACGGTGAATCCGGCTACTTACTTGGAACAGTATCCTCTGCCGAAAGCTGACGATATCTTCGCAGCGCTTGCTGGAGGTGAAGTCTTTAGTACGTTGGACCTACGTAACGCATACAACCAGCTTCCTCTAGACGCCGAAGCTAAAAGGATCGCAGTGCTGAACACGCATAAGGGACTCTACTGTTACAATCGCCTCGCTTTTGGAATCGCTTCAGCCCCAGCTCTGTTCCAAAGGCGCATGGAATCAGTCCTCCGAGGTCTGCCAGGAGTGAAAGTCTACCTAGATGACATTATTGTCGCGGAAAAGAAGCACGATATGTCGGTATTGCGACAAGTGTTCCAACGACTGCAGGACAGCGGCCTGAAGCTGAATAAAACAAAATGCAGATTCCGAGAAAAACAAGTGACATTTCTGGGCCACCGCATCGACGAAAAAGGCCTGCATCCTTTGCAAGACAATCTCGGCGCCATACTAGGTGCACCGTCGCCAACTTCGGTGAGCCAGTTGAAATTTTTTCTGGGCTTAATCACGCATTACTCCAAATTCTTGCCTAACCTCTCAACCATGCTAGCACCACTGTATGCATTGCTGACGAAGGGAGTTGCCTGGAAATGGGGACATGCGCAAGAAAGCGCATTTCAAGAAGCCAAGAAGGCTATGAAAAAGGCAAACTTTCTAATTCATTATGATCCTTGTAAGCCACTTCGGCTTGAATGTGACGCTTCCATGTATGGTTTGGGTGCTGTGCTGTCTCATCGCATCAACGTCAAAGATTATCCGATTGGTTTTCGATCGAGAACATTGACTGCTGCAGAGAAAAACTACTCGCAGTTGGAAAAGGAAGGGCTTGCCTTAGTTTTCGGTGTGACCAAGTTTCGAGATTATCTTTTTGGCAACCGGTTTACGCTGGTCACTGATCACAAGCCATTGACCGGGCTTTTTCATCAGGACAAGCCCATTCCATAAATGGCAGCAGCGAGGATCCAACGCTGGGCATTACTTTTGTCAGCGTATCAGTATGAGCTCGAATATCGGAAAGGACAGCTGAATGGTAACGCCGATGCTTTGAGCCGCTTACCTCTGACTAATCAAGAAAGCGCAACAGAAAGCTCTTCGGTAGAATACGTGCTGCACGCGCAAGCTTTAAACGAGTTTGCTCTGTGTCCGCAGAAGCTAGCAGAGAACACCGCTGAAGATAGAGTGCTTCGTCAAGTAATGACATGGATTCTGCGGGGTTGGCCAGGAGAACTGAGTGCGGGACAACAGTGTTTCCGTCCTTTCTTCACTCGTAGGGATGAGCTGACAGTGAGCAACGGATTAGTTTATTGGGGTCATCGTGTCATTCTGCCGGAGAGAGCGCGTTCTTTCATGTTGGAAGAATTGCACGAAAACCATCCGGGCATCACGGCAATGAAGAGCCTCGCACGCGCGTTCTTTTGGTATCCGGCTCTGGACCACGATATAGAGAGTCTTGTAAAAAGTTGTCCGCACTGTGTGCAGTGTATGCCACTACCTGCAGCTCAGGTTCCTTCAAGTTGGCCTGAAACTGACAAGCGCTGGTCTCGGCTGCATGTCGACTTTGCTGGTTCTGTGGAAGGTCACATGATCCTTGTGCTGGTGGACGCAGGTACGAAATGGATAGAGGCAGTCCCACTCAAAACAGCGACGGCTGACACCACAGTGGAAGTTCTTCGGAGTATTTTCGCTCGTTTCGGCCTGCCTCACACAGTGGTGTCCGATAATGGGCCCCAATTCACCAGTGTGGTGACAAAGACCTTCTTTCGGGATAACCATGTCCGTCACGTGACAACTGCCCCTTATTATCCGCAGTCGAACGGGGCAGCAGAGCGGGCAGTGCGCACTGTCAAGGAAGCACTAAAGAAGAACAAAGTAGGGTCACTGAAATGTCGACTTGCTAAATTCTTGCTTCGGTACAGGGTAACGCCGGTAAAGGACGGGAAATCGCCCGCAGAGATGTTGCTAGGTGCCCAACCAAGAACCAGACTAAGTGCTCATTTCCCGGTGCGAGAGGACACAAAAGAGACAGTCAAGGCTGCAGCACCACCTTCCCGCTTGATTCTTCCTGGAACACGAGTTTGGTCACGACAGTATAACCGCAGTGGACAGAGATGGCTGCCTGGTACCGTGACTGCGGCCAGCGGGGGTCGGCTGCTTACTGTTGATACGGAAGAAGGAGAACAGCGACGACATGTCAACCAGGTGCGACTTCGGGAAGCTCAGCAAGCGCAGCAAGAAGCCTCCGTGACCCATTCAAGCGAGAGCGAAACGACCATCGGCGATGAAGGTTCGCTGCCACAACAACTACCCGCAAAGGAACTCGGCGCACAAACAGACGAAGGGGCGGGTACAGACCAGCTTGCAAGCGCTGTGGAAGACCCTGTCCTACCCAGACGTTCAACTCACAAAAGAAGAGTTCCGGACAGGTTTTAGAAAAAAGTGCAATTTCTCACCAGACACTTTAGGGGAAGGAAGTGCTGTATCGCGCCAATTGCGGAACTGCGGCTGAGCGCATCTGCACGGCGCGTGCACATAGGTCTGAGTAGACTGAGGAAGACGACGATCGCAGGTCTTTGGAATAAACCTTGTTTTACTTGTGGTTCTGGCCTGTGTCAGCTACGTTACTTCAAAAGGTATAAAAGGCGCTGCATTACCTGGGCTCTAACGAAATTCTATAGCTAGGCTGCGGCTACCGATAATAATAACTGAGCCACATCCTGTTATTTGTGCTCTACCGTACAGAGCCCACGTTAACCGTACCGTAAAGCTACGGCCATGCCGCTGATAAATTTTCAGCAGAGCACCCACCTGTTACATAATTATTATGGCATGGCACAGAGAGGTATACTATGGAAATCTCTTTCCGAGGTTGCTTCGCCATCTCGACCTTTAATTTGCGTACATTTACCTTGTACCGTATTTTTCTGCTGCTACTTCTGTAATAATCCCCCGCCCCTTTTCACGAATCATTCTAGGCGCGAACATTTGAGGTTTGTGTATAATTAAATAAATTATAAATGAATAAAGGAATAAATGAAATAATAAATACATAAAGCAAATAATGTTGTTGATGCTACTGCTGATGGCGACGGCGACAAGTTGCAGCCATAGGACGACAACCTCACTCATGAGTCAACTCACCCAGACTCACGCACACTCAAATCGATCCGTGAGTCTGAGTCTGGGTGAGTCCGCATGAGCAATGTCACGATGAGTTTGAATCCGAGTGAGTTCGGTGGAAAACAATTCTAGTGAGCCTGAGTCCGAGTGAGTCCACTTGAGGAAAATTTTGGCGAGTAGGAGTCCGAGTGAGCCCTACGGGCAAAACACGTTTCATGAGTGAGTCTGAGGGAGCTGCACAGCTTTTGCCTACCTCTAGGTATATATGAGTAAACGCGAGAAATTCGAAGGCGACCATAATCTTTGATTTAGCTGTCTGGTAGGGACACTGGCACCTCGGCGCTGGTGTACGTTATCGTAAGTAATCTTAAGCTCCGACATCCTGCGTATACAATATAACACTTAACTTGAACGCGAACCATCGATATCGTAGAGCTGGACAGCAGAGCTGTTACACTCGAGGTTTCTTCCTGTGGCGTAGAAAGAAACCTATCATGCTCGTTTTCAGCTTGCCTTTGCCACGTCAAGCCAAGCGAAGCTTAAGTGAGCCTTGTTAAGCGAAGGTAATCATAGTCAAGCATAATTAAGCCTAGTTGAGCATGGTAGCACCTTGCTAGCTAAGCATAATTATGGTTCTACTTGCCTCTAATTAGGCCGAGTTGAATTCTTAGTGTTGCTAGGGAGGTCGATCTTGGCAAATCTTACCGAGCCTATCCTAATTAGGCCCAATTAGTTCTAGTTAAGTAACTAGCTAATTACCCAGTTGAGGCGTCGAAATGAGAGTTACACGAGACTAAGCCCATATATGCTCATTAGCATAGTTAAGGTTATTAAGCTACTGGAATCCTGTATTCGGTGCTGCTACGTGATGTCTAATCGACACCCAATCGATACCGTTCGATAAGCTAGTGGCCAATACATGGTTTACGATAGATCACGTGAACACTTCGTGCAGCTGTGTATGCATGCACGTATCGATTGATCTGGCAACACTTAGCAAAACTTCGAAAAAGCCCAGCCAAGGCACAACCAGCCAGGCGCCCGGCAGCTCTGCTGCGAACCAGCCTTGCGACTTTGTGCAAGCTCCGCTGACTCTTTTATTTTTTAAAAGCGATCCTGTTCAGCAAATCGTTCCTTTACACCCCATACAAAAAACTATCATGATCATAAACGGGTATGCGCCACAGAAATTGGGTGAATTCTATTGCTCACCACTGGTCCACTAAAAGTTGAGAATAAAACTATCGTCCTCAAACGGGTATCTACAACTGGGCGGCCTACCAGAAGACTATCATCATCATAAACTGGTATGTGCCACAGAAAATGGGTAAGTCCCACTACAAAAAACTCCCACTAAAAAGGAAGAAGGCAACAGCCCAGCAAACGGCCGTGAAGCGACTGCGGCGAGCCGAAGCCCTCCGAGTGCGTACAACGACAGAATACCAGGGAACGAGAAAAGTAGCGGTGGCTGTGATTAGACCCCGAAGCGATGGAAGGCCTACGCCAATGACGTGCCCGTAAATCTATGACACCGGTGTCATGTGTGTCATTTTATGTGGTTTACCTCGAACCTCTCTGTACTCAGAATCAACGTACAAATAACCTAACATCACCTCGCTAAAGCCTAGCTACGACGTTGAATCAACCTAGAAACAATTAACATCACCTAGCTAAGGCCTAGAAACAACCTAGAAGCAGCTAGAGTAGTATTCAAAATCGTCCAGTTTAGCTGTTTCAAGACTTTCGCGGCTTAGTGCAAGCTTCGCCTGATTTTTTACGAGACTTTTTCTGCATGAAGTAAACTTTTCTGCATACTCGTTAAACCGGAATTAAGTGCTTGACCGGAGGTCCCTGGAAGAGGAACAAGACGGCTAATCGCAGCTCGCGCCACTAACAGATGTATGAAGCAAAAATATTTTTTCAATGTCTTGCTGGCTTTGAAACCGGGCCCACTGGCTCCTAATGCAAGTGTCTTGAGCAGTGGGCTACACCCCCATTTCTTTACTGGCAGTCCTCTACATGTGTCAAAACCAAAAAAAAAAAAAATCGTGAGAATGAAAGAAATGCGAGAAGTTTGCACTAAGTCGCTTGGCAAAGCGAAGCTGGTTATTCCTGAGCTCGCCGCTCGAAGCGGCAGCCAAGATAAGGCGACGGGCGGATCTGTAATACGCGCAAAGCTCGCCACTCTGAATGTGTCGAAATCGCGGTCCCTTAGCCACTCTATAAGAAGCTGTTCCGATTGCTATGGCGACGGCTGCTCCTCGGCGTGGCGGCGGCTTGGCTGTTTTTAGCAATGGCGCGCAGCAGGGTTGTTTCTTAACGGACGTCTTAGTGCCAGACTTTCGATGTTAAAAAACTCCATCCAATACACAGTAATGCCCGTCCGCCACTATGGCGCACGTTGCCTATGTAAAATAGTTTAAGTGCTGTCAGGGATTTTACCCTGCTCTGCCAATGATGTTCACGCCGTTGCAAGTTCAGCGCTTCCAGGTACCGCTGAGCACAAAGTCCAATATATACAAGCGCCAGTCGGGCATATGATTTCCACTGGTAGCACGCCATCCTTGAGATCCATTGAAAGTGGAGGCCCATAAGTATGATGTACTCGTAGAGGAGTATATCATCGTCCTGTGCAGGGGCGTAGCCAAGGGGGGGGGGGGGTTGGGGGGTTCAAACCCCACCCCCCCGAAATTGTTCAGTTTTGCTTGCGTATATATACACGCACACATACAAACACACGCACGAACATACATGAAGTATGGTTGAACCCCCCCGAAAAAAATTTCTGGCTACGCCCCTGGTCCTGTGTTAGCAGAAACTTGATGCCATGGTGATAGTATCCTTGCAGCATGTCCTATTAGTAGACCACTGCTCAACAGTGCATGCGTACATGATGTACAACTTCCGGTATTTCTCACAAAAAATATAGGATGACTTCCCCTTGGCATATGGAAGCCACGTTGAACAACAACGCTTTAGCATTCATTGTACAGTCGCGCTCATTATGACTTGCAACATGGTGGTCGTGGTTAAAGGGGCCCTAAACATGAACGGAGATACTGACAAATGTTAAATTGCGTTAGAGAATACCAGTAACAGAAACGGCTTAGTTCATTAGTTTTTGCTATGTGGGCGCCGCTTTACAGTGGTGGCGCCAGTTTGAGCAAGCACAACATGCTGTAGGTCATATTGGGCGCGACTGTACCTGTGTATAGTTTAAAGAAGAATGTTCGGGTGGCTGGCTGCAATGAAATCCTTTTTACCTTTTTCAATACATCCAGATCTGGGTCTCCAGTGTTCACGGCTCTGTAGATGGGAACACACAAAACACCAACATGGAGATTACGGCATAGCTTTTTCCGTTTAACGCCCTAAAAATGCCTGGATCATCGATAAGTGAGAGTAGATGTAACGATATAACGCGTACCGGCAAAGCATGTTGTTTAAATATGATAATTACCACACTCTTAATATGTTGCCACGACGCGACCAACGCCTTAAAGCTGACTCAGTCGGAATGAACATCTCTTGAATTGAAGTTCCTTGCAATCTCGTGTCGGCCAAACACCATACGCGCCAAGCCGGACGTTGCCGGCGTGGTCGCGAAGCGTGGCTCCATCTCTACAAGGAGTCTACGAAAAAAACGCTCCGCGAAGCTCAATGATCGCTCGCGTTGAAAAGAGCGCAAGAAACACTGTCTCAGCACCAAAGCATGACAGTAGAGTTAAGTCTATGGGGCCCTGTATCTGTCTTTGCAAGTTAGATATTGTAAATAAAAAATGAAACGTTATCATACTAGAAGTTACAGTTTCAGTGATATTGCGAACAAGCGTTACGAAGAACTAGGAAGCTATACTTTTGGTGGCACGAGCATTGACTGCAAATCTTGTTTGTTTTCTTTTTTCATTACATCCGGACGAGCACTTAATGCAGGTTTTCTGAATATTCACAGTAAGTTTCCTTAAAATATTTTGGCGCAGCTTTGCAGTAGTGGTGCGAAGATCACTCCTGCTCACCCTGACTTACATTTTGCATCTCCTTGCTATACCATACTATATATGTGGTTGTGATATGCTTTATGTAAACCCTCCGCGTTTCCCTCCTTGTCTTCACTTCCCTGGCCCGCAGCTAGGAATTTTATCGCGGGGGGGGGGGGGGTGGTTCAACTTGCTGAAGGCATTCTCTATTTGCGGAAAAAACCGATTTCCATTATTTATTTTAGGTAAAACACACCATCCATCATTATGTTGGGGGAGGGGGGTCGTAGCTATGATTTACCCTCTCCCCTCCTTCTTTCCATGTTTCTAATACTCTCTCTCCTTTCCAGCCGCTTTCTATGCTATACATGCTATGCTATGCTTTCCACTCTCCCCTCCTCTTTTCCCTCCTCCTAACGCTCACATCACACCTCCTTGCCCCTCACTTTCCTTCCTACCCCCTTGCTAATCAATAGTATACATGGCTAGCTATGCTATGCTTTACCCTCTGCCCTTCTTTCTTCCCTCCCCATCACCCTCGCTTCTCTTTCCCAGCCCCTTGCTACGCTATACTACACATGGCTATCCAAAAAACGCCAGGCCTGCTCGGATAGCGCAGCACAGTCACAGCGAAAGCTGCAAGAGCGCCATTTCTAGAGCCCGTTATCTCTCTTTTGCGATGATGATGATAATGACCTTTATAAACGGCTCACACGAACCTGGGTGATTGGCCAAGAAACGAATAATTTATAGGTAAATGTGGTCACATGTGAAAATGAATTATAGAAGGTTAGAGTATATTATTAATGCTAATTTAAAAATGCAGAATCAAAATAGCCCTGCTACTAATACAAGTACCCTAGCAACGTACCCACTACGCCAAAAATCATAATTTTTGTGAAGTTGGGAAGCACCCACCACGACATTATTCGTCATTCTGGGGTGAAGCGAGGTACCATCTGTAAGGCATCATGTGCACTTTGTTGATGCGACGGTTGATGACGATGAAGAATTATGGCGAAGCCCTTTGTAATGGGTTGGAAGGTTTAATAGACCCACAAGTTACGTAATTCGCATTGTGTGACGCCCGGTCGTTATTGAATTCTCCCGCCACGCTTTATAACATACGCTAACGTGAGAAAGAGAGAGAGAGAGGGAATTAACTGTATTGAGACCCTGAAGAAATGGATCATGGGAACGTTATGGGCTTCCTTGGCAACCAATAAAGTGCACTGCGAGGAAGCCACTACGCTATGAATCATCATAATTTTTGTGAAGAAGGGAAGCAGTCACTACGCAAGTTTTCGTCATTCTGCGGAGAACCGTGGTACCCGCGAAATACCTGTGAGACATTATGTTCACTTCGTTGATGCTGTGGCTGATGACGATGAAGAATTAATGGCAGATCCCCTTGTAATAGGTTGGAAGCATTCAACAACCCTCTCGTTGCACAGTTGGTGTTGTGTGACGCCTGGTTACCG
This sequence comes from Rhipicephalus sanguineus, assembly GCF_013339695.2. NCBI lineage: Eukaryota > Metazoa > Arthropoda > Arachnida > Ixodida > Ixodidae > Rhipicephalus > Rhipicephalus sanguineus. The sequence goes on from NC_051181.1 coordinate 72,955,468, forward strand.
AATTCGCGCTGTGCGACTCCGGGTTGTTATTTTACTCTTCTACCACACTACATTACACATTTTAATGTGGTTCCTTCGCGACATCAAGCCTGTAAAGGGTCTTTTTGCAAAGCATTTTCAAACACCGGCGTGGCTCTGAGGTAGAACACCAGGTTCCCACGCAAAGGGCCCAGGTTCGAATCTAGTTCCACCCCGGATGTTTTTTCTTCATATTGAAGCACAAAGCTTATAAGCGCACATAAAGCCAACTAGCCCATCTCACCGTCTTGTTGCATGTTTTTTTTATTATTTCGTTTTTTATTGCGATAGCAATTATAGGGACAGTCTCGGCTGGATTTTGCCGGCGTCGTCATGCACCGTGTATATATATATATATATATATATATATATATATATATATATATATATATATATACATATATATATATATAAATGCCCCAAAGAAAGATAATTCAGAAAAATGCCTCCGAAGCGCGGAATCGAACCAGGGACCTCTTGCTCCGCAGCGAGTGGCGCTAACCACTGCGCCACGAAACGCAGATCCTCCACGTAGCTAACGGCGAGCGTTATATACGCACCCTTTACCGCTGGACGGACTCAGAGACGGCCGGCGCTTATAAGCGTTTCTTCATTACCAGCAAGATGGCTCTAGCAGCGCGACGGGCGCATTTAAATGTCGTCGGCGAGCTCGCTGGCTTCTTCTTATATTTGCGCAGGGAGAACCTTACCCTTCCGCTGTCTGCTCGCGCGGTTTTCTCGTGGTGAGAGGAAGAGGGATGTTTCAAGCTTTCACCGTGATGTCCGCGCTCATGTTACGAAGCGTACGAAAGTCACTCGAGCTCAAGAGACGCCGCTAAACGAACAAACAGAAGATGAGCGCGAACTATCAAGTGTCGCAGCTCGACACTTGAAGGACGTTAGTTTCCTTCGCTGCTTCGGCCGCCTTTGCAACAGGAGCGCTGTTCAAACTGAGAGTATCTATTGGAGAGCCTCACTTCGTATAGCATTAGTTTCTTGCTATCGCATTCATTGCTTCGCCCTTGCGGCGAAACTGCGACTTTTTCTTTCTTATTTCGAGCGATAGTGGTTACGGACACCGGCGGCGGCGGCGGGCAACTGCGGCGCCAAAACCGGCGCTCATAGCAGCTTTCGCTGTAAAAGAGGCAGAAGTTCGTGGGAAAATGGAAACTTGAAAAGTTGAAAAATTCGTCAACACAGGGTGTCGCTGGAGCCGACATTTGGGCAAATGGACTTGTCCTCTTCAAGACTCAACTGCTTTTCAGCCCCTTGGTATACTATACTACATGTCGCTGTGCTGTGCTTCAATGTCTGTCCTCTTCCTTTCCATCATCATCCTCACATACCTTTGCCATCCTGTTCTATACATGGCTACGCTATGACTTACTTATCCTCTCCCCCTCCTTCTTTCCATCTTTCTCGCCTTCACTTTTCTTCCTCGCCCTTGCTTACTATACATGACTATGCTATGCTTTACCCTTTTCCCTCTTTCTTTCCTCCTCCCCACCCTTACTTGCGTTTCCCGCTCCTTGCTATTCATGGCTGTGCTATGCTTTACCTTCTCTCCTCCTCCTCACATCAGTCTATTTCACCACCAGTTCCCTTTCCCAAACATTGCTATACTATTCTATTCGTTCGAGGGCTAACGCGATCAAACAATCAGAGTTAACGCGCGGCCTCCGAGATACGCGCGGCCAAAAGCGGATCTCAGGACGCTGTCTTATTTGCGTTACAGCGCATTCCTTTCCTTTCATTTGTATTGAAAGTTGTGGAAGATCCGTTGCGTCAAAATGATGTTCCGGAAAAAGAACTCGACACAGGTGGCCAGCTGCTCGTCAAGCTCCGGGCAATCAGCGGAGACCAAAATGGACAGCCCACTCAATGAATACATCAAGAATAGCTCCCCATATTGGCGACGAAGAATGGAACCTCTTGCGCTTGCATCCATGAGCTTGCAACTTGAAGACCTCCCTGTACCCGACACTACCATAACCATCACGTGCCACGTGTCGACCGGATCACCGAGAACATTTGTACTTCTCTCACACTGTCGACAGTATTTGAACGTTTTCATTCCTTTCCCACTTCGGTATATCAACGGATCGCATAAACTCTCCGCTCAACGCTACGTGCGTAACGCCAGCGTAACGGTTAGGGTCCATATTCTTAGACATACGCTCGGTCAAGCCTCTGATCACGGGATCCGTCAGCGTACTGTGATGCTTCTCACTGAATCCCGTACGCGATCGAAAACAATCCGCGCACATAGAAAGTTGCAAACTCCGGATTAAATGAACAAGACCATTAAGAGAGAGAGAGCGCTTTCAACGGTCGCACAGTTACGCAGGTGCGCGGCGCGATGCATGGTACATAAAATAGAAAATATGAGTTGGCAACGGCGCCAGGGAAATGACATGAAAACAAAAATCACCGCACCTCCACTGATGTGAATCATGACGAGTGCCGAAACACTGGGTATCCTACCGGTACGTCACTGTACGTCACCCGCTCGTCGCCACCGCGAATGCAAACTGAGTGACATAAAGTGTATATATATATATATATATATATATATATATATATATATATATATATATATATATATATATATATATATATGTATATATACGAATTCATTTACTTGGTTCCTCTTTAATGTTCTTTTATTTTAATCCTCTTGTTATAATCCGTATATCGTCTTGAGTTCTGGATTCCGTTTTCCCTTCATTATTACTGCTTTGTGGTCGCACAGGGAAGATAATTGAACCTGTACACGCAAGCGCATGAGACGTTTGTAAACTAAATACTGATAAATTGCGTCAGTCTAACTTACGCTAACGCTAGACGCAATCTCATACAGACTGGAGTAATACACTGTACGCTACCAAGCAACTATACAACAACAAACATATTAACTAAGCATCTTACTTCTCAAGGATATAGGGAAAAATAAAGCAAAGAAAAGGGGGGCGGAGGAAAGGGGGAAGGGGAAGTGTAGCACGGGGAGTCAGATCACTTGTTTCTTTTCCAGTCAAATGGAGAGCCAATGTGAAACTGTCAGACTCAACACCTTCCACACCCCAACATCCCACTCTGCACATCCTTGAGATTTGTGATAGCCAGATTTGTTGGTTTCGGCAACATAGTGCCTTTAAATATTGTTCGATTTCATTTTTATTAAGATATTTCAGGAGTGTTTTGAGTGCTGCATACGACTCTTATCTGAGATTTCATAATCGTAATCATAATCGCAACTTATAATTCGTAAATCGTCTTGAGTTCTGGATTCCGTTTTTCCTTCATTTCGTTTGTGTTTTTTGTTCTGCACGTGTTCAGTTTCGGTTTCGGTTTTGTGTAGCGTGATGGACGCCGACAAGGCGTCCATAAGGAGCTTCGCCCCGAATAAAGAAACACAACACTGAAACCGGATGATGTGAAGGGGTGGGCTGACCACCTTCAACAGCACCTCACCCAGCATTATAGTGAACTAGAACATGTATCCTAGTGGTGCGAACGGAGGAGCCTGGCAGTGCAGCGGCTGAAACAGAACGCGTCGCCTCGCCGCAAGGATCGCGGCTGCACTTTTTTCCAGCGCTCCGATGCGTTCGCCTATAGTGGACCAACTATGCGTTACTCTTTTTGTTGCCACCCCGTAGTTATTATTATTTTTTTGACAAGCGTCTAGTGCTGACAGCAGTGCTTGGCGCCGCCGTTGAAGAACGGTGAGACGCCGTGAGCTGGTGTATCACTGGCTTCTGAAATATGGTCGCTGCGCCTAGTCGAAGCAGCTGTAGTGAAATATAAAGAAAAATATAAGAGTGTAATAATAAATTATAACGATTCCGGTTCACTACAGACGCCGCTTAGACACCGCAGTTGTACGTCCTCACCCGAAAGCGCTTTAATTTTTCTTTCTTCTAATGCGTTGACCTGCAAATAATAAGGACGAAAATTATTATCCCCAGCGTATGGTCCACTGTTCGATCTCACGCACTTGCTGCGTGCAAGTTGCTTAAAATTAGAATGAAATTAATCTCAATCGCGGGCACAGTTACATGTGTAACTTGTTTCAACCTCCTGAAACAGCCGAGTACGATATTCCTGGGAAGTTAGTGGAAGCGAACGGCATACACGTTCTCTGTTAAACGCGTTACACAGTTTTATTTGGGCATCCGCAGCAGCTCTGCGGACGAAGCCTGCCAGCCATTCTCTATGACAGGCTGCGTCCACATATATCTAGCGGGCGCTCAACTCAAACTGTCTATTAATGGGCGGCACCGCTACAACGACGCGGAACGCGGAGAAATACACGCAAGAAACGTGCGCAAGCGCCTACAACAGAAGGGGCGGGGCGACTAGAAAAAGTTTCACTGGCGCCACCTGGATTTTTCTTCGCCAAGAGGAACACCTGAACCTTCCCGTTCGAGCCACTAGGAAGCTGGTTCTAGTTCACTATACCCAGCATCATAGCTGCGCTGCATCCGAATCAAGAGATGGCCTCACGGCTACGGCGCGGCCTGTAATAACCCTGAGAGCAAGTACAAAGAGAGAGAGAAAAAAAGTAAGTAAGAAAGAGAGAGAGAGAGAGAAGCAAACAGAGCGACAGAAAAAGAAGATATCAAGAAAACTTATTCCGAAAACGAGTTGACGAGGCGGGATTTGAACCCGCGTACCGTCGATTCGAAGGCGAGCGTCCTAACCACTCGACTATCCAGGCAGTCTAGCAGAGCGAATCATAGCCTTGTATAGAGTAGTGTAGCAAGGGGGTGGTAAAGGGAAGTGAGCGTGAGAAAGAGAGATGTGATGACGAGGAGGAGGGAAATGAGGAGGGGAGAGAGTAAAGCGTAGCACACAAAGAATGAAAAAAGGGAAATAGAGAGAAAGAAATGCAGAAAGAAAGACAGAAAGAACGTTTAACAGCAGATAGAGAGAGAGAAGTAGAGGGGAGAAAAAAAATCGCAGCATATCCACGGAGTGAATGATGATGAGTGGGCGAAGCTGCGGAGGTTCATCGGTAAACCGTGAATCTTCCGTGAATTCTGCCCAGTACATCATCACCGACGTGAGATCGGGCGCGTTTATACTAAAGTTTCGATGAGAGTTATGACGACTTGCAGCTCACTTTAATTTTACATGTACGCTGTGAATTTTCATTGTTTAGAAAACCATTGCTTTAGAAAACATCTGGCGTCTTTCGTTAAGCAGCTCGCGTCTTTTCGTTTTGCTTTAGAAACATCTGGCGTCTTTTCGTTTTGCTTTTAGAAGACATCTGGCGTCTTTCGTTGGTTTATTTCATCAATCAACGGCGTTTTGAACGAAATTTTTATTGTTTAATCACGTACAGGAGAAATCTCACCAGGCACTACCTTGGAGGTAAACAATGGCTGCTAATGGGAATGAGAGACAGAAGAATTCGGCTTTTAGTTAACGCGCACGCTGCGAATTTTTTATTGTTCAACGCACAGGAGAAATCTCCCACCGGCACCACCTTGGAGGTCAAGATCTGGCACTAGCGTTACGACTGGTTACGCACTACGAGGGACGAACGGGTGCCGCTTTAAGGAGCTTCGCCCCTAAAAATCACAGCATATCCACGGAGTGAATGATGGTGAGTGGGCGAAGCTGCGGAGGTTCATCGGTAAACCGTGAATCTTCCGTGAATTCTGCCCAGTACATCATCACCGACGTGAGATCGGGCGCGTTTATACTAAAGGTTCGATGAGAGTTATGACGACTTGCAGCTCACTTTAATTTTACATGCACGCTGTGAATCTTCATTGTTTAGAAAACCATTGCTTTAGAAAACATCTGGCGTCTTTTCGTTTTGCTTTAGAAACATCTGGCGTTCTTTCGTTTTGCTTTTAGAAAACATCTGGCGTCTTTCGTTGGTTTATTTCATCAATCAACGGCGTTTTGAACAAAATTTTTATTGTTTAATCACGCACAGGTGAAATCTCACCAGGCACTACCTTGGAGGTAAACAATGGCTGCTAATGGGAATGAGAGACAGAAGAAGTCGGCTTTTAGCTAACACTTACACTTCTACTTCTACTAACGTTTCCTACTGGAACATGCCAATGGCTGCTAATGGGGAATGAGAGAGAGAAGAATTCGGCTTTTAGTTAACGCGCACGCTGCGAATTTTTTATTGTTCAACAACCCACAGGAAAAATCTCCCACCGGCACCACCTTGGAGGTCAAGATCTGGTACTAGCGTTACGACTGGTTACGCACTACGACTACGAGGGACGAACGGGTGCCGCCTTAAGGAGCTTCGCCCCTAAAAAAGAAAGAAATAGGGAGCAAGCATTGTATCGTCAGCGGCCAGATACCACACCACATGGCCAAGCCGCGCATGCGCAGTAGCTAAGCCACGCCCACCGATGGAGACATCATGCGCAACCTCCGCTTTATGGTGAATAGTCTGGCTGCGTACTCTCGAGGAGGAAGCCGCGCATCTCGAACTTAGACGCGTCGCTCGACGGGGAGTTCGAGCGACGATGTGCCTGTAGAGCTGGGTTGAACGAGACGGACACGTCTTTTCAGTAACAACGTCTAGGTTTATTCTGCCCAACAAGAGCGAGGAAAGTAGAGCAAGTGCGCACACTGCACCGGCAGTGGCGAGAGTGAAAGAGAGAAGAATGTTCGTAAACAGAGAAAGAAAAGGGAGCTCGCGGTCCGGCACCGAACCGAGGCGCCCCGCAGAGTTTTTACGACCGCGGGGGTGTGCGACGGTGGACGCGTCGCTACAGATTGCTCCCCCCTTAGAGAGGAAGCTGGTGCGACGAGCGATTTTCAGTTCAATCGTCATCCCAGTGAACACGGCGCAGTGGTGGTGACGAGAGGCACGATGGAGAGGAGGAGCCGTAGTGTCCAGCGGAGGGAGGCACGGCGAGGTAATTAAGCGCGGGTGCCTCGCTGAAGGCCGGCGCTCCAACACACGGAAGGGGCCGAGGTAGTGTGGTTGAAGCGGGGCCGTACCGCACAAACACATGTGTCGCTGTTTGTAGGTCCTGAGCGATATACGCTGCACGTGGCTGGCTGCGTGTAGGCTGCGGACGAATGTGTCGAAAGACCTCGCGCAGCTGGTCGACGTATTCAGTGGCTGTTAGCTTGTTGGCGCTGCCGCTTTCTTCGAAAAAATCGGCAGGCAGGCGAAGCGAAGTGCCGTAAACAAGCTCGGAAGTGGAACAGGAGAGGTCCTCTTTGAAAGAAGATCGAATTCCGAGAAGCGTGAGCGGGAGGCGGTCAACCCACTTGTCGGGGCAACTGTGCGCCGTGAGTGCTGCCTTGAGATGACGATGGAATCTCTCGACGAGGCCGTTTGTTTGGGGATGGTATGACGCTGTTCGTAGGCGTGAAATACCAAGAAGTTTCAGAAGCTCCGAAAAGGGGGACGATTCGAACTGGCGACCCCGGTCAGACACAATCGTTGTCGGACAGCCAAAACGGGATATCCAGCTGGAAACAAAGGCTTCTGCGACTGTAGCGGCAGACATGTCGGGCATAGGCGTCGCTTCGGGCCAGCGGGTGAAGCGATCGACACAGGTGAGAAGGTAGCGATAGCCTTGACATGGAGGTAGCGGGCCAACGATGTCAATATGCACGACGGCGAAACGTTCATCGGGTTGCAAGAAAGGCTTTGACGGGGGAACGGGGTACCGTTGAACTTTGGCGCGCTGACAAGGTGCACACTCACGGACCCAATCCCTGATGTTGGCGTTCATGCCCGGCCAGACAAAGCGTGACGAAATAAGCTTTTGGGAAGCACGAATTCCGGAGTGAGAAAGACCGTGATAGGCACTGAATATTTTCTTCGGGAAAGGGCTGGTTAGGAATGGTCTGGGTGTGCCTGTGGAGGTGTCGCAAATTATTGGCTTATCTTCAAATGTCACTGCTTCGAGCTGAAGTGATGTGGACGCTTCGCGTAGGTGTTGAAGCTCGGTGTCGTTTGATTGGGCTGCAGCCAGATCTTGGAGGTTGAAGGGAAATGATGTTGAGGTAGAACTTTTGGAGCGACTACGCGTGATGGCATCCACGCGGCTGAGGGCGTCCGCTGGAGCGTTGTCAACACCGCTGATGTGGCGTATATCGGTTGAGAACTCCGAGATGAAGGCCAGCTGGCGCACCTCGCGTGGTGTGTACAGGGAGTCAGAGCGGCCGATTGAATAGGTGAGAGGTTTGTGGTCAGTGAAAATTGTAAAAGAGCGGCCTTCAAGTAGGTGTCGAAAATGCCGCACGGCGAGAAAGATGGCGAGCAACTCACGGCCGAAAACACTGTAGTTTGTTTGGGCAGAGGTCAAGCGCTTGGAGAAAAATGCAAGGGGCTGCCACTCATCGTTCACCTTTTGCTGGAGTACGGCCCCAACCGCAGAACAGGATGCATCAGTCATGAGTGCCAAGGGGTAACTCGGGTTGGGGTGAGACAGCAGTGTGGCTTCAGCCAAAGCGTGCTTGATGGAGTTGAAAGCTTCGTCCGCCGCGGTGTTCCATGGCAGTGCAGTTTCCGAGTGTTTGCCACAAAGCAAATGGTCGAGGGGTTCCAACAACGTAGCACAGTTTCTAATAAATCGGCGGTAGAAGTTTACGAGTCCTAGAAACTGGCGCAGTTTGGTTATTGATGTAGGCTTGGGGAACTCGACGATGGATTGCACTTTGTCAGGAAGAGGGCTAATTCCAGTGCTGTCCAAGCGATGGCCCAGAAAATTAAGAAATGGAACTCTGAACTCACTTTTGGCAGTGTTCACAACGATTCCGCTTGCTGACAGGCGCTCGAAAAGTTGACGGAGATGTTGCAGGTGTTCCTCGTGAGATGTGCTTGCCACGAGTAGGTCGTCGACGTAGGCGAACACGAACGGCAAGCCGCGTATGACCGTGTCGATGAACCGCTGTGATGTCTGTGCAGCATTTCGAAGGCCGAATGGCATTCTCAAAAATTCGAAGAGGCCAAATGGGGTGGTAATCGCTGTCTTAGGAATATCTTCTTCTGCTACTGGAATTTGGTGAAAGGCTCGGACTAAGTCAATTTTAGAGAATACTGTTGTTCCATGTAGAGCTGATGTGAAATCCTGAATGTTAGGCAGGGGATACCGGTCCGGAACGGTTTTTGCGTTCAGGGAACGGTAGTCTCCACAAGGCCTCCAGTCACCTGACTTTTTGGGAACGAGGTGGAATGGAGACGCCCAGCTGCTAGATGATGGTCTTATTATTCCAAGTTCTATCATATGTTCGAACTCAGCCCTGGCAACTTTGAGCTTATCAGGAGCAAGTCGTCGTGGGCGAGCGAAAACAGGTGGACCAGTGGTGATGATGTGATGGCGGACATCATGTTGTACGGGTTTTGTCCAGTCAGGTGGTTGGGTGATGTTTGGGAACTCTCGAAGAAGCTCAGAGAAACGGTCATTGGCCACTGTTGTAGTTGGGGCGATTATGCATGAGTCATGGGAAACGACACCATGAACAGAGAGAAGTGTAGTAGTGTCTAGCAGTCGATGCCGTTTCACGTCGACCAGCAGTCCATGGTGGTTTAAGAAGTCAGCGCCAATGAGGGCACGGCGTACGTCAGCGACGAGAAAAACCCAACGAAACACGCGGCGCAAGCCGAGGTTGAGAGTGAGCGACCGCGATTTGTACACGGGGATCTTGCTACCGTTGACAGCTTGAAGGTAGAAGATCGGGGGTGTCGTTCGGTCGGATTTTTGTGCCGGAATGATGCTGACCTCTGCACCAGGGGCAGATGATATCTGTGGAACGACACTCACGTTGTTGGATGATGGCGTGACGTTGCACACATACGGCGTCGCTACCTCCAGGACTTTATCTGCCAGGCTGGCCAAACTGTTGAGGTCCAACGTGGATGCAGTGGCGAGGACCATTTGCACATTGGCCGGAAGGCGCTGCAGAAAGAGTTCGCGCAGCAAGTTGTCATCAGTGGGGGTTGTGCTGCTACTCATCAGTGTACGCATATGACGAAGAAGCTGGCTTGGCCGGCGGTCGCCCAATTCCTCCGCGGAGAGCGGTTGCTGGATGCGAGAACGCTGTGATGCCGTCGTTCGCTCCAACAGAGCAGCCTTGAGAGTGCTGTATGGTGTGGCGGAGGGCGGTCCTGAAAGCAGGTCACATACCTCTTCGGCAGCGGCAGGTGAGAGCGCCGAAACAACGAGATGGTACTTGCGTTGTTCCGTGCGCACGCCAGAAAGCACGAATTGTGACGCTGCTTGCAGGAACCAGATCGAAGGGTTGCGGTCCCAGTAAGGTGGAAGTCGGAAAGAGACCGCAGAGACGTCATGATCGGTCGTGCCAGTAGCTTCCGTGTTGGGGTGCGTCTCGTTGCGTTGCATGGCTCTACAATACTTCGGCAGTGCCGCGAATCACGTCCGGGTCACCACTTTGTAGAGCTGGGTTGAACGAGACGGACACGTCTTTTCAGTAACAACGTCTAGGTTTATTCTGCCCAACAAGAGCGAGGAAAGTAGAGCAAGTGCGCACACTGCACCGGAAGTGGCGAGAGTGAAAGAGAGAAGAATGTTCGTAAAGAGAGAAAGAAAAGGGAGCTCGCGGTCCGGCACCGAACCGAGGCGCCCCGCAGAGTTTTTACGACCGCGGGGGTGTGCGACGGTGGACTCGTCGCTACAGGCCCGTGCTTCCTTGCGCCAAGATTTGCGTGACTGAGTGCAAACTGCCCGCAATTCTATATAAGCCCTGACGAAGACTGGCCCACCGGTCGAAACCGTTGGCAAATAAAATTAATATAACCGCTTAGTTGTGTCTCTTCTCTTCCCAGGTACGTTTGGCCCATCGAAGCTCTTCAGTATATATATATATGTATATATACACACACACATACATGTGTGTGTGTGTGTGTGTGTGTGTGTGTGTGTGTGTGTGTGTGTGTGTGTGTGTGTGTGTGTGTGTGTGTGTGTGTGTGTGTGTGTGGCATCAAATACACTCCAAATATATTTTCACATCAACCTATGAAAGGTGAAGAACAGCTTTAAGGAAAATCTTGCACAGCTTGATCATTAAGAATGCGAGAAAACAACATTGCAGGTTTAGATCGTGCAATTTTGGCTGCGAAGTACAACTTCATATTGCTATTTCATGTTATAAATTTACTTTTTGCGTATTTTTATTTCAATTACTAATGCTTTCGCTTTTCTCCTTCCTTGTTTCGGCCACAAAACAGGCATCGCGATGGCCCGTTGCAGGATGTGGCAGAAGGTGCTCGGAAGACATTTTTGTAGCGTTAGCTACACTTGCCTAGCCAGAGCAGGTTTCGCGGGGGTCATCATGAGCCGTGCTGCGCATGCGCGCGCGACTCGCCGCTGCTGCTCTGCGCATTCGAGAGGGGTGACGTCGTAGCCATGGCGCGCGCAGCTATTAGATGCGAAGTATCTTAAGGCGGAGCTCAATCCGGTGGTGGTGTGCGGCGTGACCACCCTTACTGCGCATGCGCATACCCCCTCCACACACCTCCTCTCCACTCCCCCTCACCATTCCGCCTGTTCTACCTACCCTCTCCCATTTCCCCTCTCCACTCACCCTCTCCCACTCCCTCCACTCTCCTCCCCTCTCCCATTACCCTCTCCACTTCCCCTCCCCCTTTCCACTCTTCCTCTGAAACGCGGGCTAGGCATGCCGAAATTCTCTCCTGCGCAACGCCGCGATGAGCCCGAGCGCATGCGCGTCCCCTCCCCTTCTCTCTCCTCTCCTACGCTGCCCCCTCTCGCTCGCCTGTCGAACGCGTTCCCCGCTCGCCCTGTGAGAATTAACGGCCAGGCTAGATGGAAGATACGACGCGCATAAGCGTCGCTCTTTGCGTTCCACGACGCGAGCTCGGTAGCATGCCCAACGAACGCAAACGGAACGCGATCGTGCAAGTGCTCCGGCTTCGCATCTACTCATGGTCCCCTTTAGCGGGAGATGGTGTATTCACCTTCGTTGTGCTGTCGCCGTCTGCAGTGCGCTGGTGCCGCTTGATAGCGCCTCTGACTGGCGTTTGCAGGTGGGTAACGCCATGGAGAAGGAGAGCGCAAATGCTGCTCAACGGCGCAGAAGAGCCGAGAAGCTTATGTCATCGGATCCCGAAGTAGTTGCCTGGCAATAATTAGCGCTTCAGCGTAAGAAGAATGAACAGAGGAACGCTAAACGTGCTGCGGAAAGCTAAACGTGCTGTGAAAATCTGGAAAGCTCAGAATAATCAGCTGAACCTTTGCTAACGCTACGTATATCCTGGCATAGCCGAGCTAAGCCACTGCAATCTTTTTTTTTTGAAAAACAGTCCAAGTCCAACCTTGGACAAAAGTAACAGCCACTATTCATTACTTTGTAGAATTGCTGCTTCATACTCGTGGGTTGTTTTAGCGCGCCCTTGTGCTCCTGTCGTCCACCTGTGATTTAGGTACAATAGGTTTGCACAGAGCCGGTAACCCGCTAATGTGAGCGCAGGTGTAGCAGAAAATTGTCTGAGGTTTAACACTTGCAAACGATGTTATCGCGAGTGAAAGGCATATGTGGCTTGGTTTTGCGCGAAAGTTAGGCTTTGATGCAGATTTGATGGTGTGTCTCTACGCGTTTCTTGAATACTCCTGTTGCGGTGATCTGGAGACACTCAAACGTCTGTTGAGTCTCCTCTGCACAACCAACGAAGGAACAAGATCAGGCTAACCCTACCTTACCTTGGGCCTAGCGCTACAAACGTACCGCACCATTAAGAGTGCCGCCAGAGCCCTGTACTACGGGGCCTTGTCAAGTTCCTGGATTCAATGGGGCTTAATTTCAAATTGTAGGGTAATGCGACTCATCCCCCTCCAGCATCAATGGCTGGGCTCCACTCGAGCTCCGTATGAGCTCCGCCTGAGCTGCCAGGTTGAAGCCTCGCTCCACTCCGCCCTTCAGGTAGTCACTCAGGCAGACTAACGGCATTGCCTGAGCCGGCCGGTCATATTGTCACGGGGTCGTGACGTCGATGAAGACAGCAGCCGGCGTGTTCAAGATGGATCTGTTTATTTGGCCGAGCTTGTGGCCGGGAAATGAAAAGTCGAACTACAGCAATACACTGATAGCGGCGAACAGGGCGTCGACGGTCGATCAACTCACAAGTGGTGAAGTGCGTCGGCATTTATACGTGTGACGTCAAATATTCCAGTCTTATCATTGGTGGTCGCGCAAGCTCTGGAATAATCTAGGCTGTTCGCGGCCTGCGCGCGATCTTAAAAAAACGATCTACAATAATCGCGAAGCTCCTCGAACCATGAGGCGCTGTTTGCATTGAGGGTTGCTGACAGTCTTTGTGGGCGAAAACCAAATATAGCAAAAAACAAATATGAAGCGGGTGTGCCAATATGATCTCGCTAGAAATCACGTGACACGAGGCGCTCGCTCAAATGCCACTGAAGGAAGGAAGGAAGGAAGGAAGGAAGGAAGGAAGGAAGGAAGCGAATACGAAAGTTAGAAGGCAGGGAGGTTAACCAGACAGCAGTCCGGTTGGCTACCCTACGCCAGGGGAAAGGGAAGGGGAGTGGAAAGATGGGAGAGAAAGAGAGAGAGGGGGAGCCAAAAAAAAGGAAATGATCAACAAATTCATTGACACGTACGTGGCGGTGGCACTGTAAAAATATTCACAAACGCTCACAAGCGTTCACACTGGTCCGTAGTCCTTAAAAAGCACAAAAGGGTTTTAACTGCCTTGCGGGCCGACGAGCGATGGGGACGGTGCTCCAGAGCATCTGCGCGGAGAGCGGCCGATCGTCCAATCGCCGCATCGCATCAGAAAGAGTTCGTCTTTCAGAGACAAATCGAGGGCAGCGGCATAGCAGATGGTCGATGTCTTCCTCAGTACTGCAGACCTCGTATGCCGCACTGTCGGTGATTCCAATTAATGTTGTGTATGCCTTCGTGAAGGCAACTCCCAACCAAAGCCGACAAAGAAGTGAAGCTTCACGTCGACGAAGTCCGGATGGAGGTCGGAGTCCTAGCGTAGGGTTTATTTGGTGGAGTCTCGTACGTCTTATACTTGGCATGTTCCACTCAGCCAAACAGACTACGTGCCAGGTGACGAAGCTGCCTCGCAGCGTCTGTCCTGGAAAGAGGAATCGGAAAGCTGGTCTCTTCTTGATGGGATGTGCGCGCAGCGTTGTCTGTGGAAACATTGCCACTAATCCCGCAATGACCAGGTAGCCACTGAAAGTCAACCTCGTGGCCTTTTTCTTTGACGCGGTGATGAATCTTGAGAGATTCGTACGTAAGCTGTTCGTGGCATCCGCGTCGGAGAGGTGACCGCAGGCACTGTAACGCCGGTTTCGAGTCGGAGAAAACAGCCCATTTGCTCGGTTTCTCCGAATCGATGTACTCTAGGGCACAACGCAGAGCCGTAAGTTCTGCCGCCGTAGATGTCGTTTCATGGGATATTTTGAGTCGTAAGGTTTTCTCTCCTGCTGGTATCACCACCGCACCGCCGGCACTGGACACCGTGGTCGACCCATCGGTGTCGATGTGTACGTGGTTACTGTAGGTTTCGTGCAAGAAAAGTAGGCTCAATTTTTTTAGTGCTGGGGTGGATAAAGCTGATTGCTTCTGCAGTCCTGGAGTTGTTAGGCGTACTTGTGGAAGGTACATGCACTAAGGAGGAAACACCGGCTTCTCCGCAGGCGCATACCCTGATGTGAAGGATGCGCGATAGGCGTAGACAGTTGCACTGAATGTCGTACGGGGCCTTTCAGCAGCGAGGCTTGCCAGGTGGTGGGAAGGATTCCTGGCATATTGCCTGAGGTAAGTGCGCATGGTCTCAACGGTGATGCGCGTCGTGATCGAGTAGTCCTGAGCAGTGGCAATGGTTTCAGCTGTTGAAGTGCAGCGTGGTAAACGAAGGCATATCCTAAGAGCCTGAGCTTGAATGCCTTGTATCGTACGAAGGTTAGTTTTGCAGGTATGGGATAATGCAGGCAGGCTGTATCGCAGGAACCCAATAAATAATACCCGGTACAGCTGTAACATAGAATGTATAGATACTCCCCAAGTTTTTCCTGCGAGGAACCTGAACAAGTGACAGATAACGTTCAGCCGCTTTTTCACATAGTTTGGTTGAGGGTTCCAAGACAGGTCTCTGACGATTATGACTCCCAAGAATCTGTGACTCCTGCTGGATGACACACATTGGCCGCTAATTGATATGCCGTAAGCGGACATTGGCTTTCTGGTCAATGCCACGATTGCACCCTTTTCACTTGCGATTTCGAGTCCTTGATTACGCAGGTAGCGAGATGTCACTGCAGCTGCCTTCTGAAGGACGTCGAGCGCGAAGTTGAAGCCGCGTCACAGCTGACGTCCATATACAGATGTCAGCATAAATGGAAAGTCGTACGCTGCTTGGCTGGTTGTCGACTAGTTTAATGAGCGTCAGGTTGAACAAGGTCGGGCTCAGCACTCCTGCTTGAGAGACTCCTCGGCTGCCGTAATAATCGGGTGTCGGTTCATTCTCTCTCTGCACGTGAAATGATCTCTTTTGCAAGTAGCTGTGCACCCACATATAGATCTTGCCACCAAGTCCTACTGCTTCTAACGCGCTTAGGATGGCTTCGTGGGTCACATTCTCGTAAGCCCCTTTAACGTCTAGAAACAGAGCAGCAGATAATCGTTTACAGGCCTTCTGGTGTTGGACGTATGTCACCAAGTCAACCACATTGTCTATTGACACGTGACCGCCTCTAAAACCGGCCATAGCATTTGGGTAGATATCGTAATATTCTAAGTGCCATTCTAGACGCGTCAGGATCATCCTTTCCTTTACCTTTCCCACACAACTAGCTAGCACAATCGGGCGGTAGGAGGTAATGCCCAAAGGCGACTTGCCAGCTTTGAGGAGTGGAAACAGGCGACTTGATTGCCATTCCTGTGGAACCATACCAGTATGCCAGGAGTCGTTGTATAGCAGCAATAGTACCGTCCGAGCTTGAGGTCCTAAGTGACAAAGAGCAAGGTAGGTTATGCCGTCAGGTCCCGGCGCTGAAGAACGCCTACACAAAGCCAGCGCAGCGTTTAGTTCTTCCATAGAAAATGGACACTCCATGCGGGGATCACGTGAAGCTAGTGGGCAGTCGGGCATACCCATCCTTATAGGATTGCAGGCGAGACAAATCCCGCAGAAACAAATGCCACTGAAGCTTGCAATACTAGTGCTACGGTACGCACGGAGCACGTGGAGACGGCGAAGGGGGTGGCTGTCACGCTCGCCGTGGCCACCACCGCCGCCGAAGTGGTCATCACCTACTCCCAGACGGCTGTCCGCAATTTCGCGGACAGCTGTCTCGCCTCCCCTGAGCCGTTACAAATTGTACTTGCTGGCAAAACCAGTGATCGTGAATCTCTGTTACCCAGAGCTTCATTCTTCAAGGTGGAAGTTTTTCGAGGCCAGGCCAACCATGGAACATATGTTATAGGATTGTGATGGAGGTTGTGTCCCAGATGGGGACGCAGAATCGAACCGAACGCGCTGAGAGACTGCACTGCTGAGCGTCACCCTCGATGACGAACTCCGGGCCGTCCAGCGTGCCGAGGAAGCCGCCATGGTTGCCCTTTTACGAGGCCTATTCATAAAGTAAGGGACGCGTTGCTGTAAAGAAAAGGTATTTTTGTTAGTGAGATTTTATGGAGGTTTTAGTTTTCCACAAATTTTAATTCTTCACAAATTAGTACCAGCTTATTTGATGCATTCGTGCACTCGGCACACGAGCTAATTCTGCCACCAAAGCAGCCCAGTAATTCGCACACCACCCGTCTTTTTTCTGCTTTATTCTATTTATTCGATGCACGCAGAGATAAAATACAGACATGCCAAGGCAAGCAAAACAACACTAGCGCTAAAGAAGGGCCGCTTACACTATAAATGAACTCTACAAGGGTCGAGGTTCGGCCTTGTATACCACAAGGCCGAGAAGCGCACGTGTCATGTCCCTTGGCTTACGCCCTTTTGCTGCTTCTTCGCTTAATATTCATTACTATGCGTTACCAATAGGATCGAACGTCTGCTGTTGCACGAGCGCCGATCATGCCAATGTAACAAAGAATCAAGCCCGATAATGGTGCTTCCAGCTTGTCCACATCAGTCGTTCCGCTCAAAGGTTCTAGGCAATGGTGTACTTTATGGGCCTAATGTCGAGACTAGAATGTCGTGTGGCCATTCTAGCCAACGATGTACTCTAAAGCTCAGAAGCACTTTTATGCCGAATGCTTTGTTCCTTTCACGTTCTCATCGGTCAAAATTAGATACCGTATTAAAGTTGCAAAGCGGGCTTGGTGGTATGGCATATTTCTTTATTACTATGGAAGCGCGAAGAAACATGACACAAGAAAGCCAGACGAAGACATACACAGCGCTACCTACCGCTATGCGTGTCTTCGAATGCCTTTTTTTGTGCCCTGTTTCTTTGCGCTATTGTAGTAATCAGATGCCTTAGTCATGTATCAATAGGTATGGTTTCAAGTACTTTCACAATATTTGAAACAAAATTCTATGGCCCAGAATTCAGAGAAACGTGGCATTTTTTTTTTCTATTTCACATCACACCCCTTGCTCCAGCGCATGAATATTCATCTTTACAACACTTCCTGAGCAAGTGAGACACATGAGAGAGGAGGAATAACTGACCATTACATCATTGATTCAGAAAGCACGTCCAAAAGCAAGCTTCCCATGTGGGAGGAGGAATCACTGACCATTACATCATTGATTCAGAAAGCACGCCCAAAAGCAAGCTTCCCAGTCCAGAACCAAAAGAAGCCAGATTTCCGAGCAGATTTTGAAGGCATAAATGGAAACCTGACAAATTATTTCTGTGGTTTTGTAATTCTTGTGTTTTTTTTGCAAGCTCATTTGTTCCTGATAATCATACCGGATCGCCTTCCGTGACAAGTTGCGGAAACCTCCAGGAAATATGGTCCTCAAATTGCCTTTATTAAACAACAGTTGTCCAGCAGTTTCGTGGCCAGGTGAAAAGCTTTTTCAGTGAGAAACTACGCTTATACAAAAAAAGCAAGCGCACCCGCAGCCAAGATACCAGGGCAGAATATACTTCATTTGTAATACACTGTGCGCAAAAAAAATTGAATAGGCTAAGTATACGTTCTTTATTGCGGCATGTCAATCCTTCTGGCAGACGCCAAGGAAACCTCGAGCATGCCTATGTGCGTCTTCATTTCCTCCAAGTAGTAATGGGTGACCGGTGAACCACATGACTAAGCCCTGGATGGGTTGCGAATCAACCTCCTGTTGAGGTTGCGGCAATGGTTGCGCGAATCCGTGAGGATGAATGCATTGGGATTAGAAGTTATATATAAGGCAATAGCTGCCTTCTCTACGGGACTCATGTTTGACGCGTTCAACGAGGTGCAAGTGACCAGCGATCCTGACGCGGCTGAGACCAAGTGGTTAACACTGCCTCAATTGGTCCTGCGGTACACGTACAGTGCGTTCCGTATCTGGGTTCATAATTTTTGCATGGTCGCTCCTCGTGCCATTCTCATTTCAGCAATATACGAGGGATGCATGTACAGTCGAACCCGACTATATTGTACTCGGTTAATTCGAAGAATTGTTTATATCGAACTTTTTTCGAACACGACGATGCTTAACGTGATGGCATACAAAAGTCTACGACTACATCGGACAAATATATCCGGAACACGATATATCGAACATCGGGCCGCGCAAAATGCGCCATAAAGTTGGCTTTCCCTCAGAAATGTCGGCTTTTTCTTATGGAATTAGACTTTCCCGCACGCATTTGGGAGAGCGAAAGGGGTGATTAGGAGACCGCCGCGTGGAGCAAGCAAGAACTACTGCTTGCATCACGTACTTTTCCCCATGATTCCAGTCTTTGCGCCGCCGGCCCGTCGTGCGCCTTCGCTTCTCCTCCCGTAAAATACGCCTTAAAACAGAAGAACCAGATCTTCTCCGCAAAGTCGGCAATAATCGAGACAGTCGAACGTGGGGGACAGACTCCTTACGTCGCCGCGGCGTGCAGTCTCTCAAGAAGGACGCTGAGTGTGATATTGAAAAACAAAGCCGACATTAGGGCTAAGGCAGACTAGACACCTTCGGCGCCCTGCAAGTATGCAAGGTTGAGTATGTAGATTCTGAGGCGCTACTTATATCGAAACCGTATTTTCTTGCGTATAATCCGCCCTTGCATGTAACCACATCTCCAACTACAAACAGCGAAAAAATACAGAATTGAAAATGCCGCGTAGTGCCGTGAATGCGACTTACTTACGCAATTGTGAGCAGTGCTGTGAAGCGAAGTTGCGCGCCAAAATTAGCATCAAACACAGAATAAGTGCATTAAAAGTTGTACATCGAATTATTGGATGTATCGAATTGATTCCCGTTTTCGTGTGAGTTCAGTATATGTGGGTTTGACTGTATCCACAGAACCGTCTAAGCCTCGATGTGTCAACTAACATCACGTGGTGTCTCCTCCCTCTGATCAGCTGTAGAGGGTAGACCAATGTGCACTTTCTGGAGCGGGTTTCTACATGGCTTTCTGAGGGCGAGACGGTACAGTTCGGAGGCAAGTTGAGCTCCCAAGGTCTTCTTTCAGAGTATTATTCACTCCTGGTGCGATAGGTGTACCATAGAAGTGAAATTGGTTACCCTTAGAGCCGCCTTCAAAGCGTTTCTAATCAGTATCCAGATTGTCACTTTCCAGTTTGTAGAGATGAAGCAATTCTGACCCGTATATCACCCGCAGACCACGAATGCTTGTAGCAAGCGAACAGGCTCTCTTTCCGCCATGCAGTTATATTATGATACGGTATAATATTTTGGATGATTTGCTCGGTCGGTGTAGGAAGCTTCTTCAATGTAACTGTGTTCTGTCGTCCCTGCGGGATATGTTACCTCAGTACCTTGAGCTCCATGGGTTGACGAACTCTTTCGTAATCTATAAGAACTGCGTTGTGTCGTCACCATCCCCAGCTTCACAGGTGGGCACATACAAGCTTCTCTTCATGAGAAGCACAACATTAAAACTATGTGACCTACATAAAACGGCATAAAACGTGGAGCTCACTCAGACTCACTGATGAAATATATTGTTACAAGATGAAATATATTTTCACGTAATAATATCCTGCCCTTAAGACTCACTCGGACTCAGTCTCACCAAAGTTTTTCTCAACCGACTCACTCGGACTCATGCTCACTAAAATTTTTCTCAAACTGACTCTCAAGCTCGCCAAAATGTTACTCACTCGGACACATTCAAACTCAGACTCGTGGCTCCACTTGAGTCTGGATGAGTCTGAGTGAGTCGACCCATGAGTGAACTTGCTGAACTATGGTAACGCGATGTGACGGGCGGACCACATCTAACGGCCGTGCTCCAGCATAGCCCCATTACGGTGGAACAAAGGTCGTTCACGGAAAGTATGGTAGGGAGACATGGTGCTTCAAATATTTTCTCTCCAACAACGCCTAGAAAAAGAATATATTGAATACATGTTTCTGTGAGGCTCCAAAATCCTGCGAAAACTTTTACTAGAGCAAGCCCGAGGGGTGCTTCAGAGGCACTCTAAACGAAATGGCGCACAACTTGACCACGGAGATTAAATAAAAAAATGTCATATTTTTAGACTATGACATATTGCCGGGTGCATCGTATCTTCATTTTGTTACTTCTTGTTAAACTTATTGCTGTTTATGTATTAATTTTTATGAATTAGTTTGCTTTCCGCGTTCTTTATTTCCATCACTAACAGGGCACTGCGATGACCAGTTACAGACGGCGCATATACGGTACAGAAGAAGCAGGCCCGTAGCCAGGCTCTTTTTTTTTGGGGGGGGGGGGGGGGGGCACTTGCTGAGGCCTCAACTATTTTAGAAAAACACCTATTGTAATTATTTATTTTTGTTAAAACAACCCCCTCCATCCGAATTTCATCGGGGGGGGGGGGGGGGGCTTGGGCACCCCCGCATGGCTACGGGCCTGATAAGAAGACAATGTTTTCAGCCAGTTCACTTGCAATTCAAGTCCAGCAATTCGGGACATCGACAACTAGCACCATCTGTTGCGTTTGCTGCTGAGTGGCAGCGTCACTCAATGGGGAACGACGTTTAAACATTTATTGTAGTGCCACGCTTCAGTATACGCCCGTATAATCGGGGAGTCATTATCTCACATTGCGAGAAGTTTTGCTTTATTCCCGTAAATTTCCTCACTTCGAGAGCCACTTTTATGTGCTATGTGAAACTCCGTAGGAGATAATTAAAAAAATTATATAACAACAACGCGCCCTCACCTGCTTAAATCACTGAAGTGACCCAGTCTCGATGATTCAATATTCATACCTGGGAAGTTTGGCTGATGTCGGCGAAGTTTCTGAGGTTCGAAGGAAACTTTTGTCTAAGGTGCATCGCAGTGAAACCACCCTATAGGGGTGCAGACGCTTCATAGTGTTTGCGGTTGCTGTAAAACACGTGAAAATGTCAGTGTTGTTATATAAGCTTGTTTTCCTTTAGGCTGCTAAAGATAGCAAGGGTATGGAGGTCTTAAGTTGATAATTAGCAATGACAAGTCTTAGGGTAATTAGAGCAGATGGCCAAAAATGAGAATAGCTCCTCGTAATTCAAAGTAAGAAAGAATTGACAAGATAAATTGATACGCATACGAATATTCCTCCACTGGGTGTAAGTAATCAAATGTACTAATGAGTTTAACAATTTATTCCAACATTCCTTCTCTCTCTCTCTCTATTTAAAACTTATTTGTGAAAGCGCTTCGTATATAAGGACATGTATAATATATATATATTTATAGATAGTATTGCAATGTACACAATTAATACTAGATGGCTGTCGCATGTAAGTAACTAGCAGCAGATACTGTTATAGCTAATTAGTCGTCAAAGGTATAAAAGATATGGTAATTGTACTCTGGAATTATTAATGCTGACACTTAGAGTTAAATAGGAAAGGGGTAGATAAGAATAAACAAATCCGAGGATTGGGCTGTAATGTATTACATGGAATTGGAGACGAAGAGGATAAAAGATATAAGAATCTTAGGTTGCTAATTAGTGATTAGGGTATTTTAGCTCAATTAGTGTGGAAAATTAAAATAATTGACAACGACCTACAGTAATTCACACTGACTCAGATTTACTGAGCAACATTATGAACATTTGCACCCCGACCGTATAAGTAAGTTATCACTTGTAATAATGAATTCACCAATATTAAGGTTATAATAGAAATCTTTCAGTATAGAAGGATATGTACATGATATATATATATATATATATATATATATATATATATATATATATATATAGGGCATGCAATGTATGGAATTGCGATCCGAGATAGATAATACCATGCAATTATCTTTAGTGATATTTATCGATAATTAGTAATCAGGGATCATTTTGGAGAAAACCTATGGAACCTAGCAATTAAAGGAGTTAAATAACAGGTATACAAGAGATGACGATTATAGTTCACTAGTGATCGTTGTAGGCAATTATGAAGTATGGGTTGATGGTGAATAAGTTAATAGGACGATAATATTGTAATGCATCAAACTAACAAATATAGGGAGAGGCTGAATACATTTAGAATGTTTGCTAATGCGCAATTAGGGGCTCTGCAGCGTAATTAAAATTAATGTTAATATTTACAGCAGAGTTATAATGCCCACGCTGTGTCCTACTCGCGGTGTACACAAAACACAATCATCATTCTGCCGGCGAACTGAGCATAGCTGTGCCTATTTAGGTCATGTTAATCATAGCCAATTCTAATTAAGCTTAGTTGAGCTCGGTGCAACCTAATTAGCCAAGTATATTTCAGCCAAAGGGTAATTAGCCCTACTTAAGCCGAGTTGAGATTCTAGTGTACGTAGTCATGCTGAGCTCGGCAACAGATGCCGAGCGAAACCGAATTAATACTAAGACTGGGCCTAATTAGTGTTAATTATGTTAATTAGCTCATAGCCTAGTTTGACTTGTGATGCAAGCTAGTCGAAAAGAAGCCTCAAATGTGTTGATTATGCTAATTAGGCTCATTATCGCGATTAAGCTAATTAATAGTTAAGGCTAGCTTGACTAGGAAAGTGAGCTAAGCGAGACCAATTCTCGAATGTGCAAATTATACCTGTTACTCTAATTATCCCAATTAATCTGATTAAGCTAATTAACCTTCTTGGTGTTGTGACTGTCAAGCGATACACCAATCGAAACCGATCAACATCTAGTCTATACTAGTGCTTTACAATGTAATCCCGTGAACACTTAGTGCATCGGCGTGAGAATGCACGTGTGTCTAGGCAAGCCAGGACCAGCCAAGTGCCGGCCTGCTCTGCTGTAGCCCAGGTTTGCGCGACTCAGTGCAAGCTGCGCAAGCTTTTAAAATTGGCTCAGCCAAGCAGAGTTCACAGTAATAATAACTTACTAATGTTGATCTACATTCGCACCTTGGCACACAGTGCATTACTAATGAATGGCGACCTCGATGATATCTGGGGTTTAACGTCCCAAAACCACGATATGATTATGAGAGACGCCGTAGTGCAGGGCTCCGGAAATTTTGACCACCTGGGGTTCTTTAACGTGCACCTAAATCTAAGCACACGGGCCTCAAACATTTTCGCCTCCGTCGAAAATGCAGCCGCTGCGGCCGGGATTCGATCCCGCGACCTTCGAATGGCGACCTTGAATTCAACATATTTTCAATTTAGGGGTGAAAGCTGTGAGTAGGACAGAAGTAAAATAGATAGTCTCTCAATCTATGGAGTTAGAGTACGATGGCGGGAAATAGTAGAATATCATTCATTATTAGCAGTAATAAATATCATTGATTCGTAATCAATTATAATTGTTCGTTTAATAAAGATACCATGCATCTACCACTGACAAGTGCCACAAGAAACGTTTACCAGAATCACGACTTAAATGAGTACTGCGTTGAAGAAAGCGCGAAAATTGGACGAAGGCTAAGGAAAAAAGTCACAGTTTCGCCGCAAGGGCGAAGCAATGAATGCGATAGCAATGAATGCGAATCCTGGCAGCAACTACCGCGCGAGCAGTCAGCGGAAGGGCAAGGCTCTTCCTGCGCAAATATTAGAAGAAGCGAGTGAGCTGGCCGACGACTTTTAAGGGCGCCCGTTGCGCTCCTCGCGCCATCTCGCTGGTAATGAAGAAACGCTTACAAGCGCCTGCCGTCTCTGAGTCCGGCCAGTGCCCCGCCATGGTGGTCTAATGGTTATGGCGCTCGACTGCTGACCCGAAGGCCGCGGGATCGAATCCCGGCCGCGGCGGCTGCATTTTCGATGGAGGCGAAAACGTTTGAGGCCCGTGTACTTAGATTTAGGTGTACGTTAAAGAACCCCAGGTGGTCGAAATTTCCGGAGACCTCCACTACGGCGTCTCTCATAATCATATCGTGGTTTTGGGACGTTAAACCCCAGATATTATTATTATTATTATGAGTCCGGCCAGTGGTAAATGGTGTGTATATAACGCTCGCCGTTAGCTACCTGGAGAATCCGCGTTTCGTGGCGTAGTGGTTAGCGCCACTCACTGCGGAGCGAGAGGTCCCTGGTTCGATTCCGCGCTTCGGAAGCATTTTTCTGAATTATTTTTCTTTGGGACATTTATATATATGTATACATACTTATACATATACGGTGAATGAGGGCGGGGAGGGACAAAAAGCAGCCGAGACTGTCTATATAATTGCTATCGCAATAAAACAACGCTCGCACATTGATGGGTTATGCAATACACTGGGTGCGAAAGAGCCTGATGTAAGAAAAACATATTGCAGAAGGGTGTCTTGAAGGGCCAGTTGCTACATGTTACTGCTTTGAAAGCACCGCGAAAACGGCACGAAGGCTAAGGGACAGCGCTTCTGTTGTTTGTTCCTTAGCCATCGTCCAGTTTTTGCGCTGTTTACAACACGGTAACCTGTACGAAATGACCGTTCAAGACACCCTTCTGCAATTTAAAGGAATAATTATATGTACTGATGTTATAGGCAATTAATAATTAGGTGCAGATATATGATAAAAATAAATTGAGGGATATGATTGCAAAGCATAATATGATAGCCTAAAGGGAGAGGGTGAATGCTTTGGGAGATTCTTCCCAATAAACCTTTTCAAGCACTCCCAGAACGCCCCGCGGGAGCGTGGCGCACTACGGGAAAAGTGTGTACATCGAGCGAGACGGCCGTTCGGTCGCCCGCTGCTCGTTGGCGCCGAGGGAGCGCGAAACGAAAGGAACGTACACATCGCCGGTCGTTGAATATTCCTACATCGTAAAAGACCACATATCCAAACGCATCTGCATGTATCTCTGCGCATCAAATGTGAAAGGAATAACGAAGTCAGTGTAGGTATTGTCGAGCGTATGTATAACGGACGTAGCAGTAAAGCGGTATGTGCGTTATCGCGTGCCGATGCGGTCACGGCGTTCTGTTGTCAGTAATATGAGCGGAACACCGCATTCATGTTTAGTGTGTGAATACTTAGGTACTAATGCGAATGTGACGTACTTGAGTTGCCATAGACAATTTTCAACCTCAGCGTTTGGTGCTATGAACACTTTTGTGCTTGCTCACTGCGTTTAGCCGCTATGGCGTATTTGAAAGGTAATTTCAGTGTTCGAGACTCATCTTGCGCACGACTACACATATCTACGGTATGCATTCACCTGCGAGCCAACACGTAAAAGTACAAACAGCGTTTCTAAAATGCAACAACTGAGTTAGTATCAATGAAGGGCGATATAATCTTATCATTTGTTATATATATGGTGCGAGCGACGCGCACGCGGTCTAATCAATGTATACCTTATTTTAGTAAACGCTGACTATGCTCTCTCGAGTACTCTTTATATATCACAACCTCATCTTGCGCTCGTCGACAGTGTCGATGGAGGTTGATTCCAAATGTATCCGCGAATTGCATATAACGCTCCTGGACATCATCTAGGAAGCCGAGTTGTATCGTTTTATTTAATTTTTGCTACAGGGCAGGGTCTCAAGAACGCGGCCCGGCTCGCACGTGACTGACTTCGTCCCATGCTTTTATTAGTCATCTCTAGAACGTACGCAGCCTCAAAGGGGTGAAGAGGAAACTGCGCACAGGAAAAAGCCGGATGTATGCACTAAGGAAGAAAGAAGGCAAAGTCACTATCAATATGGATGGAATAGTTACCATACCTGAGGAGATTTACAAATATCTGTACAGTAGCCGGGACAACCAGGACGATAACGGAAGAAGCCTTAGTAGGCAAGATGAATCGGACATCCCACCAGTAACGACACGGGAAGTAAAGAAATCCTTAGAGGATTTCTCAAAGAGGAAATCCAAAGAGGCAATTGACGCTGGTGAGGATCAGGTAACATCAGCTCCGTTGAAAGACGGTGGACAGATTGTGTAGAAAAAGTGGCCACAGTGTCTCTTGACGGTGAGAGTACGAGAATCTTGGAAGAATGCTAACATCACCTTAATCCATAAGAAAGGGGAGGTCAATGACTTTAAACATTGCAGGCCGATCAGCTAACTGTCCGTTGTGTACACGCTCTTTACAAATGTAATAGCTAATATAATGAAGACCATGTTAGAATTCAATGAACCAAATGACCAAGCAGGATTCTGTACAGGCTACTCGACAATAAACCACATTCACACTATCAATCAGGCGATAGAAAAATGCGCAGAATATAACCAACCCCTATATATAGTCTTCATAGATTACGAGAAGACATTTGATGCGGTCGAGATATCAGCAGTCATGCAGGCACTACGGAATCAGGGCGTCAACGAACCATGTATAAAAATACTGGAAGAAATCTTAGATTTAGGTGCACGTTAAGGAACCCTAAGTGGTCAATAATTCTGGAGCACTCCACTACGGCCTCCCTCATAATCATATCGTGGTTTTGGGACGTTAAACCCCAATAATAACAATAATAATAACAATTATTATTATTATTATTATCATTATTATTATCATTATTATTATTATTATTATTATTATTATTATTATTATTATTATTATTATTATTATTATTATTATTATTATTATTATTATTATTATTATTATTATTATTATTATTATTATTATTATTATTATCAAAAATGAAAGCCTGAAGCATTTATATTCCACCTGGTTTATTGTTTTCTGCACAGTGCATCGGTTTAAACCGCACTCGTCTCAAGCGTCTAGTCGGATTGTGGATTTCACAACTTGCAATCTGACTGCAATATAATATACATTGTAGCGAAGCGTTCGAGCTTGGTAATGGGTCGTCCTCTCGAGCACCTTCTAGTGGGTCGCCGTCTTCGGCTCTTTTCGAAGAGAACGCAGCTCGTGATGAGTCAGCCCCGCCTTGACTGTCGCTGTATTGTCGTGTATCGTTGCCGCTAATAAACCTCTTTATATTATATATATATATATATATATATATATATATATATATATATATATATATATATATATATATATATATATATATATATGGTTTCGAAAGAATGTTCCTGGCTATTAGTTTAATTGTATGAAAGAAAATTAGTCACAGCGAAAAACATGACATTGTTATGTTGTTATGTTGAATAAATGTTGTTATGTTTTTCACTGTGACTAGTTTTCTTTCATATATATATATATATATATATATATATATATATATATATATATATATATATATATATATATATATATATATATATTATAAAGGCGATTTATTGAGTGTGTAGCTGGTCGCTGGTCGCGCAATGCACCGAGAGCAGTTCGCTAGCTCGAGCCTCTGCTGCACACTCGATGATGCTGCCTCTGCGCCAGAGTACTTCCTCTTCGTTACAATTGCCCCGGTGAAAAAAAGGAGCCATACTGGCGACTAGTCGTCTGCAGGGACCGTAGAACCATGATACGGCTTGAGTCTCTGAACGTGTACAACCTCGCGGTTACGACGTCGCAGGTCAGACGGCGGCGTGAGAGGCTCAATAAGGTAGTTCACTGGAGAAGTCTGTTCTAAAACGCGGTATGGCCCATCGTACTTAGGAAGAAGTTTGGAAGAGAGCCCTGGTGTGCGATGCGGCACTGAAAGCCACACAAGGGCACCCGGAAGAAAAACGGGAGTCGAGTTCTGGGCATCGTGGATTGCTTTTTGGCGGTTCTGGTCATCGGAGGTAAAGCGGCGGGCCAGCTGGCGACACTCTTCTGCGTGTCTGGCGGCGTCCAAGATCGGCGGGCATTCGGACGTGTCCGGTCGATAGGGCAGAATGGTGTCAATGGTGTGGGAAGAGTGACGACCGTAGAGGAGGTAAAAAGGGGAGAAACCAGTCGTAGCTTGCGTCGCGGTATTGTAGGCGTAGGTTATGAATGGAAGAACTAGGTCCCAATTAGAGTGATCAGGTGTGACGTACATAGCGAGCATGTCACCAAGAGTTCTATTAAAGCGCTCTGTAATGCCATTTGTTTGGGGATGATAAGCGGTGCATGTGCGATGTACAATAGCACACTCAGCGAGCAGTTTTTCAACGACCTCGGATAAGAAGGCACGGCCACGGTCGCTGAGGAGTTCTCGAGGACCTCCATGACGCAGCACAAAACGGCGCAGTATGAAAGTGGCGACATCCTGTGCTGTAGCACTTTGAAGAGCAGCAGTCTCGGCATAGCGTGTCAAGTGGTCGACTGCAGCTATTATCCACCTGTTGCCGGTAGGAGTCAATGGAAGCGGCCCATAAAAATCTATACCGACCCGATCGAAAGGTTGGGAAGGGCATGGCAGAGGCTGTAGTTCACCGGCGGAGACGTGCGGTGGAGATTTTCGGCGCTGACATTCGCGGCAAGAGCGGACGAAGTTGCGGACGAAGGTATACATGCCACGCCAGTAGTAACGGTGTCGCAGTCTTTCGTACGTCTTGAAGACTCCTGCGTGGCCACACTGTGGGTCAGCGTGAAAAGAGGAACAGATCTCCGCCCTCAAGGCTCGCGGGACGACGAGCAGCCACTTGCGACCTTCTAGTGAATAGTTGCGTCGATAGAGGAGCTTGTCGCGAATCGCAAAGTGCGGAACTTGGCGCCGGAGCGTTCGTGATGTTGGGACTTTAGAGGGGTCGGAGAGAAGGTCGAGAAGAGACGATGTCCACGGGTCATTGCGTTGCTCCACAGCAATGTTGTCGAAGTCAAGAGATGACAATGTGCTCTCACATGCGGAGTCAGCAGTGGCCGTCAGGGAGAGAGGGGAACGGGAAAGCGCGTCCGCGTCAGCATGCTTCCGTCCTGAACGATAAACCACGCGTATGTCATAGTCTTGGATTTTCAACGCCCAGCGAGCAAGGCGGCCAGAGGGGTCTTTTAACGTCGAAAGCCAGCACAGCGCATGGTGGTCGGTCACGACGTCAAAAGAACGGCCATATAAATATGGGCGAAACTTGCCAAGCGCCCATACGATGGCCAAACACTCCTTTTCTGTGACGCTGTAGTTGGTCTCTGCCTTGGTAAGTGTGCGACTCGCGTATGCCACAACGTACTCTGTGTGGTCAGGTTGACGCTGTGCGAGCACAGCACCCAGGCCTACACCGCTGGCATCGGTATGGAGCTCAGTTGGAGCTTGAGGGTCGAAATGGCGAAGAATGGGTGGCGTCGTGAGAAGCCGTCGCAAGGTGGTGAAAGCTTCGTCGCAGGCAGGGGACCACGATGATAGATCTTTACTGTCGCCGAGGAGTTGTGTGAGAGGTCGCGCAATGCACCGAGAGCAGTTCGCTAGCTCGAGCCTCTGCTGCACACTCGATGATGCTGCCTCTGCGCCAGAGTACTTCCTCTTCGTTACAATATATATATATATACAGAGACCAGGAGGAGCCATTTCTTGACTTGTACCCCGCGAAAATACAGACACAGTACGCCGTAGCTTTTCGGATGCGACATCAGCGCCAGAAGACGGCCTAGTGAACAAAGCAAGCAAGACTAGAGGAAAAGCCTAGCCTTCTCCCTTTATCTCTGGATTTTTAACGCAGTAGCGTTAAAGAGCTTGTTTCGCAGAAATTCCGCCGTCGGCGTCGTCGGTTGTGAGCGAAAAATCATCATCTTGTCCGTGACCGAAAAATCAAGAAAGCTGCAACTAAAATAAATAATGAAAATGTTGAGTCCGAGTGAGAATCGTACGCAGGCCGTCTGCGTGGCAAGCAGGCGTTTTACCACACAGCCACGCCCCCGATTCTTTTTTTCTATTTCATGGTATTTATTACAAGTGCGTAATTAGCATACATAGCGAACAAAATACTCGAGACAGCCTCTACCAGCGCCCAAGCGTTACATAGAAGTCCTAAAGAGGTTTCAAAGCAGTACATTTCATGGAGAGTGGATACCAGTCCGGTTGAAATTCTAATTGTTGATAAAAGTCTTTTAGCTGAAGAACCATTTGAATGAAATACAACCGCGATGATAGCATGGGTTGCGCATGCCTGTCTAACATGCGTGTTTTCCATAAACTGTGCATACCCATTAGTAAGAGCATGTCAACAGGCATATAATGGCTTTTGGGTGGCACGAGATAACGTATGCTATACGAATTTTAATCGAGGTATTTTTTAAAAGCCCTTCGTAGAACGTCCCAAAAGAGTACGGCGTCTTTACAGCTGATAAAGCAAAGTTCTATGGTTTCTGGAACTTCACAGAGGCGGCAATTAACTGAAGATGCAAAGATGTTTTTGCTGCTTAACCAGGTCTTCACAGGCAGCGTGTGTGTACGCACTTTGTTCAAGATTGTCTTGGATATTGGTGAAATAGGCATTTTCTTCACACGCACGAGCACCTTGTGTCCGGGCAATTCAACATATAGCGGTACAAAGGTGCAGGAAATAACCTATCGAATATGGCGTTACCTATATAGATATTTTCTTGAACTAGAGAATAAATACTTATTAGAGGATCTTACTGTCAAAAACCGCACTGATTCAGCTTAGAACTGCACTGAAAGTACCTTCAAGCTTCACAAACATACGCGTCCTGTATACAGGTGTCACGGTAGGAGATGTAATATAGCCGTTATATTGCGTGGAACAAGCGTACATTGCCATCGGGCGTCACACCACGTGAATATCATAGCGACTTCGTGGTTGAAAGCCAGCCACCCATTATGAAAGGCGCACACATTACTGCGCGTATTCCCTTATGACCACGTAGTGGTGCATCGCAACTTCGTAAATATTTCTCGCGCATAATTGCTCCTGGTTTATAGCATGATACCAATTACATAAGGCACACACTTTAGTGCGCTTATTTTGTTACACACACGTGGTGGGTGCAATGATACTTCGAAAAAAACGTCACGCGCACAGGCATTCTCTCACGCCCCCGGGCTCTTGACAGGCTTGTGATGGATACTGTGTCGTCTACAAGCGCCAACCGCACTGCGGTGTCTTCCTCATCGGGGAGTTTTGGTGGGGCATCAGTGTCAAGTGCCGCACGACAACAAGGGTGGCCACGCAAGACGGAGGCAGAGAAGGCAGACACCAAAGCTCGGCGTGCTGCGGCTATGCGACCACATTGTACTTTGTCAATTACATTGCAGTAATGCACAATCTTAACTTCTGGAGTAAAAACATACAATAAGAAGTATGTACTAAGTGGTGGAAGTACACACTAGGGGCAGGATATCGCTATCGCGTTCAACTGTTCAAGGCCAAGCTTAAGCGTACCCCAATTTTTTGATAAGCAGATGCTTGTGATACAACATACAGAATATTATTTAGGCGAAACTCGGTGCGTGACACTCCCGCATCAATGATGACGCGTGTGTACGGGGTTGTTTTTCACGTATTATTTTTGTTGTGCCCTAGTTGCTTACGTAAATAATATTAATGAGAACTAACAGACAATAACGCCAAGGAAAGTATAGGGGGTGTCTGTTAGTTCTCATTAATGTTGTGTCTAACAAAGAAAACGATCCTTTAAGAGTCACCTTCTTTCCTACGTAAATAATAGTAATTTAAGGGGCTTTACGTGCCATAACCACAATTGTCATTATCGCCAAGCCGCAGTGGGGGATTCTGAAATAGGTTTAAACACTTGGGGTTCTAGAACATGCTTCTAATTAACAGACCTATGTAAGCGTGTGTTCTCGCATTTCTTTCCCACCGGAATACAGCCGCCGTGGCAGGGAATAGAAGCCGCGACCTCGCGCTCAGCAGCGCCACACTGTGTCAGCAAATTGCCCCCACGGCGGGTGCACATTATGTCGGCGACGCTGGAATAAAATTTAGCCCCTTTAGCCGACGCTAAATAGACCACAGTAGCCTATGCTCTGGAGACATTCATTAAACTACGTTAACGTCCTTAGTCAGTTGTATCGTTCGTCCTACCCTCAGCGTGAAGCATTCTGCATCCGTTGTTGCACAGCCTCCGGTAACGACCCACTCGAGTTTTGGTACCAATTGGGCTCGCGCCGCTGAAAGCAGGATTTTTACAGCGAAAGCTGTTAGCTTCATGAAAATTGCGATAATTTATGGCGTAGTGTGCACCTTGCCTGTGTGCGTATATTATAGTTTCCCCAAGATAGTTTACAATGGGCTGTAGAAAGGCCGCTCTTCCAGCATTCGCTCTGACTGTGCTGCGTGTACCGCGCAGGCCTGGCGATGAATCGGCACTCGATCTCTTCGTTATCTTCTTCATCTGCGTCCTCTTCTTCCTCTTCTGCTTCTAGTCGAGCAGCTCTAGTGTGAACCAGCCTTGCGCGACTTCCTGCAAGCTGCGCTAATTTTTTTTAACCTGAACTCAGTAGGTTAGGTATAATCGTTAAGGCGAAAACCTTAGATGCCTCATCAAATCCGAAAATTGACCATCGGCGTCGGCGTACCACGTTGGCCGTGTCAACAAAAAATCATCACGTGATGACATCACGACGTGGCGTTATTATGACGTCACGACCAAAATTTGTGACGTAATTATGACGGCACGATGACGTCACTTCACGTGATTTCATCACATGGCATTGTCGCTTTGCACTGCCTCTGTGATCGGTGGGCCGAACATGGTGGCAGTGCAAAACCAGGTGAGGTGCAGAAAGCTTGCATTCCCTCCGATCCTGGAGGGAGTGCGAAACCACGTTAGGTGCAGAATGCTTTTGCGCGGGGGTGGGGCAGAACAGACACATCGAATGGTAAAAAGGACTACAAGAAGACTTTCGACTTCGAGTCGTCTTAGTCTAGTGCATAAGGCACCCAATGCGCTTTTTTTTTTCAACAAATGATGGAACTTACTCTCCGAGAAGTGCTTCTCGCGAATGTAGTCATGAGGGGTGAGCTTTCTACCTTTGCTCGGTATGGCACGAGCCCGCGCTTCCAACCTCACCGGGTCACTAGGAACTATGAAAATCACGAGCCATACAACGCTCTCGCCTTAATTAATGATATTACTTAGCACCCTCTAGTGTTTATTGGCATTACTGTGTGATTGAGACGATGGTAATGAGGGATGCGAGGAAAGCGAAGAATTTCGTTATTTATTTATTTATTTATTTTATTTATTTATTTATTTATTTATTTATTAGTACAACCTACATCGCCCAAGTGGGCATTATTGTAGGGGGGTAAAAAAAAATCACAGCGTTGTACAGTCCAAAAAAGTCAAGCACATTCGCGCAGCAGTGGATGCGCGTTCACGAAAAGCACACATCTTGTAGTGACGAACGAAAAGCATCAGCGGGAAGATCGACAACACACGCATCCAACTCATTCCATTCACGAATAGTGAGAGGAAAAAAAGAATGAGCGAAGACACCGGTACGACAGGTGACCTCACGGATTTTTTTTCGAGTGGTGGTCATTTCTATGTGACACGTAGTATGGGCTCATCATGTACAAACTTTTCTTAATGCGAATTTCATCACAAAAGATGGAATGAAAAAACTTTAATCGCAAGAATTTTCTCCGCTGCTCAAGATATTCGGTCTGTAGAAGAAATTCGGTCCGTAGATTAGTAGGCGAATATCGTGTCTACAAAGCATGAAAATACTCAAAAAGTAGGCCGTGACTTTCAGAGGTGGCCACAGTTCCTGCGAGATGTGAGTTGCGCACTGCAGCACACTGTTTGCAGTGTTATTGACGGCAGCACGTGACTCCAGTTAACCTCCCATTTCGAGAAGCTCAATACGGCCACTCTAGAAGCGCCACGATGCAAAAGAGACAAAAGGTGGGGCTCATCACGTAAGCAAAACAGAGTATGTATACATTGCCTACGGTACGTAAGGGAATGCAGGGAAAGAACTCTGCTTGCAGACCTTCGCCGTGACAAAGGTAAAGCCTGCGTTAATAATATCTGGGGTTTAACGTCCCAAAACCACGATATGATTATGAGAGACACCGTAGAGGAGGGCTCCGGAAATTTCGACCAGCTGGGGTTCTTTAACACGCACCTAATTCTATGTACACGGGCCTCTAGTGTTTTCACCTCCATCGAAAATGCGGCCGCCGCGGCCGGGATTCGATCTCCCGACCTGCGGGTCAGTAGTCCAGCACCTTAACCACTACACCACCGTGGAGGGTGGCAGACCGGCGTAGGTAGTCAAACAAGAAGGCGGATTTCACGATACTTTATATCAGTCTAATCTATTTCATCCCTCTTTCAACAACACTTAGCCGAGAGGAAAACGCGGCCTGGGTAGCATGTCATGCGCATAGTGAACTCGGTGCTTTCTGACGTATTTAGTTATGTTATTTAAAAACAAAAACGCGCTGTTGAAACTAAGGTGACTTCCTTAAAATGATTCTTTTTAAGAAGATCATTCAACAATATTCTGCGTGCAAAAGTATTCTTTCTTTACTTCTGCTGTTAATTGAGCTTTCAAGAAAAATGTCTGTGGCAGAGATTATAACACGGCCAGACGTCTTCACGTAATAGCGCAAGATATTGATTTTATGAATTGAGGCCAACAAAATTTAGGGACGTCAAGCCTCTGTCCGCACATTTTGAAACCCGCGATCGTCATCACTGCCTCCCAAGCATGTATTATTTTCTGGAAGTTAGGTTTTTCACATTACAAAAACAGCAGCGCTAAAGGACGTTCTTGCTTTCTTTTAAGAAACCCGTGGGAGCCAACAACAATATAATCGGTCAAAATATATTGAAGAGGCGGGGGAAGCGAAGAAGGGCAGCACGCTCTTTCGAGAGTTCGTCGTTATCAAGCGCAGCCAAGCGACATGTAAGCCTCCTTTCATTGCAACAGAACTACTAATTCACGGTCGAGCAGCCCAACCGGCCGCTCGTTGCATGAGCTGCGGTTATTAGTCGTCGTTTTAGTTTCGCTCTCGCTGCTTGTAGCGGATATCGTCGTCGTGCTTTTTTTTATGTAATGTGGTTTTCTCGATCCGCGCGACTACGGCGAGCGCCATCGCGCGAATTTTAAACGTTGAAGGTCCGTACGCCACGTGGTGTGAAAAAAGGTGAACTAAAAGCGATGTCCCGAATTCCTGGGTATGATGATACGCATATTCGAGAGTTTCTGTCCACGTGTTCACTATAATCACGCTAGGGTATTTGTGAATTTTTCATTGTGCCTTTGTGTTTCCAGTATCCCACTGTGAGTCAGGTGACTACAGTTTGCAGAACAACTGCTGAACAGAGCACATGGCAGATAAGCTGCCTGCCTCCCATTTTCCGGTGGCTCTTTCGTAGGCGGGTAGCCAGAGCAATAACACCTGCCAGCTGGCATGTCTCTGGCGTGCGACGCTGTGGTGCTCCTCCTCCCCCATGAAAGGAATAACGGAATACTATCACGCAGCGGCCTCAAGTGGGAAAGGTAACAAGGGTAACAGGGTGCCTAAACGTTAGTCGCGCTTGAATTAGGACACACGCATGTGAGAGACGAGGTTGCATTCTGCGGCACGGCTTCGTGTACATCGCAAAAGCTTCAGGCATCACAAAGCTCACGTTGTACAGTCCGTGCGTCTCAGAAGTAACGCAGGGCGTTTGGCGACGAAGGCACAGAAAGCCGCGCATACGCGACGGCACACGTCCTTTCCATCGGCACAGTCGCAAGCATTGACTGGTAAGTCCAATATCTCATCGAAACGCATAAACTAGAAAAAACTTGCAAAAACTGTAAGAGGATCTGTTTCTTTTATGAAATGAAGCTTCCCACAGCAAGGAAGTATCAAGCGTAGGTGTTACAAAGCAGTAATCAGACAGTCCGATCACGCCGGCCACAAGCAGCATGCGGCCATTGCTGCACTTGCCATGTTAGCCACTAAATGTAAACTATCCAAGTTTTTGGCGTATGCTTTCTGTTAGTGTCCCCGTTTCGGGACTGTCTTAAGCACCCATGCACATTAATAGTAGCATTTGTATTTATGCTGTACGAAACGCCTACAGGCAGTTGAAACCATCTT
Organism: Rhipicephalus sanguineus; assembly: GCF_013339695.2. Taxonomy (NCBI): domain Eukaryota; kingdom Metazoa; phylum Arthropoda; class Arachnida; order Ixodida; family Ixodidae; genus Rhipicephalus; species Rhipicephalus sanguineus. The sequence goes on from NC_051181.1 coordinate 72,991,875, forward strand.
CTTTTTGTCAGCCAAAAGGTCTAATTAGAAATCATACCAAGCGAAAAGATGGTTTGTGTATATAAAAGCCACGAAAGCAAAAGAAACTGGAGCCACGCGAGCGCCTATAGTGGCTTCATACTCGCGAGCTCGCGCTTACTTCAGCCAGCGCCTCAATGGAGGATGCACTGCTTCAGCATTGCTGTGTTCGTGTACGAAAACATAAAAACGGTGTTAGCATGGTGGTCATTTTTTTTGCAAGAGCATCAGATCGAGGAGATAAAGAAGAACATGACGATGCCTTGGCGCCTCAGAGGTTGTACAAACATTTGGCGGAGCGGCGCCCGCCGCTTGGAGAGCATGAAAAGAGCGGCTTCCCGACATCTAAGGGACCGAAATTAATACAAAATCGAGTGAACTCAAGACTGATCACATATATGATGGTCATAAAGCAAAGCCGCACACTGAGTATCAGTGAAAGCTACTGAATGATAATAGTTACAATAGTGATAATGTGAATTAGTGATATAGTTGCTTCGTGAAAGCTAATTTTACGAATATAGTAAAAGCAAAATAGTGAGTGCTTAATAATTTACTGAACGTCAATTAGGGGTACTCAATTAGTAAAAGGGGCGTTGATCACAGTTAATAAAAGATTGTGTAACGTTCATATCAATTTCACGGCAAAATCGCCACACCGGATGGGTTTGGCCATCGTTTCGTTTTACCCGGCGTGGTAGCGTAGCACGTAAGGTATTGCGTTACTAAGCTAGAGGGCGTGGGTTTGATTTCCGGTTAGGGCGGCCCCACTTCGATGGCGAGAGAGAGAGAGAGAGAGAATTGCCTTTATTGAAGGTCCTGAAGGGGCCTGGGTACCCCTTACAGGGGCCGGCCCGGTGGCTCCGCCCATGTGGGGACTGGGAGTCGGAGCTCACCAGCCACCTTTTGGGCCTTCTGGACGGCCTGATGTTGAAGGGCCCTGTCGGGGCTCCTGAGGTGGTTGATCCAGTCTTCCTCTGTGGCAGGAGACCCGAAGCTAGCGTTTAGCGCGGGACACTGCCACAGCATTTTAAGTCGCACCTGGGGTTTTGGCATTTAGGGCATTCTGGCCTTATATCTGGGAGGTATTTGCTGCAGATGTAGGGGCTGGGGTAACTGTGCGTTTGCAGCCGTCTAAGCTTTAATTGTTGTGCTTTATTTAGTGTTGAGTGAGGTGAGGGGAATTCCTTTCTAGATAACTTATAGTGCGAGCAAATCTCGTGATAGGAGAGGAGTGGCTCCCGGCGCGTGTTGGGGTCCCCGGCCGGAGAGCCGGCCCGCGTAATGCAATGAACGCCCATGTGCTCATACTTAGGTGCACGTTGAAGAACACTAGGTGGTCGAAATTTATCTGGAGTCCTCCACAACGGCGTGCATCTTGTCATGTCGTGGTTTTCGCGCGTGAAACCCCAGCAATTATATTGTGAATCTGATGTGTATAGATGCATAAAGGACCCCGTGAGCTTTCTTTGTTAGAAAAGCTAGCACCCAGGTGGCGGTCGCAACGACATTACCAACAGAGTGAATATTGAATGCACAGAAAACAGAGCCTCTTTTAGAAAATACATCTGAGCTTGTGAGTCTTATGAACCGCCACGGTGGTCTGTTGGTTATGGTGCTCGACTACTGACCCGAAGGCCGCAGGAGCGAGTCCCGGCTGCAGCGGCCGCATTTCCATGGCGACGAAATTCTAGAGGGATGTGTGCAAATATTTAGGTACACATTAAAGAACCGCAATAGACCATGTTCAAACTATCAATTAACTGATTGACAAATTCATGAAATATAACCAATCCCTTTTATCGCTCTGACAAACTGCGAAAAAGCATTATTTGGTCGACATCTCATCAGTGACGCAGGAACTAATTCAGAGCGTAGACGATCCATATACCGAAATACTGGAAGAAATCTACAGCGCGTCCAGCAGCTACCATAGTCCTCCATAAATAAATCAATAAAATTCCAACAGAGAATGGTGTAAGGCACGCAGATGCGATTGCTCGAATGCTACTAACCGCGCTCACAGGTTTTCCGAGTCCTGCATTGGGAACAGTTAGGGATAAGAGCAAATGGACAGCACCTTAGTATCCTGCAATTCGTATATGACATTGCCTTGCTGAGTAACTCATGCGACAGACTGCAGATCATCACTGCTGATTTGCACGGGAAAATGAGAACGCTAGGACTGAAAATTAATATGCAGAAAACTAAAGTAATGCTCAACGGTCTCGGAAGAGAACAGCGCTTCACGATAGGTATCAATGCACTGGAAGTGGTACAGGAAGATGTCTACTTGGGGCAGGTATTAGCCCAGATCTGAACCATAAGAACAGGTACCTATACCAATAAGAATATCGTAGAGCGCATTCAGCAGGTATTCTCAGACTTTGAATGGAAGTCTGCCACTATCCCCGAAAAAAAAAAGTATGTAAAAGTTGCATCTTACGGGTACTTGCCTACGAGGCAGTGACGTGGATGCTTGCGAAAAAAGGCTGGATTTAAGTTGAGGACGAACCGGAGAGCCATGTTTTTAAGAGACAAGACAACAGCAGAGTGGGCCAGGAAGAAAATTGGGTGTTAAGGACATCTTAGTCGAAATCAAGAAGAAGAAATAGGCATGGGCAGCGAATGTAACGCGAAAGGAAGAATACCGCTGGGCATTAAGAGTGACAGACTGGATCTTAAGAGATGGCAAACGCGCGAAGGAAAGGCAGAAAGACAAGCGCGTGAATGAGAGCTTCCGGAGGTAATGTGGCCTCAAAAAGCGCACGACGGGGTTAATTGGCGAAGTATGGCGGATGCCTTTCCCTGCTGTTGGCGCAGTCAGGCTGGTGACGATGATGATAATGATGATAAATAACTTCGGTAGGTCGAAATATCTGAAGACCTTCACTACTACGTCTCTCATAATAATATCGTGTTTTGAGACGTAAAACAACGACAATTAGTATTATAGATTGTGAGTGAAAAAGCATAAACTTGTGCGCCGCTTGCGTGTGCAGTAATAAAAAATAAAAGTTGTTTGATTTTTGCGGGGCTTAGCGTCGCAAAGCCGGCTCAGTCTGTCCTAGACGTCATGGTCGAGGGCTCCTGACAACCACTGAGACACCATGGCGACAAACGAAAGCTGGAGGCGACGTCCAGAAACCCCCCGAGTACCTGACTGTTCTAGGACGAGCAGCACTTTTCACCTTCGGTTTCACTCACGTTTCGTCTAGGTAATATATTGACTGCCGTTTCGACACCAAGACTGTCTAGCGTGTGCAATCTTGGAGCAAAAATTGAGATACGGGACATTTCGATCAATCAGTCAAGTGGATCATTAGTGAAACTAACGTGTGTGCTCGTTGATGCATTTGCAACACGCACATATTGTAAGAAAGAGTTTTGTCTAGATGCATCGAACAGTCTTATTCTTTTTCCCTCTTTGAAAGTGCGAAACTACGCTTTGACAGCAGGTGCTGCGATCTATGTAGATGAGCATGCTAATCTGCACCGGATGTGCTTAGTTAGGTGCACTGAGTCACAACGCGCTCACACAGCAGGAACGCTTTCGAAAGAGAGAGGAGCACGTAGCGGATTTTACGTGTTTTCGCAAAAAAAAAAAAAAACGTACAGCACAGGCAATATATTATGCACGTTTTGATTTTTTTTTTATTTGAACATACTGCAGGCTTTTCACGGCCCATGCAGGAGTGGATACAAGAATACAAACTAAACATCGAAAGAAAATACATAACGAAATAACAAGAAAGTGCAATGCCAACTATAACAAAAAGTCTGATATAACAAAAAGTCTGGCCGATGCTACAAACATGCCTGTACAAGTTCAGCGACATATAAATGTGTACATGCATATCGCATATGGATGTCTAAGCTTGAAATTATTGTGATGTAGAAGCGTGTAATTACCGTATTCGTTCAGTGTAGTAGATGCAGGGAATTTAAAATGCTAGAGCAATCATGTTGATATCTATGTTGCGAGATGCCAGGCAATCGTCATGCCGCGCCGTCATCTTTACATTTTCGTTGAGCACGGGCGAGCCACGTCTTGTCACCGTCGCGTCATCGGTGCACCACTGCAAATGAGGGAACCTAGCCGCCGCAGTGCAGCGGGTATGGACTGCGCCGTTGTAGAAATGCTCGGGACCTCAAACTTGGCCGTCGAATATTGGCGAGCTTTTTGTGGTGGATACCCACACACATATGCTGTCGTCGACGCAGAGCGGGCGTTTCCAACCTCAGTCATCAAAAAGTGACCGCGCCTGGTTTCCATACCAAATGGAGGACGTGTTCGCACTACAGCCGTTTTAATTGCCCGTCACTTCACTGAGCGTGGCCTCCACAACGCCGAGCTTATCGTCCTTGCATTCTTCTACGCCAACACACTCGGCTGGGATTTTTCGATCAATTAATAGCGCCTAAATTAACAGTGCTCGAACCAATTAACAAGTCTGGGAATGAAATATTTTTCGTTCCAGATTTAGTTCGTTGCACAGCAACAAGCCCCGTTCCGTTTCTCTTCCTGAACGAAAACAAAATGTTCCGTAACGGTTCGTAATGGTTTTTATTTGTATTCAAAAATTTGAAATTAAATTAATCAGAAAAAAACATTGGATTTGCGGTATAGTCACTTGCGCTCCTCTTAAGAAAATGGGACAGGGGTAAAACACGCTCTTCCCTCGTTCTTTAGAGGAGCAGAAGCAACCTCGAATTCCTACCAACTAGCACAAACCAGTACCCTTCAAAGTAATAATATTTATTTTCTCAAAAGTCAATTAGACATTTCTTTAGCGCGATCAATGCTTTGTGTCGAGGGAGGGAGCACGATCTCAGAAGCAGCATGTCATTGAGTGTGCCCTCTGATGTGCGAGACCGCTGTTCTGATTAAAAAAAAACGCCAGGCCTGCGCGGAAAGCGCAGCACAGTCACAGCGAAAGCTAGGAAAGCGGTATTTCTGGAGCCGGTTATCAACTCGCTTGGGGCTACTAATACAAGTGCACTATAGCAACGTACCCACTAAGCCACAAATCATAATTTGTGTGAAGTTGGGAAGCACCCATCACGACATTACTCATCATTCTGCAGAGAAGTGAGGCACCATCTGTAATGCATTATGAGCAGTTTCTTGATGCGACGGCTGATAACGATGAAGAATTATGACTGAGCATTTTATAATGGGCTGGAAGCTTTAAAGAACCCACTAGTTACTTAATTCGCATTGTGTGACGCCCGGTCGTTATGTTACTCTCCCACCACGCTTTATAACATACGCTAATGTGAAAAAGAGATAGAGAGAGGGGAATTAACTTTATTGAGACCCTGAGGAAATGGATCATGGGAGCCTTATGGGCTTCCTTGGCAATCAGGAGAAGTGCACTCGCGAGGAACCCACTACGCTATAAATCATCATAATTTTTGTGAAGTAGAGAAGCAGCCTATGCAATTTTTCGTCATTCTGCGGAGAACCCTCGTACCTGCTGAACACCTGTAAGGCATTATGTGCACTTTGTTGATGTTATGGCGGATGGATGGTAGAACTTTATTAAATATAGTCCTGAGAGACGCGACTAGCGCGCAGTGGGCTTCTCCCACGTTGGGACGGGCAGGCTTAGCCTGACCGCCGCATCGTGCCCTCTCTGGACGGCCCAAAGCTGATCCCCCTTGTTGTGGCGGATGACGACAAAGAATTATGGCAGAGCCCTTTGTAATGGGTTGCCAGCATTCAACAACCCACTCATTTGGCAGTTGGCATTGTGTGACGCCTGGTTACAGAATTCACGTTGCCTGACGCCTGGTTGTTATTTTACTCTTCTACCACGCATGCATTACATATGTTAATGTGGTTCCCTCCCAACATGAAGCCTGTATAGGGTCTTTCTGCAACGCGGTTGAAGCACCGGCGTGGCTCTGAGGTAGAATACTGGGCTCCCACGTAGAGGGCCCAGGTTCGAACCCCGTCCTGGAAAGTTTATTTCCAGGATGGGACGTTTGGTTTTCCTTGGCGCGATAGCGGTCACGGACACCGGCGGCGGCGGCGGCGGGCAACTACGGCGCCAAATACGGCCCTTGTGATCTCAAAACAGCTTTCGCTGTAAAAATGGCCTGGCCTGCGCTGAACACGCAGCACTGTCAAAGCGAAAGCTGGAAAAGCGGCCTTTCTAGAGCCCATTATTGACTAACTTAGGGAATCTATATCAGTACACATGCAAGGTGCCCACTATGCCAAAAATAATCGTAATTTTTCTGAAGCAGGGAAGCACCCACTATGCCATTTTTCTTCATTCTTCAGAGAATCGTGGTACCAGCTACACATCTGTAAGGCATTATGTGCACTTTGCGCTGTGGCGGTTGACGATGAAGATTAATGGGCTGAGCCGTTTGTAGCGGGTTGGAAGCATTCCAGGTCGTTATTTTACTATTCTGCCATGCTATAGTACATATGTTGACACGATTCCTCGCCCGACATGACACCTGTATAGAGTATTTTTGCGAAGGAGTTTAAAGCATCAGCGTGGCTCTGTAGTAGAATAATCGACCATAGCGCGCGGGTAGAAATCCCATGCGATCCTAGAAATCTGTTTCTTCTTTCATTTTTTCTCATTTCACGCGATAGTAACCACGGACACCGGCAGCGGCTGCGGCGGCAGACAGCTATGGCGTCAAAATAGGCTCTAGCGATGTCATAACAGCTTTCTCTGTAACATGCTTCAGCGCCGAGAGTGCCCTCTCCACGCTGGCCTGCGTCACAGACACGCAAAACTCCACTTGCGTTAATATAAACATATCTAGTTGCCACTGTTTGTTTTTCGCACTATTTCAGCATGAGAAGGTTGACGAGATGCTTCGGCGAGACGCCGTCCGACTGTCACACGCTCCGTCGGCCTCTCTAGTGCTTCCAGATAAGAAAAAAACATGGCTCGATTCGCTCCTAGCTGCCTGTGGGAGTCCAGTTGATGAATCATCAGTACTCACCAAATATTCATCAACTGGACTCACACGGACTCAGGCTCACTGAAAATTCTCGCAGCCGGGCTCACTCAGACTCAAACTCACCAAAATGTTACTCAGTCAGACGCACTCCAACTCAGACTCACGGCTCTATGTGAGTCTGAGTGAGTCGACTCATGAGTCCATTACCGTATAATTGGCTTTTTTGACCATGGTGGCACTGCTATTTAACACCAATATTTCGCATATGTGGTGGTTTACTTGGCGCCTTTTGATCTGGAACCTTCAATTATGAGTTATCAGTGGTTGCAATACAGTAAGGAGATTTTTATTGAAAGTCGTGGCTCACACGAGATATTATCAAGAACTTCTTCTGAAAGAGTTTGCGGAGGGGGGGGGGGGTCAACCTGGCCTCCCCACCCTCTTCTACGCAACTCATGCCTCCGATTAATTAATATTGAGGTGGCGTATGAATGCTAGTGCTTTGAAGCGTGTGTAAGTCAGCGGGAGTATCAACGTGAGCCGACATAAAGCATGCTAAAGTTGTGTAGATAGAAGGTGCAGGTGTCCGTAGCAGTCGTCGATCGTGCTCAGACTGCCTTTGCCACACCTGACGGTTTGTACGAACTAATGCTCCTTGGCTTCTGCAAGGCACCTCCCACATTCGAGCGCGTGATGGACGTGGTTGTGCGCGGTTTAAAATGGCACATATGTCTGGAGCTCAGACAACAAAGTCGTTTAACGTAGTAGAAATTTTGGTTTCTCAGCTCCTAGAAAAAATTCCAGGGTTATGCGGTCGCGCGACAACGGTGACAGACCAAACCGGTGAGACAAGATGCACAGGATCACCTTCCTTTCCTGTTCCAGTGATTTCGTTTATAGATACCACTTTCTTGTGCAAGAGGTCTATTGATCCGACGGGACGGTGTGAACACAGTGCCCGAGAACACGGTGCCAATGTCCAAAAATCACGTAAAGGTTTACTGGTAATTCATTGTAAATCCTGCAGTAGTGAACCTTTCTTCAGGACAGGCACTATTGTATGCTTCATTGAAACTGTCAAAAACAGTGTGACATTAAACCGGATAATATTAGATAAGGGGCTGAATGTATTAGCACCCTGTCTGATCCCTGTACTAGCTTTCTTTAGGGGGTGATACTATGGGAATGCGTAGAGGGCTCGTATCAGCATATAAGATTGCGGTCTAGAACAATGTATCCCCATCAGAAATTTTCGCTTTGTCGGTTGACGTGTTCATTCTTTGGCGATTTTTTCAAAGTACGCGGTAGAACTTATCTCTGCGCAACGGAACGAAGACCTATTGTCGTCTTTGCGGCTTCACAATCAATCCTGTATCGCTTCACTGCACAGAAGGCGAGGGCTCTTCATCCCATCCTCCTCCCGCCAGCACTAAGACTTCTGGACGTTATGCTACATAAATTAACCCCACGTTATTACTCTCCAGCAATTCGTTTTATTGCGATAGGAAGTATATGGACACTCACGTCTGATTTTTGCCGTCGCTGTCGTCGTCATGTCCCGGATGTCTATATGTATGTATACATATAAAAAGGCACAAAGAAAAATTAAAGCGAAAGAAAGACATTCCGCAGCACCCGACCGTTGATTCGAACCATCGATCCCTCGCTCCCCACCTCGCTGCATTAGACAACTCAACCGTGCCCGATGCATACGGCGGCGAAATAACGGCGAGCAATTTACACACACCATTTACTGCTGGTGATAAGCCAATCTCGGAGGAACTTGAGCGTGTTTTCTATCACGCAACGCTCCTAATTTTCTTTCAATTTGATAACTGCCCTTGAGACGCGCACGACAAAATGGCCCTATCCTGTACCCACTCGTGATGGGGAAGGAAAGAAAAAAAAAACGCCAGGCCTGCGCTGAAACCGCAGTACAGTCACAGCGAAAGCTAGAAGAGCGGCGTTTCTAGAGCCCATTGTAAGCGCTCTTGGGGCTACTAATACAAGTACACTAGCAAGGTATCCACTACACCAAAAATCACAATTTTTGCGAAGTTGGGAAGCACTTACTATGCCATTATTCGTCATTCTGCGGAGAAGCGAGGCATCAGCTACACGTCTGTAAGGCATTATGTGCACTTTGTTGACGCGACGACTGATGGCGATGAAGAATTATGGCTCAGCCCTTTGTAGTGGGTTGGAAGGTTTAACCGGCCCACCAGTTATGTAACTTGCATTGGGTGACGCCCGATCGCTATTTCCCTCTCCCGCTATGCTGTATAACATACGTTGACGTGGGAGAGAGAGGGGGTCGGGGCGAAGAACTTTATTGCGACCCCGAGGAAATAGATCATGCGCTTATGGGCTTCCTTGGAAACCAATACAAGTGCACTTGCGAGGAACCCACTACGCTATAAATCATTGTAATTTTTGAGAAATAGGAAAGCAGGCATTATGCCATTTTTCGTCATTCTACGGAGAGCCGTGTTACCTGCTAAACGCATGTAACCACGCTATATTGCATATGTTAATGTGGTTCCTTCCCGACATGAAGCCTGTATAGGACCTTTTTGCAAAGCAGCTTCAAGCGCCGGCATGGCTCAGAGGTTGAATACTGGGCTCCCACGCAGAGGGCCCAGGTTCGAACCCTGTTCCATCCTGCAAATTTTTTTCTTATTTCGTTTTCTTTTCTTATTTCGAGCGATAGTGATTACGGACACCGGCGGCGGCGGCGGCGGCGGACAACTACGCCACCGAAAACGGCCGCTGAAATGATCTCATAACAGCTTTCGCTGCAAAACAAAGAACACCGGGCAACCTTACATGAGACGCCCCCGTGTGGCAGGAGACGCAGGGGGTCACTCCATGCGCTGCATCTTTAAAAAAAAAAGAAATATCTAAGAGCGTCTAATTCTCCATGGTCGACACTTGCAGACGCAACGCACCTAATTTTCATTCAATTCAAAAACTGCCCTACCCGACAAAGTGGCCCTTTTCTGACCCACTCGTGATGTGGAAGGAAAAAAAAACAAAGAACACTAGGCACACCTTCCATCAAACGCCCCCGTATGGCAGGAAACTCAGGGGGTCATTCCAGGCGCCGCAGTTTAAAAGAAAAGAAAATATCTGAGAGCAGGCGATCATCATCATCGTCATTCTCCATTGTCGACACTTGCAGCGCGTAGCTCAAGCACAAAGACGTAACAACTGCAACAGTTGCTAGCTCACGCTTGGCCTGAGCATGCCTGTGCGTTCTTTTCGGGCATCGTTCTTTGTACTTCAGCAGCGCGCGGCAAGTATCGAGCTGCTTCTGGATCTTCGTGTGACATTGCAATTTCTTGCTATCGCATTCATTGCTTCGCGCTTGCGGCGAAACTGTGAGTTTTTTGTTGTTTTTTTTTTTTCATTATCGGCAGCACGTACATTGCGATCAATTTAATCTTAAAGATGTGGTGTGTTTGCTTATAATTTTTTTTTTCGTTTTCGCAGAAGGAATAAAAGGTGTTCGAAAAGTGCAACTCAGGTCTCATGGCTCTGAGCAGGCACCAGCCCTACGCGCAAATCATCGACGGCGTGCCGAGGTGCCCTTTTATGACTCCGGAATCCATCAGGAATGCTCTACGCTTCGTGGCGAAGAAAGGCGACATATTGCAAGTGTCATATCCAAGAAGTGGTGCTCACTGGGTCCAGTACATCATACAGCTGATCCTAAATGAAGGGAAGCCGTTCGCCGAATACATGGAGTTTCGACAACGCGTTCCTATTGTTGAATACCCCGCAGAGATCCCGCCATGCGCGACCACAGCTCCTCTACGAACGCTGTGCACACACCTGCCATTGCGCTTGGAAAAACTGAACCCAGAGGCGAAGTATGTCTACGTTGCTCGCAACCCTTGGGACGTCTGCGTGTCACTATACCACCATGTAAGTGAAACAAGCGTCCCTCCTACGATTCGTAATAGACCAGAAACATGTTATTGCACAGAGAATACAAAAATAACGAGACGCGTTTTTCGTATTACCTATATGCGTCGCACGAACATGGACCTGAGCAGGCCATATAATGCGTAGGACAGATGACCGGTAGACAGGGCACCAATACAGATGCCGAGGGATTCTAAACGCAGTAGAAGTCAGCTGGAGCTAGTAAATTAAGAAATTTCAGGCATAAAATGGAATCCGCTTGCGGAAGACAGGGCGAATAGATCATTGGGAGAAACTTCCGTCCTAAAGTGGACGTAAGAAAGGCTAATGACGATGAGGGCAATAGTTGCACGTATCCAAGTGTCGGATAAGAATTATGCCAGGTAGCACCAAATGTAGACACAACGTTGCCGCAACATTGACAAAGTTGCTTTAACGTTCTGGCAACAGTGCGTGCTACTATTTGCGCCAAAACCACTTCGACTGCACTGGAGCACAAGTAGAACGGCATTTATTCTCTACTCTTGTTCTCTTTAATATGTATGTAAACATTCCACTCACTGATTTTAATTCCTGGATTTTTCATGTGAATAATGCAGTTTTAAACGCCCAGACTTTTGAAATGCAATAACGCACAATCTCCTAATATAAATGTTATAGTACTAATTCGGCTTACTTAAATAAATATGTCTATGCAGCATATCACGTTGACTTTGCTTTAAATCCAGTGCGACAACTTACCTGCCAAGCTACTAGGTTTGGTGCTTTTTCTAAGCCTAATGCCTTTTTCGTACCTTTCGGAGTTACCCAGTGATAAGAGGGATGCTCCATCCGTTTTATAAACATGATCAGGTGCCCGTGAGTGGAGCGGAAGATGATAAGACCGATACAGAATCGGGCATAGCGCTTCGCTGCAAAATACCGTGTCTGGCGGCATTAGGACCGCGAAACATACAAGGAGAAATTGATGCCAATACGTTTTTTGGGTGGATTTCTTTCGAATCGCAGGTGCGTTCCCTGAGCTTCTATCGCTTTCAAGACGGCACATTCGATGATTTCCTGGAGGCTTTCTGCACAGGATGTCTTCCTTACGGCTGTTACTTCGAGCACCTGGTGGCCGGTTACTCGCTCAAGGACGAGCCGAACGTTCTTTTTCTCACGTACGAAGAACTGCAAAGAGACATACGGAAAGGGGTGCTTTGTCTCGCCAGCTTCATCGGCCAGCATTACTGGAAAGCTCTGGAGGAAAATGGACTGGAAGGGCACAAGCTGTTGGATGCGATCATACAAAGCAGCAGCGCCGACAGCATGAGAAAGGTCTTGGTCTTCGACCTCACAGAGAATCCCTACCCAGACGTGGACGAGCTTTTGAAGAAACTGAACCCATCGACGAAGGCGGCCCACGAAGGAGACACCAAGCTTCATGACCTCGTCAGGAACGGCAAGGTTGGAGAGTGGAAGCAAAACTTCTCTCCCGAGCAACTGCGACGTTTGGAGGCCACCATCAGAGAAAAGACGGCTGGTTCTGCTGTCATGAACCTTTGGAAAGACGTACGGGCAGAAGCATTACACATGTGCTGACAAAACGAGGCGCTGGCAACGTTCATGCAGCTGTAGAACGCCTGAACCTGTCGATGCCGCGTCACTTACGCTCATCATAAGGTTGTGTTTTTTGTCGCGTTCTTCTCATAAAAGGTATAACTTTGACATCAGAGAAACGCTTACCGTGAAACTTAAAGCTCGAAGCGTTTGTGTTGTTCGATTCTCTTGCACATGACTTAGAGGAGGACATCGGTTTCATTGAAATAGTTTAAAGTATTCGTTAAAGGAGCGTGCGCGCATGTGTTAGTTCACACCACAAGGTAGCAATGTGACACAACTCATCGCCAGTAAAGTTAAGGCAGCTTTAAGCAATCAAAGCGTATTAATGGAAGCCCCAATGCAAGTATCTTCGTACATGTGAAATTAACTATGAGCAATTCAGTAACACCGTCATTGCCATTACCAAGATAATAATAGCGGATTAGACTACCCTCAATCAGTGTCGCGTACTTTCATGTGCTCTACGAAACCAACTTGTCATAATGACTGCAAAGAATTTTGAAATAGGAGTCGAACTCACTGCTGTTGCTGATGTGAGGAACACTTGGGTTCCGAATATTAAGCCAAACGCATCTCATTTCATCTCCATTGGTATGCCTAGTATAATGCTTTCTCGATCGGGAAGTTTTCCCAGTTTATTGAATGTGGCACTGAAAGATATTATAAAGGCAACCTAATAACCTGCGCTACTGGGATGCCCGGAGAAACAATTAAGCATTCGCGTTGCCATCGCCAGAACCAAGCGCGACGTCTATTTTTTCTGGCGGTCTTTTATTTTGTTTTGGAATACTGAAAAGATATCACAATATTGATGTTATCAAAATAAAGGGATCATAAATAGCTCCTTCATTAGCTTAACCTAAACAACAACAAAAAGCAATGACAGTGGGAACAGAAAGAGATGCCAAAAGAAAAGTCGACATTGAATATCTGACAAATGGGGATTCCACAGAAAATTTCAAATCTCCTAGAAAAATGGCCCTTGAGAGAAACGCCACTTTCTTGTAAGAAATTGAAGTGAAATACGCACTTGCTACGATACTGGCTGATGAATGAAGCGCTAGTGATTTATCTTTCCGTCTTGTCACGCGCTGTTTCTACGATATATATACTTGCTGCGCCGACTGTGCGATTGTAGGTACCGCGCTGGCTGCGTGACCTAGTTGTTGCGACGACTGAATGCTATGGTTACTTGTTGCTTCAATTGTGCTCTCTTGCTTTTTTCGCGCCTACTGTATATATAAGTACTAGTTGCGGCAACTCCAATGGCATGACATGGCATGGCAAGAACTTTATTACGGCCCAGAGAAACTAGGGCCCGAGGGCAAAGCCCCCAGGTTAAGTCGGTGGCTCCGCCCACGTCGGCACGCACGGTAGACCAACGGCTTTCCCGATGGCGTGAGCTCTCCGGAATGGCCTACTTTATAAGTGCGGAGCACTTTAGACGCCCGGGCTGCCGCATGCTGCCATATGCTGTCATCGCTAAGCTTAACGCAGGCAAAACCATATATAACATAGCCATCTGTAGCATATTGAGCGCGCTCTCGCAACAAGGAGAAGAATTCTTCCTCTTGTTCTTCGAGCGCCTTGATAATGATATTAAGTGCGGAGCACTTTAGGAGCCAGGGCTGTCGTATGCTGTCGTGGCTTGGCCTAACGCAGGCAAAACCACGTATAAAAATAGAAAAAAAAGAGGAAGCAAGCGAAAAATCGAAGGAGAAAACAGGAAAAGAAAAAGTAGGAACAAAAATAGGAATAAATACAAATAATAAGAGAGAAAAAGACAGAAAAGACTGGAAAAAAGAGAAAGAAAGAAAAGGAGGAGGTAAGAAACAGAAAACCGAAAAGAAGGAAAGAAGGCTGCCCAGCTCCGTGCTTCCTTCATTCTCGGCACTACAAGTGCGAACCTGCCTTAATTTATTTTTAATTTATTTTGAGAGCCGACAATTTTTAGTTCAACTTTCATGCGGTGACACTCACGCGCTTATCCTTTGGGAGCTAGCTAAGCAATACTTGCTTGTTAACATTCCCTGTGTCGTGTAATATGAGGTGGATTCCATGTGTTTTCGTGTTTCGGGACGTTAAACACCAGATATGATCCATGTGTTTTCGCACCGACACATAAAACAACCCGAGTTTATGCTGCCTGAAGCATTCGTTGCCTATTTTAGAACTTGTTGCTGCTCGTATAACCTGGATCCACATGAGTTAGCGCGGTCATTGCGCTGTCAATGAAACGAAGTACAGGTGCGCATGACGCAGACACTAGGTTGAAGGGCGGACATTACGATTAGGGTGCAAGTGGCGAGTACTGGTTTAATATGCTGGTGTTTTATATCTAGGGTTATTTAGGAAGTATGTTGTGCACGAACTGGGCGAATAAATGGTGGTTCTGTCCGATATCATACACGTAGCATGCTGCTCCATCTGGCATCCCTGAATTCTCTTTGAATGACCAAGGAAATGTGACTGCTGTAATAGTACTAGAGTGCATATGGTACTGTAAAGCGTACACAATTTGTTCTAAACACAGCAACTACGGGACGTTTCCCGTATATAGCAGAATACGTACCTTCCGTTTCACACACTAGGTGCAACGCTGTGAAGGCTAGTGAGAGTTCTTGCAGTACATGAGTTCGCATTAAGAAATAGTTTAACCTCTCTACCACCCAGAATTTGATGTTTCTTTTCGTTGTTCGACTGAGTAAGAAATAAATGTGTTTTCTGTCTCACAAATAAGCAAACCACCTTTGTACGGCTGGATCGCATAGCGTCTTAATAATTTTCGTTCTTTTATAGTATATATATTTCATATGCAGCTCGTCGCGATGGGTCAAGAGCAAGCACGAGATGCACGGAGTTATACAATTGTCCGATGGAACTTCTTGCATAATTTCCACAGGTTTGCACATGATGCGTGCAATGGAGTATGGTGCACTAAATCGTGTACTATCTTTTTTTTTTTTTTTTGCCAACGCAACACCGGGTTGCCTTTTAGAAAGCATTAGCAGGGCTCAAGCGATCATTCGACGGCGACCCTGCAGAAGAGAATGTCGCAAAGCCTTCGCCTGAGATGAACAGCGCAATGCTGGTCGGTCGCTGCATTAGTGACGAGGACGAACAGAAAATGACTTTTGTGGTTTCAATAATGATATTTGATTAGGAATAATACTACATCTCACGTTGCCTCCGTGCTTTTTAATGTCACCTGACATTTCTTGTTCATTACAGAAATCTTCTTTACCATTTTTGTTTTTTTTTGTCCTTTTTCTTGTATTTTCTTATTTTGCTCAATTATCTTTAGCTTTTCAAATTGTCTTCATAGTCACCGTAACTAATGAATTACCCATATAACACTTTGTATCATTCAGATCATGTATGTGGGCCCCCTTGACAGTTTTTATCTTTGGGGCTCCCTCTGTTCTACTTCTTTTGTATCCACTACTACGTAAAATTGATATAATTCATGAATAAACTTGAACTTGAAATGGAAGCCTGATGAGCAAAAAAAAAAGTTGCGCATTTATCATATGCGGGGATAGGTGAGAAAATTTCAATTGCTGAGACGGCGGCACGCATTGGCCACACGCCAGGGATTGTCGCAGTGCGGAGTGGCTCCCAACAGTCGCTGTCCCAACAGTCGCAGAACGGAAATAGTTCGCCACACGACGTTTCTATGTGGGAAGGCTAAACTCATGTAACGCGTTATCTGGCGGGATGTCAGCTTTCGTGTTTCTTCTAGTTGTCTGTGCGAAAGGGGTTATCATATGCGGGGATAGGTGAGAAAATTTCAATTGCTGAGACGGCGGCACGCATTGGCCACACGCCAGGGATTGTCGCAGTGCGGAGTGGCTCCCAACAGTCGCTGTCCCAACAGTCGCAGAACGGAAATAGTTCGCCACACGACGTTTCTATGTGGGAAGGCTAAACTCATGTAACGCGTTATCTGGCGGGATGTCAGCTTTCGTGTTTCTTCTAGTTGTCTGTGCGAAAGGGGTCTGTTTGCACAGCTCGTGTTTCCTGTCACGCTGTTCGTGTTGCGACTTCGGCTCTGTTTAGCCGAAGCCCACCGTCAACTTCAGCGAGCTGCCTCTCCGGCGCCACAAAAAATCCGTCTGATCACGGATGGATACGTGTCAGAACAGATAAAACCGCATGGCGCCGAAGCCTTTCTCAGAAAATGACGCAGACGTTTTTTTTTTTTTTCGTGGGAGTTAATTTAAACCCGCACATGAGCCAACGTGCGGCGGCACCACATATCTTCACCACAAGCTTCAGTACACAAATCGCAAGAGTTGCCAATTGATGCGAGTATATGTGTGTAAGTTCCGTGATTTGCTTTTTCACGAGGGATTAGTAGCTTTCTATAGTGCCTTATCAGTGCGAGAGGAAAGATGTTAGCTGTGTCTTCATGTATGTACACGTGTCGTTTGTACGATGCGCCTGCTACCTGCTACGGTAGCGGTCACCTTGACCGTTGTTACCAGTGTCCCATAAATTTCCCTGGTTGTCGGTCTTCCGCTGTCGTGCTCTGACAAAAACACGCGCACGCTTTACCCTGGAGACCTAGCCAAAGAATGGTTCAGACAATATTTCCAGGCCTAAATACGCCTCATTTTCTGGTGTGCTATTCTATACAGCTATTTCCACGGCTACTTGCACGGTTCTATATCGAAGGGAGTTCGACACCATTCACTCAGCTCTAAGATATACTTACGTGGGCAGAGAGATCTTCCCATGGATGACTCCATTCGACCACATATGTTCATGACAGATATCCCTGAAGCATTACCTTATAGACTGAGTGCCGACGTGGCTTTTGAACAATAACTGTTTTAAAAGCGCTATCATTTGTGCGCCAAGTTAACCACAAAACTGTGTGTCCGTCTGTCAGCCTGTCAGTTAAGTTCGCCAAGCCGAACCCTGTTTCACAGCTATGCCTTGTACTCGGTTGTGTGTCAGTCTTGTCATCGATCCTGCTCATCCTGACTGATCCCGCTCGGGACGTGGATGGAATGTTGCTCTGACAACTGCTTAGGCACAAAAAACTGCGAAATATGTTAGCACTGAAAAATATACCGCTACAAAATGCACGAATACCACTCTGGCTTTACAATAACCAAGGTGAATGACAAGGTAGTAAATCTTACGCTAATAACTACAGCACCATTGGTTTATTCTGGACAGGTTTCATTAAGCAGTCCTGTTTTTATATAGAAAAAGGAATATAAAAAAATCGGCAGATCCCACGTACCGTGGGAGTCGATGTTATGCGAAGCATGCGGCGGGAAGGTGACTGTGTCGTAATTTTTTTTTGTGGCGCAATATTTTTTACAGAGCAAAACGTTGCAAAATGACGCTAAAAATTTGTATCAATTTTATACGCACACATATACGTTGAAGAGCCCCATATGGGTTATATAATCAGTTGTTAACAGTTGGGTAACGCTGCCAACGGCAACGTGGGTATTACCAACACCAGAAGCGGTAAGCTGATATGTAGTGCTTATACTTGTTTATGATGGACAACTCACGCAGGTCTTACGAACCCGTGTGCATGTGTGGAAGAAGTTATTGACAGCCACCAACTCGATCTGGGGGCCTCCGGCTCCCCGGATTCGAGTTCCTCAGGTCTCCAATAAAGTTCTTGTCATGTCATGTCATGTCATGTCAAGTTGTTGGACAAGGTCATCGTCACCGTGATCAGTAAGCACCTCATGACTGGTCATGACTTTTTGTCGGATCCGGTCGTGATCGCGGTGACGAGGGGTCCATGTGTAATGAAGTATGAGGTATTGTACAGCTGTTGGAATTCGTGGATGCCTCGGTCACTTCGTCGACAAATTATCTGTCGATAGAGCCGGCGACATGTCGGAACCTGAAGTCACCCTTCGCGCTGGTGAGGTATAGGCCGTCGAGGCTAGTAAGCCTGGATAGTGCTACGTTCACCAACATCAGTCGATGGCGCTTGTCGTATTCGTATACTACCTGGGCGTATGTGGCCTACGTAGCGTAGTCTACAAAGCGGCTGTCAATCAACCTGGCATCATCCTCTGTTAGCATGAGGTCATCGCCCAGCCGCGTGAGAAATGAAGAGGACACTGCATCGTTGTGGCGGACTAACTGTGCGGTATGGTTCGGTGATGGGAATATCATACGTAACTTTCGTTAATGTATTCCTCCGGGGTCGAGCAATGCTTCAATATTGCTCGCTGAATCATAGGAATAAAAAGGTAATGTTTGTTAGACTTCTATAAAAGCAAAGCCAATACTGGAACCACAGACGTTAAACTGATATGACGCCTGTATCGTAGGAGTATCATGCAGTGCTCATTGCTTTCTTGTAAAATTAGATAGCCAGCACCACAACCACAATTGACGTTGCACCGATATTACGCCTGCGTAGGCTGTTTTTCCAAACCAGTTTAAGACCCTACGTAGCTCAGTGGTAGAATACCTGATTGCCACGCACAATGCTTGGGTTCGATTCCTGCTGGGATCCTAATTTTCATTCTTTCCATTCCTGAAGTCAACGCTGCCGATGTTGGTTTTTCTTAACGCTCTCGCATTTAAGTTACCAATGTCTGTTTTCACCGTTCCTGGGTAGATATAAACTGTCAATCACCTGTGACGCATACCCGTACACTGCGGCCCGTGGTAAACGGGTATGTACCACACGTGTCTAGTGGAAAGGTTTTGACGACGTACCCGACAGGATTTTCATGTTATTCCTGTCATGACCCGACAAACATATTTGTCAAATCCTCTTACCATCCCATGCCAATTTTGGTCTACACCAAGTTGAAGAGGCCATCATGAGAGCACCCAGACGTAGGCGGCTAGATAGATGGATGGATAGATAGATAGATACGTAGATAGAAACGCTCAAATTGCAAAAGGTTCGCTAAGAAATGCTTTGCATTTAAAACATGCAGCCTGTCCAACACTCTTTTTCACCCGTGAGCGTCATAGTTCTTGCTCTCTCCGCCGTGGCACTGACCATCGGTAACAGAAACACGACTGCCAAAGGCGGCGAGCCGGCTGCGCGCTTCGTTTTAGTGGCCAGTATTTTTGCTTCACCTTCTCGTGTGATTGCAGTTCTGCTCTTCATGGGTAAGACACGCTAGCTGACATACTACTGTGTCGTTGTTGCTGATATAGCTAATACACGCAACCCGGTTAAGTTGAGGACTATGCAGACCAACTCGGAAATGTGCGGCAGTAAGATGTTGCCAAAGCTGTTTTAACAGTGGAACCAAGGCCCTAGGCAGAATTTCTTTTTTTGGTCGGGGGGGGGGGGGGGGGATATACCTCCTTGATCTGAAGTGGGGGCCGGGTAGGCATTTCGGGACAAGTATCATTGTGTGCATTGTATGCAATGGCAAAAAAAATTTCGGGGCTGGGAATGGGCCCGGAAAGCTACTGGGACGGAGCTTCTGCACATGTACTCTTACGCGAAGTAGTCCGCTTTGGTTCGTGTTTCTTGCCACTATGGCAAGTGTGGCTGCGCGGCATATAAGCGTTGCATACTATTTGATTTGTCTGCATAGACAACCATTTGTCGGTGAAGTTCGTCAAAAGTTTCTGAGGCAAATAGACGGAAGAGCTAGAATGAGACGGACGCTAACCTGAAGGGGCAGACGCCAGTCAGCGTTTAAGGTACAAGCAAAAGGCGCGACTTTCTCACGCGTGAAATAACGCGAATTGACAATGTAAGAAATAAAGCAAATATAAATATCTCATTGTGGAGCTTCCTCTAGAAAATGAGGGAGCGTTTTTATTTTGTCATGTAGAAGATGCGGACGCAATTGTCAGACTATGCATTAATTAGCGGACCCTGAAACAGTCTTTAGAAAATTGCGTAGATGCTTAGTCTACGATATTATAAGGTTATTCACACCCTAATATAAACATTTAAACTTGGCCGCTGTTTCGTAAGATTAGATGTGTACAATGAAATGTTACCACCCTCCGTAACAGTGCTCTTTGTCCACTAGCAGAGTGGTTCGCGCTATACACCAAACAATGAAGTACTATACACAGACGCTGCTCGGACCGTCAGAAGACACGTTATAGTAGCAGTTCGCAAGACGCAACGGAAGACAGCACACTTAATTTCCTCAATAAACACCAAATACGCAGACACTGCCGAAGCCTCAGCGAACGCGATGAAAACAAGCACAGCGACAGCGCCGAGCACTTCAGCTTTGCAATTGATCGTGTGACGCTGACTAAGTGAAATGAATCGCAGAAAAGCACGAAGAGCTTGAAGAGCAATGACCATTCGAGGCCGTGGAAAACAGGGACGTCCCATCCACCTTTCTACCTCTCGCGTCGGGTCTACCCGCAGCATTGTCCTTGGATAAGCCGGCCTCAAGCGCTTATTCTAAGGCTATCACAAACGGAGTCTTACCCAAATCCGCACATACTACACGTCATATACCCATAAATCTACCCTGATGATATATGCAACGACTGCAAACTCACCACAGCTACGCTTAGACACATGCTCTGGGAGTGCACCACTATGTATAACGATGTTAACACCGATGCTACCTCGGCAAGGTGGGACGCTGCCTTGCGTTGCTCCACCGTAGCCGACCAGAAATAGGCCGTCCAGCAAGCCTGCTAGGCGGCTCTCAGGCAAGGGCTTTCAGTCTCAACGTGGGAGCCCTAAAGGCGTTCGCGCGCATCTTGCAGTACATTAATAAAGCAATTCTATTCCATTCAAGAGCAATGCTTTAAAAAGGTGGTAGGTTACAGTACAGCGTGCGATTATGCGTAGTGACATCCCCTTCAGACACCTGTGCTACTAGAAAGAGAAAGGAAAACAATACACCCAGACACATTTCTGGTATATTAAAGCTATGGTATACATACATGCCTCTCAACACACAAGCAAGGGAGGACAACAACATCAACGTACCTTTTCGCTAAATAATATTTTCATGATGGAGCCTCGTTTATGGTGATCCCATTCATCGGGCCCGGGAGGTGCGCAAAACTTTTCATCCGAGCCCCGCCGAAGCCGCACCGGCGATCACGTTATTCAGCGAGCAGCGACTCGAGCAGCCGTAGTTTCTCTTCTTTCCGACCCACGACGTCGCAAGTGTTAACGCTTCAGCTGCGGATAGGCCACGCAACGCACCTCGCTCTTCTCTTCTGTGGCGAGTGAGTATGCAAATGAGATTGCTATGAAGGCTTAAAAGAAGCAAGCGCATCTTCTTCGCTCGCATTTCGCGCGCATATACTTAACGCTTGAGCTTTACTGCGCTGCAGCGGTTACCCGTGAATGCAGAAATCGTTTGTGCCATCGCTTGTTGATGCAAAGCATTAATGAGCACCGTAGCGTTCGTGAACTTGTGTGGGCACCTGACGTCATCCTGGTGGTTAGTCTCAGGCTTTCAGACTGTGATAAGCTTCCAATCTTCGGCTAATCATGCTGTAGTCTGTTAATTTTTAAGTAGAAATGCTTAACTGCCTCTTAAGAAGCAAAACGCGGCATGTGTTACAAAAACCCACTTGACTATTAAAAATAAGGTAAATGTGAGGGTTCTAGCTGGAATGGAATACACATATTATGGGGGGCAGTCAGATATTCTACCACTGAGCCACGCAGTGCTTGAAAGCACATTGGGAAAAGAGTCAAAAGATCCGATACAGTCGCCTTTTAGGGCAAGGAGTCCTGTTAACAGATACATTGCGGGAATGGCATCATGTGAACAACCCAACGAGTGCGGTGATGATAGGTGGTGATCATAAGTTAGCCACGCCGTACGTCTTTCGCCTTTGAGTCGTCTTAGGCGAATTCATAATGGACCGTACTAGTTTTTTTTTTTTTAGTTGCACGAATACTGAGTAGCATAGTTGCCTGTTTCGAAGCTTATCCGGTCGAACACTTACTTCAGGTTTACCGAATATTCAAACATAGAAATCGACCATTCTGGTTCAAGTTCAGACTTATATTCGATGCATGTGATATAGGAACGTAAACTCATTTATTATGAGGCTCAATAAACTGTCAGGATAATTAAGGAAAATAATTAGTTGAGTTCATTGCAAGATTGTGAGCAGTTCGGATCGTTTCGGCGCCTAGCAGAGCAGATCTCAAGCACGCGCTTCCTTTTTGGTGTCCTCTCAGATACGCTTCAGCAAACTGGAACAAAATTCATGGTTCTGGTTTTAAGTTAAGAGTTATATTTTAAGGTGAACGCCATTGATGCCTCATAAAACAAGAAAAGTGACTGCCGGCGTCGCAAGCGGGGTCAATACGACCGATGCAAGAAGTAGCCTGATCAGAAATTACAGCTTCACGACGGCTGCTGTGACAACAGCAGAGATTTCGGCCAACAGAGCTTTGCATCCGGTTCACTACACTGCGTTAGACAAAGGGACAAGGGGAGTAAAAGGGAGAGAGAGAGGGAGTGCGAACGACAGTGACAACGCCCAGCAAGTTATGTATTCGCAATGCCCACAAACTATAGGTGGCGCGCCGTGCTTTTCAAGATGGCGCCAGGAGGAGGGTCAACCCGTTTGTTAGCATAGGAACAGATAGTACGCGCGGACGTACGGCCTGTGCCACTTTCACCCGATGAAGTCATGAGCTGTGCTGAATTGGATATGAGACTAAACTACTTTCCCAAACCATGGAAAGTGCTAAGTACTCGCCACCTAATTCTTTGCTGTGGTGTGAAAGGTTATATCTCAGCTCCGTTACCGTGCATAACGATGCTTTCTGAAATCCTGTGCGTGCTACATAAAACTGCATGAACTAAAATTGACGTATGAGCAGAACGGCACTCCGAGGTAGTAAGTACCGAGCCAACGTTTATAGATACGTTGTACCGAGCCTGCCTTACGGATTTGTCGCAGTAGTAGGCCGCCAGCGAGTAGCGCCATCGCTGCTGCACGGGACCGCACGTTTAAGGTGGTGATGGTTTGCAAACATAAAACGCCGCCGTCATTACTTGTGCAGTCGGGAACGCGGAGTTACGTCTTCAACGGAACACAAGCATGTAACTTCCCATTCAGCAGCGCTTGTGTCACAGCCATGCTGAGACTCTAGCCGTGTGCAATTCACTTCACTCGCCTGTTGCAGGCTCGATCAGCACGATTGAAACACGAATATCGAAAAGAATGCACACGTATCCTTCTCACAACGTCGAAGAAGTTAGCCGAGAGGCGTGGATTGTGGCTGTGACTGCACGTTCCAACGCTCTAACCATTTCGCTTCTCTGGTCGAGCTCGAGCGTGTTGGCGGCATGCGGCGCTTCATAATATCCACAATAATTGATACATGCAATGCACAAGAGGAACTATGCTTTTATTTTGATCTCGCTCAAGGATAATATACATTAAATACAATCAAAGTGACTTACGAGCGTGAAAGAACATTAGCGCACGAGGGGACGTGAAGTGCAACTCGCTCCTCGTGAGTTAGCAGCTGATCGTTCACTGTCGCTGTCACTCTCGGTGCCTTCACAGTCTTCTACGTCCAGTGAAAAATCCTCGTCGTCAAGATGGTTTCTTTCAACATCACTGCTGAAAGCAATCTGAAGAATTTCCTCCGCCGAACAACTTCGACCACTCCGCGTCACCACGTTTACAATTACAGAGACGTCTGTGCGCGGAGAACATTTCGCTCTCAGATCGGTCAACGAGCAAATCGCTTGCAGTGTGCTGCCACCTATCAACAAACGTACAAAAACAAGCGGCGCAGCGCCAGGGTTGCCAGGTTTGGCTACTTTGCGCCAATTTGGCTACATTTTAGGCCGGTGGCGGCAGAAAAAGTGTGTTGGCTACTTGGCTACTTTTTGGCTAGTTTCTTGTTGCCTCAATTTGAACCAAATTATCAATATCTTGTTACGTCACAGCCACTGGCGTTCGAGTATGCGGTGTCAAAACATGGTGATCAAGGCGTGTGACAAGCTCCCGAAATTGAATTTGGAGCTTACATTGTACAAAATAAAAGTCTTATGCATATATTATAAGTGGCTGGGACTTGGGAGAAAACTGTTGTATGGCGTCTCATTTCGCAGACCACCTATTGCTGAACGCGACTTTAGTTTTAAACTAATTGAAAGTGAACAGGGCAACCGAAAGCGCTCCGCATCCAAGGTGCTCTGCATTTTTCGACATTAGAAATCGCATATCTGACGAACTGCTTGTGTCGTTTCTAAGAATTAGGTGCCGACTGCGACTCGAGAATATTAATTAATCGGACTTCGTCATCACGCGAGGAATGACTGCCGAAGTGAGTACAATTTATGCTTCAATAACGGAAACTTATTTTGAGCACACTTATGTAGGACTCATTTTTACTGTCGGTGGTACTTCTAGCCCTTTTAAGAAAAGTCACGCAAGGCGCGCGAAGAGGACGTCATTTCTGCAGCAGCTTGAGAAACTTCATGATCCGGCACGAAATGATTGCTAAGGTCAACAATTTATGCTTTATTCTCAGAAATTATGATTCTGAAGGGTTTCTAGTGTGCTTCTTTACGTTTCAACCAACAGGCTACTGAATTTAGTCGTTTGAATAACAAGGTCGCAGTCGTTTTCACACACATGCGGCTACTTTTGGCTAATTTTACTGCCCTTGGCTCAAGTTGGCTACTTTCTGGCTAGTTTTTCCGATTTCTTGGCTATTTTTTGTATTTTCGACCTGGCAACCCTGCGCAGCGCTGGCTATGAAACCAACACACTGGCGAAGGACGGCGTGGAAAGCGTTCGCTCCACGAAAGGCGTGGAGGAGACGCGTCCTCGAATGATTGAAACGTCGCTCGCACGTTTAGTAACAGCGCTTTGCTGACAAAGGATAGAGGCATATTTTAATGTATCGACAACTTGAGATCGCTCAGTTTTACAAGAGCACATCGCGAGCCGGCGCGACCTCCCGCGTACAGTGTTATGGGATTCATGCACTACAAGAAACACTGACGAATGCTATATACAAGCAAAACAGGGTGAGCTTCAACTGAATATGTCAGACGATAACATTTAACTAACCTAAGTGGCTACAGAAAGCCTCGCGAAGCTGATAGTATGCGTACGCTGTGGGCCTGCATTGAAAGCGCGAGTCGCCACGTATTTTCACGAAAACTTCGCGCCTCGCAAGAACGAATCAGATTTCTCGTGTCACGGAGGGCCCGGTTTGTTCACTGATGCAGGGAACATGCCAAGCCGTAGTGTTCCTTCCTTGCCAACGCGTTAACACTGAGGTTAGCACAGCCGAACAAGGGAGCGACTGCGTAGTGCTGCCATTTTGCCGTCTACTAACCCTCCTCGAGAGGACGCTCCTGAATTCCGTTTGGCAGCGCGACAGTCTATGGGCATTGCGAATACATGCTTGACGCCCATGCATGTCTTGCGCGCACACATCACCACGTTCCAGTGCGCAGGTGTGTGTCACGCAGTCTAGAGCCTACACTCTTAATCACGTCCTGGATAAATGCTGGCTATATCCAGGAAACCAGACGAAAAATGTCCGGTTTCCTGGCTATATCTAGCACCAGAAGCGGGACGTGATTAAGAGTGTAGCGTCGAGGCTGCTTACGATTAACCCTTTCGATACCGACGACGACCTCAGCTTGTCCGCACAGTTTGTACCGCTGCTACCGAAGGCGAGCTGGGCTCGTGCGCGCCGAAAGATGCGTTTGGGGACACCGCATTCAAGCTACCCTGATTCATTTTGCTCACTTCTCTTTGGCTTAAACAGATGGTGAAGTAGAAAGTTTAAAAAAGCTCGCAAAGCATGCAGTTTGGTCGAGAAAGGACTGGATTCTGGTGAAGCATCTGGTAAGACAATGAGAAATGGGCCTCCAATGTGCGCGAGCGGCGCGCGCGTGCCGGCAGCAGTTCTTCTCAGAAAAATAGAAGAAAACGCTTGTTCGCCGAGGTTTTGTGGAATGAATAATTTCAGTTCTCTTGCGAGTGTAGCAGCGACTACAAAGAGTAGCATATATATTTTTATTGCGATATCAATTATATGGACAGTCTCGGCTGGATTTTGCCGTCGCCGTCGCCGCCGTCATGCACCGTGTATATATATATATATATATATATATATATATATATATATATATATATATATATATATATATATATATATTGAAAGACCGCAGCACAGTCGTGGTCTCGACGCCTTTTATTCACCAGAGCCGCCTGACCAACGCTCAGAACGAAGATGACGCTCACAGTGATGATGATTACATACAGGTGAAGAGAATGAAGGAAGCATGTTGTGAATATTGTGCTCACACTAATTTCCCCCTCGCGCGGAAGCGGCCAACCTGGCCGCTGTTTATGACGGTTGTGTACGTCGTAGGAATGGTTTTAAGCGGGAAACGTGGACAACCTCTGTGCCGCGGCAACGGCTGTCGGAAGGCATGACAACGGGAGTTACCCGATAGTTCACGGGAGAAGTTTGCTTGACGATAGCATAGGGGCCGATAAAACGTGGCTGAAACTTATCACATAGGCCAGGAACTCGCGTAGGGGTCGACAGCAATACTTCATCTCCGGGATTGAAGTGAACGACGCGGTGAAAGTCATCGTAGCGAGCCTTCCGATCCTGTTGACTCGCCTCGGTATTGAGGCGGGCGCGGTGGCGAGAAGCGGCAAGGCGAGAGATTAAGTGCTCGCTCGACGACGCCGACGACCCCACGGGGACATCAAAAAAAGAGACGTCTAGTGGAGATGTCGGTTGACGGCCGTAGACAAGGAAGAAGGGTGAGTAGCCCGTGGTGCGCTGCGTAGCGGTATTGTACGCGAAGGTCACGAATGGCAAGATGGTATCCCAGTTTGTGTGGTCGGCGTTGATATACATGGAGATCATATCGGAGAGAGTTCGATGAAAGCGCTCTGTGAGGCCATTAGTCTGGGGATGGTAGCTGGAAGTCGTCTTATGGATGGTGTTACATGCGTGAAGAACGTCCTCGAGTAGTTTCGACAGAAAGGCCTTGCCGCGGTCACTCAAAAGCACACGCGGCGCGCCATGTCGCAGAAATATAGCTTCCAAGAAGAAGGTGGCAATGTCCTCCGCTGATCCGGAAGGGAGTGCAGCTGTTTCGGCGTACCTTGTCAAGTGGTCTACTGCAGTGACAATCCATCGCTTACCGCTTGCTGATACTGGCAGTGGTCCGTAGAGATCGATCCCAATGACCTCGAATGGAGCGTCAGGACATGGAAGAGGTTGTAGGGGTCCCGCGGGAGATGAAGTGGGTTGTTTGCGGCGCTGGCAGAGCGAGCATGAAGCAACGTATCGTGCTACGCAGGTGGAGAGTCCAGGCCAAGCAAAGCGACTGCGGATGCGTTCATAGGTCTTGTGAAAGCCGAGATGACCAGCCTTGGGGTCGTCGTGAAATGCTGTCAATATCTGTGCTCTGAGTGAGCGAGGAGCGACGGGAACCCAACGCTGTCCTTCGGGGTGGAAGATATAGCGGTACAGGATTGAGTTCTCAATCTTGAAGTTCTGCAACTGGCGACGGGCGCGGGCGTTAGGAGGACGCGAAGAGCCGTGAAGGCGTTGCATAATGGAGTGGCAGTAAGCGTCGCTGCGTTGGTGAGACGCAAACGTCTCGTTGCGGAACGAAGGAAGCACATTGAGAGCGGCGAGTGAAAGAACTGCCGAAGACACGTTGACGGGGTCGCTCACGGATGGCGACAGGCCGGTTATGTCTGACGATGGAGGTAATGGACAACGGCTGAGGGCATCTGCATCGTTATGTTTCTTGCCGGATTTGTACGTGACGTCAAATTGATATTCTTGAAGACGAAGTATCCAGCGACCGAGACGTCCAGACAAATTCTTTAACGTCGACAGCCAGCACAGAGCGTGGCTGGTCTGTCACAACGGTAAAGTGGCGGCCGTAGAGATAAGGTCGAAATTTCTGAATGGCCCAGACAACGGCGAGACACTCCTGCTCAGTGATCGTGTAGTTTTTCTCGGCAGATGTCAGGGTCCGACTTGCGTATGCGATCACACGTTCTCCCGAACTTTCGTGTCGTTGCAAAAGAACAGCGCCGACACCATGACCGCTGGCATCAGTATGGAGGAGAGTGGGCGCGGTGTCATCGAAATGACAAAGCACTGGCTCAGACGTGAGGGCACGTTTCAACGTGTCAAAAGCCATTTGGCACTCGTCCGACCATACGTATGAAGTTCCCGAGGAAAGGAGTTGGTGAAGCGGCGCGGCAATGGTGGCGAAGTCGCGTATGAAGCGCCGGAAGTAAGAGGCGAGGCCAAGAAAGCTACGGAGCTCTTTGGAACGGTGAGGCGTGGGGAAGCGAAGAACAGCGGCAATCTTGTCGGGGTCAGGCCGAATTCCGTCTTTGCTGACGAGATGTCCTAGTACTTTAATGGTTTTGCTTGCAAAGTGGCACTTTTTGGTATTCAGCTGGAGACCAGCAGCTGCGAAACACGTCAGAACTTCGTCTAAGCGCTGCAAGTGTTGTTCGAATGTTGAAGAAAATATGACTACGTCGTCAAGGTAACATAAGCATGTCTTCCACTTAAGGCCCCGCAGTACAGTGTCCATCATTCGTTCAAAGGTTGCTGGCGCATTGCAGAGCCCAAAAGGCATGACGTTAAATTCGTAAAGCCCGTCAGGTGTGGCAAAGGCAGTTTTCTCCTTATCATCCTCGTGCATGGGAATTTGCCAGTAACCGGAGCGCAGGTCAAGGCTTGAAAAATATTCCGCTCCTTGCAACGAATCTAAGGCATCATCAATGCGAGGCAAGGGATATACGTCTTTTCTGGTTATTTTGTTCAAGGCGCGGTAATCAACGCAGAATCGCACCGAGCCGTCTTTCTTGCGCACGAGAACAACAGGTGAGGACCAAGGGCTTGCGGAGGGGCGGATGATATTTTGCTTGAGCATATCGGTAACGTGCTTGTCGATGATCTCGCGTTCGCTAGTAGATACACGGTATGGTCGGCGGCGGACAATTGAAGTTCCATCAGTGTGTATGCGATGAGCTGTCACCGAAGTCTGTCCTAGAATAGGGGAATGTATGTCGAAGGAAGATTTATGCTTCGACAACAGCGCTAGCAGCTCATCTGCTTGCTGCGGAGTTAGATCCGTGCTGATTGCATTGGCGAGAGCTGTATCAGGACTAGTATCTGTAAGTGAGCGTGGTTGCGCCGCATCAGCATTCGTAGCCACCACAGAGAGAGGTTGCGTGTCCACGCCGCAAACGACAACAGAGCCTTTAGGAAGAAGAATCGGCTCATTCGTGACGTTGAGTACAGCGAGACAGGCGGTGCCGTTGGTGAAGCGAAGAAGACTCGACGCTATTGCAATTCCCTTGGAGAGACAACGGGCTGATGGAGCGACTAGAACATCACCGTAGTCAATGATATCTGAAGCAACCGTGAGTACTTGTTCGTGGCCAGGTGGCACCACGGAATCTTGGACGGTTCGTAAACGGTGGCGTGACCAAGATTCCTCGTCGGTATCATCAGTCTCTCGCATGTGTACGAGGCGTTGTCGACAAGAGATGAAGGCGGAAGCACCAGAAAGAAAGTCCCATCCCAAAATTAGCATATAAGCACAGGAAGTCAATACGGCGAATTGAATATGGTGCCGGATCCCATCAATAAAAACACGAACGGTGCACTGTGCTGACGGCCGTATCGTAAAGTCGTTTGCGCTACGTAAGGAAGTGCCAGTATAAGGTGTAGTAACCTTACGTAGACGACGACACAAATCCGCATGAATAACAGAAATAGCAGCTCCTGTGTCCACCAATGCTTGAATAGGCACCCCTTCAGCATACACTAATAACAAATTGGCCGGGCCCTCTGGAGGTTTTGGTGTTTGTCCGAGCGATGCAGCTTTCCCTCCAAAAACTGCACCACCTAGTTTTCCGAGCGGTATTCAGAGGCATGGGTGACCGGCTGTAGAGGCGATGTTGAGCGGCGCAGAGGAGAAGGGGAGCGGCGGCGTCCTGGACGGTAGGTTCGAGGTGCGTCGGGAGGAGAGGACGGGGAGAAGGAACGTGTTGGAGCGCGGCGCTCGTACTGGTTAGGAGAGGACGTCGAATCCCTTTCGTAAACATCGTAGCCGCGGCGTTCGTCCTGCTGGCGCTTGCGACAAAACCGTGAGATGTGGCCTCGAATGCCACAATAATAACATATTGGGCGAGATGAGCGCCAGGGGGTGTAAAATGCAGGAGCAGGTGAGACAGGTGAACGTGGTGCAAATGCTGCTAAGTTGGTCTGAGCAGGCACAGGATGCACGCGCTGAACCAAAGCAGGTTGCATGGCCGCGATTTGCGCATACGTCGCGGGCGGAGTTGGTGGCGTCGGAGTGTCAGGCGTGATAGCGCAAGCCATTGAGGACAGCTCCTCTTTGATGATGTCGCGCAGGCTAGTAGGCGAGGAGTGAGGCTGAGGGTCGGGCGGACAGGACAGTCCTTGCGCTTGAAGCTCTTCGCGAATCAGAGTGCGAATCAGCGTACGCAAATCCGCATCCGAAGAAGGTCGGCTGTCACAGGCGTCTGGGTGCAAACGGATGGCTTGTAGTTCGTCAAGATGCTGGCAAGTCGTGATGACATCCTCGACGGTGCTGGGGTTTTTGACGGCCAGAGCGTTGAACGCGACGTGGCCTATCCCTTTGAGGATGTGTCGAACACGATCAGCCTCCGTCATAGCCGAGTCCACGCGGCGGCAAAGGGCAAGGACGTCTTCGATGTACGAAGTGTACGTCTCCCCTGGGTGTTGTACACGGCCGTCGAGCTTTCTCTTCGAGACTTCAGAATGAATGTTGGGTGTCCCAAAAATTCTCCGGATTTGCTGAACGAAGGTAGGCCAATCAGCGAAAATGTCCTCGTGGTTAAAAAACCACGTTTTCGCTACGTCGGACAGATAGAATGCGACGTGGCGAAGTTTTTGAGGATTGTCCCAGTTGTTATACACACTTGTCATGTCGTACTCCTTCAGCCATACTTCGACATCGTCGCGTGGGAGACCGGAGAAGATAGGTGGGTCCCGCTGCCGGGCGGTGACGGTATATGCTGGGGCGGGTGGCTGGGCGGGGATGCCGGATGGACCAGGCAGCGTGTCTTGGGCCATGACAGCGGATAGGCGGAGCAAGCGGCGACCCGAACGAAGCTCCAGGGGAACTCGATGCCGTAGAGGACTTGGGGATCGAAAGCAGCCTCCACCACTTTGAAAGACCGCAGCACAGTCGTGGTCTCGACGCCTTTTATTCACCAGAGCCGCCTGACCAACGCTCAGAACGAAGATGACGCTCACAGTGATGATGATTACATACAGGTGAAGAGAATGAAGGAAGCATGTTGTGAATATTGTGCTCACAATATATATATATATATATATATATATATATATATATATATATATATATAATATATATATATATATATATAAATATATATATATATATGACAGCCCCAAAGAAAATAATTCAGAAAAATACTTCCGAAGCGCGGAATCGAACCAGGGACCTCTCGCTCCGCAGCGAGTGGCGCTAACCACTACGGCACGAAACGCAGATCCTCCACGTAGCTAACGGCGAGTGTTATATACACACCCTTTACCGCTGGACGGACTCAGACACGGCAGGCGCTTATAAGCATTTCTTCATTACCAGCGAGCTGGCGCTAGGAGCGCGACGGGCGCATTTAAAAGTCGTCGGCGAGCTCGCTCGCTTCTTCTTATATTTGCTCAGGGAGAATCTTGCCCTTCCGCTGTGTGCTCGCGCGGTTTTCTCGTTGTGAGGGCAAGGGGGACCTTTCAAGCTTTCACCGTGATGTCCGCGCTCATGTTACGGAGCGTACGAAAGTAACTCGAGCTGAAGGGACGCCGCTAAACGAACAAACAGAAGATGAGCGCGATCAACAGCTCGACACTTGAAGCACGCTAGTTTCCTTCGCTGCTTCGGCCGCCTTTGCAACAAGAGCGCTGTTCAAACTGAGAGTATCCATTGGCGAGCCTCACTTCGTATAGCATTAGTTTCTTGCTATCACATTCATTGCTTCGCCCTTTCGGCGAAACTGCGACTTTTTTTTCTCTTCTGATTCATCGGATTTGAACGACGACCGCGTCCCATCATATCGGCATTGGACGCCGATAGATGTAAACGAACCCCACTAACGCGTCCAAGGCTACTTATTTTCATGGGCTCCCTTGTCCCTTCGCGTTATTTTTTTTAGATTTTAAAGAGCCATTTTCTGCACCGAAGACATGAGAGGTTAGGTTACTTTCTGTAGTGCAGTGCAGTGAAGTCAATCCTTTGCATATTAAAAAAAATAATTTGCTTATATCTTGCGAATAAAGTGCCTTTAAATGATTTTTTTTAGTTTTTTCAAGACACGTAAAATCAAATAGGCGAACAAAAAAAAGCTGCATTTTTGTAACTTTTGGCCAGAAAGCTTGGTAGAAATAGCGTTAATATTGTCAAGAGTGCTCTCACTGCTCACATAGTGCACTGCCTGCCGTTTCACTGGTCCTAATAAATAACCTCCGCGCCGAAATGAGTCGGTCCAAAATAGAAAGCATGGCCTTAAGTGTTTTATCTGTACACTACCCAGGGCAAAACCGGAGGATATGCGAGACATCTTCTGGTGTACCAAGTTCCTCGCATTGGAGCCGTATTTACTCTCAGCGTCTGATATTCGATTCTGTGGTGTTTTACGATATCGTCGTATTCATCGCGCTTATCTCTATGCGAGTACAAAGGACACAGTGACACAGTAATGGTAATCATTATCACCATCATCATGATGTTACTGACATAAGCATATAGAATGGAAGCGGGGAACTGTCAGAATGCCGCTGATATTGTTTTTAATTTAATGGCGTGGTTACAGTGCGCTTCTGGAATTCAAATATCTTGTTTTTCTATATATCCAGTGCTCTGTAGTATTACTAAACAAGCATTATATCGGTCAACCCCAAGAGACGTTGAGAATTCAGCTGCTATAATCAGCGCTTCGACAACACTAATAAT
The DNA here is from genome assembly GCF_013339695.2 of Rhipicephalus sanguineus. Classification (NCBI taxonomy): domain Eukaryota; kingdom Metazoa; phylum Arthropoda; class Arachnida; order Ixodida; family Ixodidae; genus Rhipicephalus; species Rhipicephalus sanguineus. The sequence goes on from NC_051181.1 coordinate 73,025,327, forward strand.
ACATGTATGATAGAGACTCATAAACAACTACTAGTACAGCGCTTGCTAATCTACGCACTTGACCCGAAGGTCGCGGGTTCGATCCAGGCCGCGGCGTTCGCATTTCGATGGGGGCGAAATGCTAGAGGCCCGTGTAATATCCGACGTCAGTGCTCGTTAAACAACACCAGATGGTCGAAATTTCCGGAGCCCTCCCCTAAGGCGTGCCCCATCCTCATATCGTGGATTTGGCACGTAAAAGGCGAGATATTACTGTTATAATAATCCACGCCCCTCTTATATAGGCTAGAAATGTGTTAGAAACCTTGGCGTAAGTTCGGCAACAGACCCACGCCTTACCTCTTCGAATGGCAGAGTCATACGCATACCAGAAAACGACGAAACAGAAGAGCCATACCAGCCTACGCTGCTCGGATTCGCAAGTGCAATTCCGAAAATGGCCGAAGTAGGTGAGTAACAACCGACGTCATTTACTATAATTTCTGCGGGTTTTATTTATTCAGCAGTCTGATTATGCAATCGATATATTTCAGCTTCCCAACTGTTTGTTTTCCACTGAATCCGGCCCAAAATGTTGGTCCCGTCTTAGCAGATGCGCTGATGCTTTAACGGGCAACAATGTAAAGCTGTTAGGTAGCCTTATTGGTGAGTCTGTAAAAAAGTAAAAGAAAATGAAAAGTCCTATCCACACTGAGCTCCAGCGGGCTGCTGTACCTTGGTCGTAAATTGTGGCGTCGAACATTTTTGTCTAAATATTTAGGCTCGTCAATTCACGCGAGATTAAAATGCTCGTTCCAAGCTCCCTAAAATAATTACAGTTGGCTCGTATTATCTTGCGGCGCGTCATTTGCGGCGCACTTTTAGTATGGAAAATTGTGCCGATAGCATATACTCCAAATGGTAACTCAGTGAGGATTGGTAAGTCGGCCAGGAGAACAGATGCATAACCTTGCTCACCTTTGTGCAGAAGTCGGGAAGCGAAGCAACTGCAATCTGCCAACTATCCAGCCTTGCCTTGACTCTACGCGTATCCCGTTGAATGAACTAATAAATGAACGAACGAATGCTGCGCGAGGGCGATTTCCGCAAGCAAACATTTCGGGCTTGACGAATGGCTGATCAAATTTGTTCCATTTATCAGGTCTTTAGCAAACAAATCATCGTGTTTCTGGTTTTCTTCTTTTATTGTACATATATATTACGCGCTTACCTAATTTTTACACAGGTGAAGAGAGTGTGAAAAGCTATGTAAAGTGTATGGCGTTCATACTCAACATGGGCAAACAATTTCTTTTTTGCCCATGTTCAGTAAATGAATAAGCGGAATTTGACGTCCTCTCAAAGACTACATTAAAGGAGATTTGCAGATTGGCAATCGCCGTAGGCAAATTAAGCCATTTTTTCGTAATTTACACTCTATTTTCTTCCTGCGCAACATTTCGCAACAGTCCGTTGGCGTATAGCACTGAGAACATGTGGGACTAAGTTCGTTGCAGCTGACTACGACTGCTACTTTCAATGTCTTTATTTAATTCTTTATTTATGTGTTTGTTTGTTTGTATTATTCACTCCTTCATTCATTAAAATGCGGTATTGGACGCATCAATCGTAAACATAAGCAGTCCAAATATAATAAAAACCAATGTGACTTTGAGCAGTCCCAGAGCATCATCACAGTGACGACTCTGGCGACGTCGCCAAATGCGACGCAAAACGCATCGTAGACACGACTCCCCTCCAGGCATAAAACAATGCGTGTTGTTTATGAACATAAAGTTAGAGCATATTGCATGAAAAATGTAACTGTATCTGCACATCAGCTCTTAATTAGGCCGATGCAAATGTGCTTCTTGCCTTTGCGGTCATGTTTGACACCTTTGTGTTGACCGCGATGGCGAAAAACGTGTCAAGTTCTCTGTTTAGCCAACATTTCTCTTGGCAATTAAAATTTCAAAATAGAAGTAGCAAACAGTGCACGCTTTTCGGTATAATTGCACAAATGGAAATGATGACACCAGCTTGTGCAGCAATATTCGTGCGCCGCAACTGTAAATGTATCAACTCGATTTCTTTCGTTATTTTCAGTTAGGGCGCCCATCACTCCAGGAGCTGGTAAGCGCCTGACGACACAATACAACCCCGACCGAGGGGCTGTTGCATGTACGCGTATAGTTGAAGTCAGCACTCTGTTGAGAAAGTATTAAGGGACAATCTCGTGGAACTTGTTTTCCGTCGTCATTTAGGTGTGGGTCTAGGCGACAGAAGACAACATAATTAGTGAAAACACTAAGATTACAGTATTCAGAGCTTGAAATGCCAAACTTTAAGGCTACGTAATGCAGGCACTTCCAGCGTTTCAGCACCCACAGTTCATGTCATATCGGCGTTATTGTGACTCGAACACTTACATCAGGGTCAGCATTACTTTTAGCGACCATATTTTCAGCGAAATTACGTGTTCTCACAAGCGATTGCACATAGTACTTGTTTGCGTGAAAAGAAACGATACCGCGTTCAGTGGTATTGTGCAATCAGTGAGTCAGTGGAATCAGTGAGCACTGCGAAACTAGGCGAAACGAAAGATTGAGCTACGTATATTAGAATAAAGAAAGCGTAGCAATATGTAATTACCTACAGATAAATACCCCTCGATTAACTGTGTGCTTTGAGTCAATTTGGTTTCGTGCCACAGTGCCGCGACCCCAACGCTTCTCTGGCTAGTGGAAACTAAGGGTGGAAGCACAGTCAAGTCGCCTAAATATTTGACAGGCAACTTAGCGCTAACAGAAAGCTAATTTATTTTGCCTCTAAGCTAGCACAGTGGTGTGACTAAAACATCGCGCCCTGTATAGGTACGCACATCCAGGTCCAAACCTAAGGAACGGCCTTCTTATGGTAATTGGTACCAACATCAAACGTCGTCCATTTGCTCGCAGAATGTGCCGAAAGCGATTTTGCAGCCGCAAGAAATACGGTAGAGTGCGTGTTTTGCACACGACCGATTAAACGTGACACATACTGCAGGTCTGACACCAGTAACATTCCGCGTTGGAAGAGTGCGCAGTTGGCATAAGAAGTGGGCAGCACGAGGATTACTCCTACAAAGCCGAATTTTCAGATCTCTCGTAGATTCTGTGGACCGCAAACTTTTTATATCGACTATACATTTCTTGAAAGGCTGCTGATGGCTCAAGTTTCTGTGCCTTAAAGTGGGTTTTAACACTGAAAGGATTTCTCACAGAACGTGCACAACAGTTTTATTTAATTTATTCTTTCACACTTGCAACTCATAAGCATATGAAACATGACATGGTAAAAAAAAAATAAATCTACCGTAAACAGGCTATATTCATATGCAATACTGCAATGCAAAACACTGTTTTTTACGCGTCAAAATAAAGACAGGAAATTAGTGAGAAAAATGCACACGAATCAGCGCGACCCCTCATCATCCGCTTTCAATAATGAAATCTGCGTCACTAAGGAACATCACAATGTGAAATTCGCTTTTCCGATCTCGGTGAGATCGCGTTAATACGTAGAAACACTCCGTATTTTCTACTCATTTTTATTTGAATGATAACGGACTGTGCCGAATGCCTCGTTGTCAAACTTTCTCAAACGAGGCAATGTTTCCTTTCTTTTTTTCAGTCGCCACACCGGCTCTTCCATCAGCAGGTATACATGCCGGAAAGCCTCTTATATGTGATTTGACCTTAATACCAGTTCTGAGCGCTAGTTAAACATGCCATCTTATCAGCGCGTAATAAAGCACCGCGTTCTTCTCTTGTTTTTCAGTTCCGACACCGATGCCACAGACACCCGGTAAAAGTATAGTTTTAACCAAAGCGTCCAAGACACTGAAAGCGCCTTCTCACAGTTCTCATACTTTTAATGCCACTAATCTGAACAAGCCATTGTCTAGTCACTGCGCGCGCTTTAACAGAGACTGCCAAGTTTACCCCCCCCCCCCCCCCCCCGAGGAGTTCTTCATATTTATCGCTTCAACTCAACGTTATCGCTGAGCAGAAACAGTGAGCCCCCGAGGCATACTCTTCTACAAAAGCGATTCCATCCATAAATGACATTGATTGCTCGTTTTTTTTTCTTTCAGCCGTCCCGGTTATGCCTCCTCAAGCCGGTAATTGCGCGGTATTTTCAACGCATTTGTTTAGCTTTACCTTACGTAACAGTGGGGCCCATTTTCATGTCCTATACATCGATATCTATCATCAGGCAATGTGTTGCTCCGTTTCATTTGCTTTCACATCCCACAGGTGTTCCTCCGGATCAAAGTAAGTATTTTGCAAGCATTTTGTTTGGCCCGAAGAGTGTATAGCTTTTGAATTGAGTCTGCGCATGCGACAAAAGTGACAGTAATTAGAGAATGATCTTCCCTGAAGGGGCAGGAAACATCTCATCTCATGAATGCATAGGGATCCCAACAGGTGGTGTCTCGTAGTGTCCGAAACGAACGCTGTTTTCACCTTAAATAAAAATCTGAATTTTTTTATGTTAACGAGAAGCCATAAAAATTATGCGCGCGTTTCACACGGCAAAACACGAGAAATATAAGACAGTCCATTCATTATCACAGCTCCTGAACCCTTTCAAGTACTGTGGTGCAACAGATCTATTCAAATATGTATGTTTTTGGCGTATGTGGTACAATGCGCAGCCTAATGCAAGATTGCAGGGACGAAAAGTATCGATGTCTTCGCGTGACGCAATGAAAGAACCGTCATGAGTAAATAACTGTGACGGAAACGAGCACTACTGCCAGCTGAGAAATTTTCGATGGAAATAGCATGCCAGTGATTCAGTTCCCTTCTTGCTGTAATGCTCTCTATTCACAGTTTCAAAAGGCTGCTGCTTTTACGAGGCGACGACACGTTTTGAAGCACGAACACCCAGAAATCCAGCGTGGTGTTTTCACCGCGTCCGGTGCAAAAGCAAGGTTTCGTTTTTGGATGAGCTGCCTTGGCTTGGGTGTTTGCAGAATATTGTCGTTAACGGTCCACCCTGGTTCACACAGAGATATATCGATGGCTATCCTTTTGCTCATTACTGCGCGTGTCGGAAGCAAATCGACGGCCGCAAACACGTTATGGTCGACATGTATCAGACGTCATTTTTGCCAAAAACAGAAGCAATGGAACATTGAGAAATATACATGCAACCATGCACGCCTATCCGAGGAGCTGTTTAGTTAAAAAATGACCTCTGAAAAATTTCAAAAAATTCAAACATTTTCTCTCACTGTCTAAAAGCAACCTGCCTTCCTGCTTTCTTAATTTACAAGGCGAGCTACTTGCATTGCCAACGTTTCCCAGATTCGCTGGAGTAAGGACTCCTATATTTTTTACAATTTGCTCAGATTCAAAAAAAAATCTGCTTCCAATATCTGTACGGGCTTTGATAAGTAACAGCTGCAAGTAGGAACATTTGCGATGAGCATATTTACGTTTCGCCAAAAGAAAATCACTTAAATATAGTTACTGCCTTGATGAAGACAAATCCACTTGTCGAAACGTTGGCTGCCGCGACATCCTCTCTTCAACGATTTCCCACCACTTCGAGCCTTCGTATTACGCTAAACATGCCTTATTTAAGCCCTTAAAATCAGTTGTAGGTTCTTCCGAGTGTTTTCTCGCTTTTTTCAGCTACTCGGAATCTGCCTGTAATGTTTTGCTATTTGTGATGCGTACCAGCAGAGAGAAGAGTGGCGTGATATAAAACGATGCTCAGTCTGCTTCGTTCGTGCGCTCGAACTTGTACTGCAAGACGGGTTCTGCAAATACGAAGAGCACATACGGAGGGCACCGTAATCACAAGCGGGAATGTGAAGTAGTGAGCTTTTGTCGAAGAAGGCAGAAGATTTGTCTTTGAGAGAGAGTACCTTCCTCCGCACAGTTTTCATACGCACGTTGCTCAATCTCACCAGCGGTCTAGGACGAAACGTTGACTCGTGCGACATTCTTTCTTCAACTTCTCATCGCTTCAACCTTGAACCTTCTTGTAGGTTTTTTTCCCTCCTTAAAAGGCCACGCTGAGGGTCCAAGGCTCACAGTGTGACTTAGGAATCATAAGGAATGCTAAATTTTAGAGGCGTTTCACATCTAAAAAAAAGAAACGGTACTTTGTTTTTGTTTTTTCACTGCGATATTGAATTGCTTACAGTTGCGTCGGTTACGAGTAGGTATTTAGGCGTTACAAATTTTTTCGGGTCAAAGAAAAAAGGCAAGCGCTTCACCCTATTATCGGTGGTTCAAATTTATGCGCTGCGCATTCGTGGGGGTTTCAGTCGACATATATAGCAAGGTATGCGTAGAGTAGGCCTCTGTTCCCTGACCAGTAAGCACTGGTCCGAACACTTAGGCATGATCTTTCGCAACCATTACTATGTTATTTTAGTGAGAATGAACATATCGGTTGAACGCCTGTCAGAGCTCTGCAGGTTTGCAATCTTTTTTGTGAGTTGAAGTGCTATAGCTAGGGATATGTGACCAACAAAATTTTCGACTGTCCACACCAGACGAGCGAAAGTACCACAGCCTTTAGGCTTTGCCACAGGACAAACGTTTATACAGAGGGACTTCTCTTAATGATTGGAAACCAAGCATACTTGTAAAAACGTTAGCCCCAAGCTTATGGCTTTGTCTCATCATTTCTACTAGTCCACGTAAATGTCAATATTCCTGTTATAAGCACACTATGCCTGCAGTTGTACATTAAAAAAAAATCCAAGTAGTTTTTCCGTATACCTCTCGGATCTCAAGACTGCTCAAGAGCATTTCTTTTCATGTTCCTCCTTATTACGGAAACTGTTTCTTTACGACACCCCGGTCAGATTTTGAAAAAGTATCCATGTAAGTGGGAAATGTAACAATGGCATAATGCTTATTGTTTGCTGTGAAAGTCCCCTTTGGTGTGACATTGCGCGAAGGTAGGCAGGCACTTTGAAGCTACATCCTGAGTGCTTATGGGAACATTTATAATATTTAAACATTTCCCTTTTAAAACATTTAAAAGCACCTTCCAAAAAGTTACGATACCAGTCAAACTAATGAAAATTTTCCGAGAGTTTCTGGCACAGTAAATGCTGGAATGCTTTCGAAAATTTGACTTCCGTTATATTCATACATGTGATGGCTAGTTGACGTGATCTTGGGTACTAGCGCTTAACTTAGGAACAAACATGGGAGCGCAAAACACAAAGCTCTAACTAATAAACAAATAATAATAATAATAATAATAATAATAATAATAATAATAATAATAATAATAATAATAATAATAATAATAATAATAATAATGTTAATAATAATTGTTGGGGCTCCATGAATCTTGACTCCCCGTGGTTCTTTAACATGCACCTAAATCTAATACACGGGCCTTCAGCATTTACGTACCAAAAAATTAACGTGACGTAAATGTCTTGTGTGCAAATATTGAAATTAATTGGAAGAAGTGTATAAAATGAAGCACGTAGTGTTTCATTGCTTTGGGTGTACCAATAAACAAGTGCACAATTCTAATTTTATCGCTGCGCGGTTCTCAAAGGGTACGCTGTACTTTGCAGCTTACGGCGTTCAGCCGGGCCAGAAAGCCTGGATGGTATCCAAAGGTAAGCCGTATGTCTATATAATTTGGCACTCAGCTTTTAAAAATGACTAGTGATCACTTGGGTACAATGTGCGGAGAACGCAAGACCGTTACTGTCTAAGCAAAACGCATTTATCTTATTCGGCAGTATACACAGGGCCTATCTGTTCGGTATAACTCCATTAACGTCCAAAAAGAACTTTCCTACCTACTTAGCCATCGTCGAAAGGACTTGTTCTAAGTTTAATAGAAATTCAAAGCATATCGAAGCGTATATATACAGAAAACAGATCTGCAAAGAATTTTTGCATTGGGACCCGTAATTAGCACTTCTCTTCAGGCAGCAAGTTGACAACACAATTACTCTGATCAAAGTTGTGTTTATATTGATACTGACCCCAGAGCAGTATACTACGAAGTGCCATGACAACTTGGCTGCCACAGATACCTTTGTAGATGTTTGTTCGTTCAGTGCGACAGCTTTTTCAAGCTAATTGCCTGTTTAGATAATTGGGTGATCCAACACAATGACCCAATTTTTATACTAGCATACTTCCTATCGCATTATCACCGTATGCATATATCTGACGCTCTAGGCGTACTATGCGAGACGCCACTTGCCGCATTCATATAAGCCTGACTTGCAGCTGTCTTGCTCAACACGGGCCACTCGATACGTGCTCAAATCACCTTCCTGTCGATTGCTGTCTGGCGTGATAGACGTATTGCGTCACTGGGCAACTTCTAGTGGCGATAGTGCGCTTGCTGCACCGTGCTGTTTACAGGAGTAGCTTGCCATAATTGAGGACGTCGTATACGCATGAGATCCGAGTTCAACTTTCTTAAACACTTCTGTGTAACGTATAAATGTTGTTTCTCCATACGCAGCTCCATCAATGTCCGCCTGGTTTCGCTGTAAGTTCCTGTTCACAGAATAACTATCCGTCAGATGCGCATGCCAAATAAACCAAAAGCAAACGGAGGAAGGGTATTAAGAAGCTGCATACTGCCCACAACTCTGAACCAAACTCTTCATTGGAAGAAGCAGCCTGATGCACACAAATAGACGGCGCTAAGACAGGCACGAAACACTTGCAACAACACACACGTCAAGCATTTACAGCACTGCTGCGTTTCGTCCCCGCCTGAGCGACGTCAGTCCTTGTGCTTAAAGTGACCAACTAGGAAAATTAAGGTTATTCTCCAACAGTCTACGCCCTAAACGTTACAATCGCACTACAAAAGCGTCTGTCAATTCATTTATTAAGGAGAAAGCCTTAGATTCCTCATCACACCCGAAAATTCACCGTCGGCGTAGGCGGCGTCAACACGAGGGATGCAAAAATTATCATCACGTCCTGATCTCATCGATGAAATCATCACGACACCACAAATTGCCAACATTTGTAATATCATCACATGACATTGCTTTGTCAAAGATGGGCCGATCCCTGAGGCAGTGCAAGACCACGTTAGCTGAAGAAACTTTGGGGGGGGAGGGGGGTTTCAATACAATGACTAACGGGGGCGTAGCCAGAAATTTTTTTCGGGGGGGGGGAGTGTTCAATCATACTTTATATATGTTCGTGCGTGCGTTTTAGGTGTGCGTGTATATATACGAAGCAAAAGTGAAATATTTCGGGGGGGGGGGGGTTCAAACTCCCCCACCCCCCCCCATGGCTACGCCCCTGTTGACTAAGAAACAAAAAGGTGACTCGCCTTCAGTAGTCTTAGGCGAATGCATAAGGTACCCTGTTAGTTTCATATTTATTTATTTAGTTAGTTAGTTAGTTAGTTAGTTAGTTAGTTAGTTAGTTAGTTAGTTAGTTAGTTAGTTAGTTAGTTAGTTAGTTAGTTAGTTAGTTAGTTAGTTAGTTAGTTAGTTAGTTAGTTAGTTAGTTAACTGTATATCTACCTACAATCGCTTTGTTTGTTTGATTGTTTGTTTGTTTACTGGCATCCCCAAAGTCAGCAAGGAGGGAGTCGCACATACGGGAAAATCTGGTTATAAAAAAAAAACTCCGGATTGTCCTACATGCATTTACCTAAGACGACTGGAAGGCGAAATCAATCTTTTTTTCTCCTCAGTCGACTCTATTGATCCTACCCGAATGCTTTCCGCACACAATGTGGTTTTGCACAGCCTGATCGGATGAATTGAAAACTTTCTGCCCTTCACGACGTTTCGCAGTGCCTCCGTGGTCGGCACACCTTTGACCAAAGGACGATGCCATGTGATGACGTCGCAAATTTTAGTGACCTGTCATCACATTATGCCTTTTTTGCGTCGCTCGTGTTGACGCCGCCGTCGCCGACAGTTACTTTTCGCGTTTGATGAGGCATCTAAGCCTCTCGCCTTAGAAAGCTACCATGCATGATAATGAAGTGTCTTGCAAAGATATGATGGAGCCGGCCTTGATTTCAGTCCTCCAAAGCTCCTTAAGATAGTTGAGCGCATGGCCCTTATGATAGAGATTCGTAATTCTTAACGTTGTTCATGCGGTTGATGATTGATAAGAAGGCGGCGGGAACTTCTTTGGAGTGGAGTCCTGAGATATGTGAATTTTCTGTTACGTAAGCATAGGCCAGCAAGCAGGTGTGAAACTCACTCAGGCTCACTCAAGAAATAGGGCTCACTCAGACTCAGACTCACTAATATTTTCCTCAGCCTTACTTGCCCTGACTCAGACTCGCTAAAATTTGTTGTGGTAGCGAATATGTGGACCCTCTAGGCGGGTTTCTGCCGTCACCGTCATGTCCCGGATACGTATAAGTATGTATATATAAATAAAAGCAAGCAAGAAAAAAATAATCAGAAGAAAAAGTTTCCGAAGCGCGCCAGCGTGATTCGAACCTGCAACTCCTCGGCTCAACAGCGCACCGGTTTAGACAATTCGGCCACGCGCCAGCCGTTATCTGGCATACCAACGGCGAGCTATTCACATACACCATTTACCGCTGGCGGTACCAGCGGACCTCGAGGTGCTTCAGTGTGTGCAGCATTCCCCGCGATATTGCCCGAAGTGCGCGCTTTAGAGCAACGCTCTTAGGTTTTTTCTTCTGTCTGAAAACTGCTGTTGAGGCGCGCTATAAAGTGGCCCATTTCTGTACTCACTCGCGGTGTGGAAGTGCAGTGAACTAGAGTAGTGGAACGACGGGTAAACAACGCGTCGAACGCCACCGCGCGGCAGGAGACGCGGATGGGTCACTCCACGCGCCGCACTTTCGAGAAAAAAAGAATGTCTAAGAGCGCGGGGTTGTAGCGCGCTGCTCAAACACGAAGTAACAACTGTGACAGTTGTTTGTTCGTGCTCGTCCAGTGTATACCTGTGTGTTCTTTTCGAGCGCTCTTCCTTGTGTTTGAGCAGGGCTCTGCCATTGTCCAGCTGTGACCGTTGTTAGTTCGCGGTCGTCCTGTGTGCGCTCTTTTCGTGCGCCCGTTGCGCTTGAGTGGCGCGCTGCAATGTATCGAGCTGCTTGCCGTTCTTCGTGTGACATTGTAATTTCTTGCTATCGCATTCGTCTCTCGTCCTTGAGGCGAAACTGTGACTTTTTTTCAACTGGACTTACTCGGGCATCGACTCACGGCTCGATCTGAGTCTGAGTGAGTCGAGTGATGAGTGAGTTTGCCGCCATATGCATTTAAGTACGGCCTACAAATTCAATGACAATAAAAGCTCCGGTGGAAGAATCCTTCTCATGGGTGCGAAAACTCTGGAGTTTCTCTGGTTATAGCTATAAATCTATCAGACATTAATTCGAAAAGGTTCACTTGCAGCAGTTGGAAGTGTAAAGTGAAAAGCAGATACATATATGTGCGCCGCATATTTCCGGTTAATTTAAACGCTTGTAGCGCATATGTGATAAATCGTGCGCGTGGCTCGGTAATTTCTCTCTCTCTCACTCGTGCGCATGTCATCAAACCTTATATCTGCGCGATATCCTGATCTATCCACTTTTCCTTTACGCAGCCATGCCTGACAGGTAAGATTTTCATTGAGTGCAAGTTGTAGCGAAGTGTATTGTAGTAACTGTGATTTAGATATCAAGGAAGTAAAGTGGACGATAAGACAACTTGCCGCCGGCAGGGACTGAACGTTGCCGGTTCGGTCCCTGCTGGCGGCAAGTTGTCTTCTCGTCCCATTTTACTTTCCTCACATCTATATCACAAATACTAGGATACACTTAAAACCGTACAATTAATGTCTCAATTGCATTCCGTGGTTTCACAATCTGCTGATTTTCATTACGTTGTGTCAAACAAAGAAACTAGCCATAAAAAGTGCCTTCTGTCATTCGTAGAGGAGATTATTTGTTGTTTTTATTTACTTTGGTGTAATGATTATGACCATAATTTAAAGGAACTAACGTGGACGCGATAGCACCCTTTCATTCGATGGAATCCAAACCCACAACCCGGAGGCAGTCCAAAACCACATTAGATGCAGAAAGCTTCTGGGGAACGGGGGATGGAGTCAATGCAGCCGACTGAGAAGAAAATAAGAAAATGAAGAGGGTGGCTTTCCTCTTCGAGTCGTCTTAGGCAGATGCATGAGACCGCGCCAATGTTTCTCTTCCACAGGGCTGGCATCATTTACGGCGAGGCACAGGTCGTCGTCGGAATCATCATTATCCTCCTCGTCGTCATCGCCGTCTGTCTCCTGCTCATGTCTGCCAGTCGTAAGCAGCTCCTGTGCATAACGTACCGTTGCACCAGTTTGTTTCTCGTGATTTGAAGTGGGGAGCGAGTGGACATGGGTTGGAAATAGGAATGACAGGATATCCTTGCGGCTGTAGTGTGACTGATGCTTGGATTGATTACTCGTCTTTCATGTTGCTTGACTTTCGGTAAAGAGAAACATCCTGGACAAGACGTTTCACTTTGTCGCTTAGCAAAGTTCATGCACTTATATATACCACTTATTCAGTGGAACATGCGTCGTGCGAAATTAAGAGAAGAAAAAAAAAGCGCTGTACGGATTGAAAGAAAGAAAGAAAGAAAGAAAGAAAGAAAGAAAGAAAGAAAGAAAGAAAGAAAGAAAGAAAGAAAGAAAGAAAGAAAGAAAGAAAGAAAGAAAGGAAGAAAGAAAGGAAGAAAGAAAGAAAGAAAGAAAGAAAGAAAGAAAAGGATGGCTGTTTTAGAACCCGTTGTTTGTTATTGAGTGCATGAATAGATTTAAGTGCCGCACATAAGCTGATAGCTCCGGTGTGCAGCGAGAAAAGGTGAATTTATGCGTTCTGCGTCAGTTTTCTCCCCGATATTTCAAGGTTTTCTTTTTTTTTCAAGACTTGAGAAACGTACGACTGCTCGCCAAATGTAAACGATGAACAAAGTGTGCCGAATGTTGTAGCCAGAAAGAGAGAAAGAAATAGCGGTGTCAACCTGACTGCCGTGAAGGATCCTCTATTACAGCTACGCATAATTTTTTTTTTTAATTCACGTAGGGAGGTTTTTTTTTTTCTACTCAGTTCATAGGGTAGTTTGCAACTTTATATTACGACAAGAAAATGGTACCACGCAATTGCGCTAACTCCACCTCACGCGAGATCGAATGCAGAAAATAACTGAAGCGATTTGCACATGTCTGTGCACTAGTTGGACCTGTGTTTTCTGACAGCAGGTTTCGCAAAATACGTAAAATTTATTAAGAATTAATTTACACCTCATGCATTGTGCTGCCACTGTCTAGCCATACCTCCAAACTGCTAGATTGGTTATTCTCGCAGGCATAAACGGGTGCTATAATGTTGCAGTTCGAACCCTGGTTGTCTCGTACATGTTTAGAACTATTTAAAACGTTCATATAACTGTCTATCGAGAGTTACGGCACAACCAGCGCAAATTCTTGAAGTGGAACACGTTAGGCTGATTTCAGTCTCAGAACTTCTGGATTCATCAAGTATTTAGCAATATTTGAAGCATCGAAACTACTTTTCGAACCCTGCCAGTGACATTTTACAGGATTGTCGAAGGCATTTGTCCAGAAAAGTAGTCGTGAAATATTTCACGTCATAAAGCAATGTTCGTCAGCCTTTTCCCGCCACATTTACAACCACAAACTCTGTGTATTTCTCTTTATTTCAGTTTCAGCGGAAACAACGACAGAGGATTTCCCACCACCGTGGGTTGAGCGTGAGTACTGGTCTTTGACTTTTTACATATGCCGTGCCGCGTACTGACCACTGCACCGCCGGTTTGGCCACGTAGGCGTTTGCTACGCTTCCATAAATATCAATACAAATGAAATGAATTTTTCATTTTCTGTAAATACGAAATACAGGCTCAGGAAAGAAAAAAAAAAAGCTGCCAAGACAGCTTAACAGCACTTTGCAACGTTGTATGCGAAAAATATTGCACAAAAAACATTTTCTGAGCAACATGCTTTGCTGCCATCTCGGAGCAGTCAGAAAATGCGTGCATGGTAAATCATCGTAACGGAATTGATAGCATTGATAACATTGATAACAGTCGGCTGCAATCTATACTCCATCTCACAAGCTGGTTGCAGCAGGGTGGAAGCTACGAGGTGTAAGCAAGTCACATGCTTGCGCAGCAAGATATAGTTCAGTTTGTCATTGCATTATAACTGAAGAAGGTTAAGAAAACTGCGATTGTTTGGCACGTGCTACGTCAGAGTAATACGCGATACGCTAATCACGATTCGTATGTACGTCAGAAGCATTTCGTTATTGTATCGGTAACTGCCAATAACTGTGATGACACACCAACATGGCCGCGCCCATGCAGACGCGATCGCCCACTCCGATCCAAACTCGCGCTTGCTACTTGCCCACTGATTTGATAACAATAAATGAACGGTGGAATCGGCTATCAGTTTGTGTCATCTCACGCTGAGGACAAAATATCAGCTACGCTTTGCCATTATTATTGAGATTAGCTGTTTGTTTAGCCACGCCTGCTAAGCCTTGTCCCCGAGAAGAATTTTCTGCGGGAATGGAATTCAATACGATGCATAATTTCTGCAAGTTCTTCCGTAACTGCCACCGTTGCAACGATGGGCTCTAATAAGTGAATTTTCGAACATCCTGCCTTTCCTTTTTTCTTTTTTTTTGTTTTTTTTTTGGGGGGGGGGGTGGTTCGAAATTTATTGTGCTTTCTTGAACGGCGGTGACGCCAAGCTATTACAAAATTTCTTCATCGTAATGGTAAGTCAGCCTCATTATGAGATCATTTGAAACTTTTAGAGACGTTAGTTATAAAAGCGACCTTCTATCTTATAAAGAACAATTTAGTGATTCTGGCAGCCTTTATCCGCATCTTATCTTTATTTTAGACTACAACTTACACTAAAAGCGAAATTTTGTAATTTATCAATGTTAGACTACTAAACAATGAGCTGTGGATGTAAATCACTGCGGTTCTACATATGAACAAAAGAAGGGGAAAGGTTCAAGGACGTGTTTCTTTGTGAGTGATGTGTGCAGTGATGTGTGCAGCTCAACATCGTTACCATGACCTATTGAAGAAATCCAACAAGCAGCCAAATGCCTCCAACAGAAATGGTGCCCAAACGTTATGAGCGGCACTAGACTGTTGGTTGTCTGATTGAGAAGTAGCTTGTATGCATTACACGTGCGGGCGGATAATCTGCATATTCCTTGTGCCTCAAGCCTTTCTTTCCTGACTCATACCTCTCTTCTCTTTCATCCCGTTTTATAAGCGGCACTTCATGCCTAATAAATCGTGCAGTTGCTGTCAGCACAGCATTCTGTGTCAACCTTATCTGTGCGCCGTGTCACTATCGTTCCTTAGTGCCAATATGTGTGTCTAGCTGCAACTAACATAGTCGGATATTCGATTCACTCTACGACATCAAAGACAATCTACAACCATATCTGAGCAACTCACGAGTCGACTCATCCAGACTCACTCAGACTCATATCGAGCCGTGAGTCTGAGTGAGTCCGAGATCTGAGTGTGAGTGAGTCCGAGTGAGTAATATTTTGGTGTGCTTGTGTTTGAGTGAGTCCGGTTGAGAAAAATTTCAGTGAGTCCATGTTCAAGTGAGTCTGCTTGAGCAAAATTTTAGTGAAACTGACTCCAAGTGAGCCCTACGAGGAAAATATATTTCTTGAGTGAGTCTGGGTAAGCTCCACCTTTTTTTCCCGACCTTTGTCTACAAGTGACACCCAAAACATGACGCCAATGACACGTGTATGAATGCCGAATCACTTCGGCCACATGCAGAAGGTAAAACCACACATTTCGAGATCTATGTCTTGGTGTCGAGAAAGAGCTGATACAGGGGCGGGGATTTGGATGCAAGTCCTACATGCGTGTGTTACCTTCTGCAGCTACACCAAGGACCACTGTGAGGACTGCTTCGTCCATGTCATCACCCAAACCTACCCCCGAGCCAATGACATCCAGCAAACTAATCTTGCGTGAGTTCCATTCCTGCGCATACTGTTCTGGTTATAACCACAAGCGTACCGTTAAACGCAGATCGCCATACCGGTGAAACCGTTGTAGTACTTTATTGTAAAGGTGGCCACTCATAGCTATTTTTCAAGTAACCGATGGGTGCTCATACACATCGATCAAGAAATTCGCTCGATATTCAGTAAAAAAGGGCATAAGAACAGCAGATCTAAGATAAGGTACGTATTATGCCATAAATCGCCCCTTGTTCTAATTTAAGCCGGTTTGGGCAAGGTGGAGGTCATGGCACTGCATGCTCGTTGACGGATCGACTGCACACTAAGACCTTATTGCGCTTGAGAAAAAAAATGAAGAACTTTGCATTGCTGCGCAAAGTTAGAGCAACAGCAAAGCAGCAAAACTGGTCGAACCGAGGGCCGTAAAGAAGTGATGAAATAGCCAAGTTTGGGCCTAGCAAAGCCAAGCAAAACCTAACAGCAGCCAAGTTTAGACCTAGCAAAACCTAGCAACATCTATTTCTTCTCTTCCTCCTCACGCCGGTGTCGTCATACCAACTGGACATTGTTGTCCTCTTCTGCGCCATCTCTCTTCGTCTGTCGGGGGAAGACGTGAGCCGGCAGCGAGCCGGCAGGCGCGCGCACCTCGCGAAAGCCACTTGCGTCACGTGACTCCCACGTGGATAGCATGCCGCTGCTTGCCGAGCGGTGGCGCCGACGCGCGGGACGCCGCCGCGGCATGCTTTCCGGCAGTGTGCACGCAAACAGCTGTGGCGGTTGCTATGGCGACGGCTCGGCGGTTGCTACTCCTCGGCGTGGTGGCGACTTTGTCAACGGACGTCTTATTGCCAGCTTTAACAGTTTCGCTGTTAAAAACAGAGGCAGTTTGGCATGGGTACAAAAGTCCGGACGATGGCGAGAATTTGACTAACAGTGTAGTGAAACACGATACACGGAAGGGCGCGATAATACGGTACACAATGAAGAAGATGGACACGGGACGACGCGCTTGTCGTCCCGTGACGACGCGTGTCCATCTTCTTCATTGTGTACCGTATTATCGCGCCCTTCCGTGTATCATGAACCAACACCAACTCGCCCAACTTTTTACCTTACGTAGTGAAACACTCCGAGCGCTCCCAAACATCCTACCTGCGTTAACACCTTTCTCTAAGAGAGTGGTCAGGTTCTGTCTCAATGTACATATTTCGGCTACGTGAATGCGTGGATATGCGCGCGTGCTTGAATGTGTCACCTTTTTGCGTTCGATTGATTTTATACCCAAGTTGTTTCAGTGCGACAGTTTTACTCCCGCGGAGGGGTTCCTTCACTCTATCGCAGGAGTATCACTGCACTCCATAAGGAGGCGTTAGATCACTCTCTGTTTAGAGAGAGCCCCGGTTTCAGTCTGAAAAAAGGAGTGCCATCCGGGACAAGCGAAAACTCTCCCAAAGTGTGCTGGCCCCACTTTTTGTTTTAAGAGCGCAGAGGTACATTTATTTGGCGCCTCGCATCGCAACTTGATATCATTCATGCCACTCGTGTAATCCATGGTCATGCGAGATTTCCGCGAAATAAAAGAATATTGTTGCCCATTCACTCCCTTCAACAGTGAATCTTTTAACTTCGCAATATAATACTGCAGCAGTCACTAACGTTCTGCCACATTTCGTCCATAAATAGAGAGAGCGAGGGCCTTTAATCCTAACAAGACCTGCGTAATTTATAAATGTCGGGAACTTGAACATGTCACCATACATGATAAAAGCTCAAGAAGCAGTTTCCGGTTTGGGCAGCTCCTTGCCAGTGCCAGACTAGCGGTAAATCTGATTGCTAAGGGCGAAGGGCCCAAAGAATCCATCCACGAAGTACGAAGGCAACACAAAGGAAGTAATTTCCAATTTTTATATATTTTTTGTAGAGGTAGTAGCCTTCAATTGTTGGTTGTTAGAATAATTTCATCGTATATTCAGACGACCCCTCGTTCCTAACAATGACGCCACTGAATGACGCATTCACTGCAATAACATCTGCGCTCGTTTCCGTAACATATCCCGCGCACAGGCAGATAAAATAATGTCTGTCAAATTACCTCACTCCATAAAGCTAGTAATGAATTTAATGCTTGGTTGGGGATTTACAATGCCCGCTTTCTTTCAAGTCACGCTTACGATAAGTTTCTCACATATTAAAAACACAATTCTTTTGTTTCTGTAGACGAACGCTGTCAATCATGTCAGTACCCCTCTCAGAAAATTATAAGGACGCAGGAAAGAATGCCACATCGTCTACATTAGTAGAACAAAATGAACAGCATTTGTAGGCTATATTAGTGTAAATCGCAAAAAGTTACAACCGCGCTGACGAACACTTCAAACCTGTGTTTAAACGCTGCTTGTGTTTCTTCTCTAATAGCAACCACGGAGAAGCGGGTCACGACGCATTCGACGACTGCCACGACACCTTCGACGCGAGCCACAACAAAAAGTAAGTTCTTTGGGGCGAAAGCCTTAACTGTCTCGCTGCACGGCCACTTGAGCGAAAGACGGCAGGCGAATGAAGTCGTACAAAAACCGACATGAACTACGTGACAAATGACGTCGTTCTGTGACGTTACTATATGCTGTCATCATGACGCCATGTAGTAATTTCATCATGTGACGTAATAGTCACGTCACGCAATTAAATCACATCGTCATGAATCCCGAAGGACTGTGACATCGTCATGACGTGACATATATTCGGAATTCATGGCGTTATCATGACATCCCCACAAGACGTGATATGATGCCATCCTCACGTGACGCCATCACTTGGCATTGTCAGTTGGTGGAAGGTTGGCCAATCCCGCAGGCACTATAATACCAAGTGAGGTGACGAAAGCCTTAGCAGGGGAGGGTTCGGAGGGGTCGGTCCAATCTACTGAGTACGTCAATAAAGCTTAGTGGGCGTCTGACACACTGCGGCTCGTTATGCTCGGCAAGAGGTTCGGTACCCCGATTGCATAACCTATTTCATTACCAAGTGTGCCTCAGGCTTTCTTCTTAACGAGTTACGGAGAGTGTAAACATTCTTTACAACTTTCACTTAGCCGCGAACCCACATTTGAGATTCTACACCGAGGGTACCTAAAGATATGTCGTCGAGAATCGTTACGTATAACGTACTGTGAGGGATAAGGTTCGGGTAATCACGGCAACTTAAAGGATTGTTGCCGAGACGGACGAAGACATTTGCATCTTGAGTAATAAGGCTTTAATGCCACAAAAAAATGATGATGATGAAGTTTGGCGCGTTACAATGCAACCGCGAAGAACTGCCCTATAGCTACGAGCACGACACACGTTCTTGCAGGACTCAAGGTCTGACCCTCAGCGTAGTCCCCCACTGCACTACACAAGATTTTTGTGAACACTTCACCGTGTGACGGTCGAGGGCAGATCAGTCGATGAGTTGCGTTGCGTCTTACGCCGACAGCAACGATGACACAGGCATGGTCGGAGCGGAGCGTGCGGCTGAGCCGATGTGGCAAAGACGTCCCGGACAGCCAGTAGTAGGCCCAGGTCTGGAGTACGCCCGGGTCCGAGAACAACGGACCGGCGCCGGCTGCTGGAGCGCCTGGTAGACGGGAGCCAGGCTCGAGCGGTCACCAGGCACAGGGGTAGGCTTCGGGACCAGGACCCGACAAGCGCTTCACCCTCCGACTGCTTCGTTCGGTTTTCGTTACCGAAGCTCTCTCGTCGTCTTCCTCTTCTCTCTTCTTCCACACGGCTTGGCTTGACTTCGACGACACGATTCCGCCTTTTCGATGTCTCGTCGTCGTCTTCGTCGGTGCACCGCACATCACAAAACACCAACGCCGTGCACCAGATGGGATTACCGCGCACATCATGACAAAAGCCCCCCCTTTCGAAAGTTTTTTTAAAAAAAAAACTGTCCAAAGTGCGCGGGATACAAGACTTACGGCAAACAAATGTACAAAACTGTTGCACCAAGACAATAGTCTGTCTGTGGGAGTCCCTAGGCACATGGTACTTAATTACATTAATGTTGTAGAGCTAGCACCTACACCTGTAGCCTGCTCATATAATCAGCACCCACGTTCTCTGATCCTTTGATATGCTCAACACGAAAGGTGTACTCTTGCAATGCGAGACTCCAGCGTAAGACCCTGCTGTTCAAATGCTTGGCTTGAGAGAGGTATCGTAGCGGTTGATGATCAGTCTGAACGACGAACGAGGTTCCATAAAGGAATATATGAAACTTGGCGATCGCCCAAACTAACGCTAAACACTCTCTTTCAATTGCAGAGTATCTCTCTTCCCGGGGCATAAGTTGGCGGCTGGCATATGACACCGGGTGAAGAAGACCCTCGTGTTCCTGCATAAGTACGGCGCCTATGCACCTATCAGATGCATCTGTACGTAATACGAAGGGTTTCTTTATGTCAGCTGCCTTGACTACTGGTGCAGATGCTAGAGCTTGTTTGAGGGTTTCAAATGCCTCTTCTCTTTCGGTATTCCACGCTAACTTGTTCTTTTCCATCTTTCTTGTCATTTCAGTCAGTGGTTTCGCTTTCTCGGCATAATGAGGTATGAGGTCTCGGTAATATCCCGCCAAGCCGAGAAAAGAGCGAAGCTGCTTCTTCGTTTCCGGTCTTGTGGCTTTAACGATCTTCGCTTGGCCTATTTTGCCTTTGGGATATGTCCTTTGGCATGCGTCACATGATTTGACGAACCTTCGGACGTCCTCCTGTACACCGGGCCAATAAAACGACTCCAAAACTCGGTCCTTCGTCTTCTTGATACCATGGTGACCAGATATCGGGGTTTCATGTGCCAAGTTCAACACTTGGAGCCGCAACGCCCTTGGAACCACCGCTTGTTGAAATGCTTTACCTGGAGCCAAGTGGTAAACGCGGTACAAGATTCCTTTCTCAAACATAAATGGGTGGTACATGGCTCCTTTGCCGCGGATGATGGTGTCGACTTTCGCCCTACAAACATCCAGCGACCGGTCTTCCTCTTGTGTTTGGCGAAAGGACTCCTGTGTCACCTCTAAGTTTCTAAACTTAGCAGTCGTGAGCTTCCGGCTATGTCCTTTGCTTGAAACACCAACCATGATGGTGCTATTCGTCCCGTATCCATCTTTGGGTTTCTCTTCAGACTTGAATGCCTGATTAGTCGCCGACTTCTGGCTCGCTGACTCCTTCCACGTTGAGTCGGGGTCATTAGCGTCACGGGCGCCGGGAACATTTCCTACGATGACATCATAAAGTGGTGACGTCATGCATTTGACTATCGCATTTCCGCTGAAATAGGGCGATAGAATCCGTACTTCTGCTTCCGGTACCTCGATGCAACTACCATCAGCCAATAAAATCGTGGCGGTAGTACCCGTTAGCGCATCATCGGGAACAAGAGAACGGCGCACTACCAGGGTGTTGCTTCCAGTATCCCTCAAGACAGATACAGTATGTCCAAACACTTCTCCCTGTAACACCGGCAAGTTTCGCGTTGCTGTTGCGGTGAGTTCTGTGAGCGCACTGGCAACGTAATCATCTTGTGACGAATCATCGGCGCATCCAGGTGGCTCCGACTTCTGCTCGGTAGACACGATGCAAGATGTCGTCGTCTTTGACCCACCGTTGTTTGGGCATGCTCTTGCATCATGGCCTGGCTTTCGACAGTGCCCACAGAAGACTCGTTGGGGTTTCGTGCGGCAATCAGATGCTCTGTGCCCAGGTCGATCACAGACGAAACATCTAAGAGGAGGCTGGGTATATGTACATTCATCTTGCTCCTTGGTAATGTTTCCGGACTTGTTACGAAAGACCAACAAGTTTGTTTGCCGCTGGGCCTCCAAGAAGGTATCAGCCGCTTCTGCCATCTCTTCTACTGTCTTGCATTTCTTCTCCCTTAGGAACAGTGCCAGGCGATCGTGACAGTTATTCAGTAACTGCTCAGCTACAATAAGATTGCGCACGGATGCAAAGTCCTTGTCCGTTTTCGACATTTCCAGCCATCTATCGAAGAAGCTCTGTAATCTCGTGGCGTACTGTTTACCAGTTTCGCCGTGTTCCGGCTTGCTTTGCCGAAACTTTTCGCGATAGCCTTCGGCTGTGAAACGAAACCTCTGGAGCAAGGCCATTTTCGTACTCTGGTAATCCATCGAGTCTTCCGGCGACAGACGACCGAAGACTTTCAACGCTTCCCCACTGAGGCATAGACTAAGCGCTGTAGCCCACTTCTCCTCAGGCCACTCTTGACCAACAGCTACGCGTTCGAACCTCTTGAGATACGCATCGAGATCGTCACGCTTCTCGTCAAACCCTGGAATCAGGTTGTGAGGATCGATCAAGCACGGGTGGCTTTGACTTCTCTCAGGTTCTCGGCTACCTTCGACCTCAGCTAGTCTAATTCGCAGTTGAAGAGTTCTCTCTTCTATCTCCAAACGTTCCTTCGCCGCCTGCCTTTCCGCGGAACGCTCTTCACGCGCTTGCACAGATTCCTCATGAGCCCGCTCTAACCGCGCGTCTACCCACGTCTTTAGCTCAGCTCCTTGAAGCCCCATGCGTTCCGCTAGCGTTATAAGCTCTTGCTCACTCATCTTCACTACAAAGGTTTTGACTCAGTGCAAACGGCTTCGTCCTGCCTCGCGGACGCCAATTGTGAGGGATAAGGTTCGGGTAATCACGGCAACTTAAAGGATTGTTGCCGAGACGGACGAAGACATTTGCATCTTGAGTAATAAGGCTTTAATGCCACAAAAAAATGATGATGAAGTTTGGCGCGTTACAATGCAACCGCGAAGAACTGCCCTATAGCTACGAGCACGACACACGTTCTTGCAGGACTCAAGGTCTGACCCTCAGCGTAGTCCCCCACTGCACTACACAAGATTTTTGTGAACATTTCACCGTGTGACGGTCGAGGGCAGATCAGTCGATGAGTTGCGTTGCGTCTTACGCCGACAGCAACGATGACACAGGCATGGTCGGAGCGGAGCGTGCGGCTGAGCCGATGTGGCAAAGACGTCCCGGACAGCCAGTAGTAGGCCCAGGTCTGGAGTACGCCCGGGTCCGAGAACAACGGACCGGCGCCGGCTGCTGGAGCGCCTGGTAGACGGGAGCCAGGCTCGAGCGGTCACCAGGCACAGGGGTAGGCTTCGGGACCAGGACCCGACAAGCGCTTCACCCTCCGACTGCTTCGTTCGGTTTTCGTTACCGAAGCTCTCTCGTCGTCTTCCTCTTCTCTCTTCTTCCACACGGCTTGGCTTGACTTCGACGACACGATTCCGCCTTTTCGATGTCTCGTCGTCGTCTTCGTCGGTGCACCGCACATCACAAAACACCAACGCCGTGCACCAGATGGGATTACCGCGCACATCATGACACCTACTGTCTACCTACATAATGGTTCCGTTATTTCTTGTGCTCCAGTGTCACATCGGAGATACCGAAAGTACATATATTTCTAGTAGTCAGTAGACAGCAGGACTACCTATTTATAATTTTGACATTACCTGCAGTATTGGCACTGCTGAGGGAATTAAAAAATAACAATAACTTGAAGGCATCGAAAGGTCTGACGTTTTTTCCTCTTATTTCAGTTACCCTGAGAAAAACAAGTAGAACGCGTTTTGTTTCTCAATTAACAAGGGCCTTCGCCAAGCACAGGTGCACTGGCCTCTTTGTGAATGCAGTTTGCATACTTGGAGAACGGTCATGTCTACAAAGCGTGACAAAGATGAACATTTTTTTTCTCACACAGAACGCAAGCACTGCAGAACACTGTCACTTCTATGTTTTCCTAGCTTCTTTTTTTGTGGGGGGAGGGGTGTGGGGGGACGTATGCAGCCTTTCAAGATAGCTGCCTTCTGTGCCACTTCGCGCAGCACCTTGTAAAAGTACGCGCTCTAGGAGTGGAGAAAGCTTGGTTCTCTGTCCTGTCATTCCTTGCTCCGCTACAGCTATCAAACCACTCATACTTGTTGAATAAGCACACATTCTTTCCAGATACAATAATAAATCGAGATTAGTGGATATATGACATGTATAGAAATGTGACATAGTTTTCTGTGTGCCAACATAACGAATTGCTTCTTAGAAAATGGCCGCCGATGGCTGCGTTGGTGCACTTCATTTTGGATCTTCCGCGTCAAAGCAGACGAGTTGACGTGACCCCACGTGGCTTCCTTGCATATGCGTGCGCAGTTTTCTATTAGTGGAAAAGTGAGCCATGGAGGGCGGGGTGGGCGCCTCCCCCCCCCCCTTTCTCTTTGATTGGTCGAATTCAACAGAAAACACGCTCCCCAATGGATGCAAAAATGAAAACAAGTCGCAGTTTCACCGCAAGGTGAAACTGCGACTGTTATCGCATCGCAGATGCGATAACAGTGCGATGCGATTGTTATCGCATCGCAGTGTTGTTATCGCATCGCAGTTTCACCGCAATGCGATAACAACAAATTGTAGGGTTATATTAAGTGAGGCTGGCAGCTAACTGTTTTGTATACGATCTCGCGTAACTACAAAACGCTTGTGTAAGAGCATACGGCTGCTCCAGTGAGTGATGCTCTCCGCATAGTCACTTCGCGTTGAGAGCGCAGCACGTAGAAGGGTACACGAGCCGCCCGCTGTGTTGGCTGTCGAAATAGCGCGCGCGTCAGCGATCGCGACCACGCCCTTAGATTCAAAGTTCAAAGTGGCTGCTCGCGCGACACTCCCCCCCCCCCCCCGTCCTCGCGTCTTTTCATGGTCGTTAAACACGGGCGGGGCGTTTCCAGTCTGCTTCAAAGGCACGCCTCCCGAACGGGTTGATGTTATTGCATGCACCCACCGAGCGACGGAAATGGACCGGCTCGTTGGATCTCTGCTTCGGCTGCTTCTCTGCCCCGCTCGCGCGCTTTTACCCGCGGTAGAACATACGAGGAGCGGAGGGGGGGGGGACCTTATCAATCTGGACTTGATACGGGAGGAACGTGACGGTGACGGCAAAAACCGGTCGAGACTGCCCATATAATTGCTACCGCAATAAAACAGGCTAAATCAAGCGATGACGTGTTAATCAAAGAGGCCTGCTTTTAGTCTCCGGCTTGTCTGGGGTGGCGTCATAAAAGATGGGAAATAAACAGTCCTTGAAATGCAACATCAGTGGTCCGCGGCAATCGTTATCGTCAAAAAACATCAATGCCTTTAGCCGTCCACATTCAACGATGGCGGGACAGGTCCGACTGAACAGACTTACCCACCTTGCATGATTGGGGAGGGGCGGGTGGCGGCATTCCCCCGTCCCACCCTGTGCGCACGCCGACACTTCCCTGTATATGGTCACCTCTTGCTGAATCATACTCTTTCTTTTCACGTGAGGTTTAAGGTGTTAGGAGTTGTAATAGTGCCACGCGCGCGCTTCTTTTTCTATTTTCATGTAACCGACCCGCCACACGTGTGACCACTCCCTCGCGCGGGCCGCGCCGGAATGCCGAACATTCCGGACTATATTAGATTGTTCTGATAAGCTTGAGCACGCAACGCGAACAGTACAGCTTATTCTGGAACGAACGCGACCACCAACGATAAGGCTACAATCTTCGATGCCACATGTATGTACAAACGCCGACGCGCCTTACCGCAAATCAGATATCCGCCGACCGACGACGGGGATTGTCATGCTATCAGTTCACAGCGTGTATTCCTTGTAATTTGACCTTCCGTTTCCTGGATGCAAGTTCGCCCAGTAAGGAGTTTCATCATTAGCAGCCCGATCTTCGTTGTCCTCACCTTCACGACCACGTGACAATATCGATGAACGCGAATAATCGATTAATCAATGAAGAATGTCCCACAAAACGATTAATTATCACCGATGTCCGGTGAATCGAAATACACAGAGTGACAGGATTGGTGCTAAAACTCTGAGGTCATTCTAGAATGCTGAGTAAGAGCCTCGACTGTAATATTGCGACGGTTGCATGGTGGTTGATTGAGTGTGACATTCTATAGTGTCTTGAACATCCTTGAAAGAAAGCAACGACGACGACGACGTAGAGAAAGGAATCACACAGCACAGCGCTGACTCGCAGCAAATTCAGTTGGTTTGTATTACCCCCACAGCAAAACAATGCAATGGTGGGCCAAAATTTAGAAAACTTTTTTCTCAACAAAAACAAAAACTTCTTTGATTAAGCTTTCTCTGGACGAAGTTTTCATGATTGTCAATCGTATGCGCCATTCCGCTTATTTTTTCTTGGATCACCTTACGGTGCTACTAATGTCCTAACATAGGCCAATGTAGCATTTTTTCCAAGTTTAGGATTTTATTTTAGAGCCTATGCGTCGTACACAGGCAAAACAAAATTTTATGGGAGAGCAAGTTTTATGGAGAGATTTATAAAAATAATTCCTGTCTTTCATCGATAATTGCCTTTTGTAAAAAAATTTCTGAAAACAAAACAATTTACTCAAGTTTACCTACGCTCTAAAGAGTCAAAAATACAAAGCTACTATAAGGAACTGTCCTATAATGAAGTCACGATGCTCGAAAGACGTAAAAAGCAAGTGTTGAAAGAATGCCTAGAATTGTCGATTGATGGCGATTTTTTTTTCGTACCTGGTTTTCCAATATTTCGTAAAGTTCAAATGGCGCTCACGTGCGCAAAAAATTTTTCCCGCTCAAATTATTTTGGGAGAATACTGTAGAACTAATGTCTATGTGTGTGTGTACTTTTCTCAGATTTTTTTAGAGAAACTGATTTTTGTCGAGCGCCCTGACTGGGACAGTTGTTGTGGAATGACCCCAAAAGGGCATTCTAAGCGGTCATGATTACATCGGCCTGTTTGGCCGATATAAGCATTGTATCGATCTCACCGAAGGGCTTGTTGCGCATGGAGCGACAGAAGTCAGATATGTAGGGCACCGAGGAGCGCGAGATGACATCTTGAGCTTCCTGGACATAGGGTTCTCATCATAGACTTGAAAGTAACTCAGCAGTGTAACGCAGTATCAATTGGCATGTTTATACAAACTGCTGTTTAGAAGAATGGAAGAGCCTCAGCCGAAGTATATGTGTTGTGTTTCGACCGAGCTTCCTATATGCAGATGCTTGACAACGACTTGCAACTCTCCAACCCCGAATTTCAGGCACTTCACTTCCAAAATACATGCCACCAACACTCTGGGGGATGGAATTAAGACGAGCTCATTTATGGTAGTTCACGATTCTGTTGTGCACTTTCCTGCCCTGTTGAAGTCGTGGCATGAGCTGCGCCTTAAGTTTGGTCTTGCGTGCTTGGCCATGTGCATGACCACGCACGCAAGACCATGAAGTCGCTGAAAAGCAGGTCGTAGCCAAAGGGGGGGGGAGGGTTCAAACCCCACCTAAAATTTTCAATTTTGCTCTTTTATATATACACGCACACATACAAACGCACGCGCGAACTTACTTAAAGGATGGTTGAACCACCCCCGAAAAAAATTTCTGGCCACGCCCCTGCTGGGGCGTAGCCAGAAATCCCGTCAACTGGTTCTCATTTATAAAGCTTTAGAAGATGTTCTGGACTATTGGCGTTCGATTTTGTCTTTCTTGAGGAGCGACGACGCCAAGGAAATAAAGCGTGAGACGCTCAAAACTATTGTTTCGTCGCCGGAAGTTGTGCATGACATGCTGATTAAGTTGAGGTTTTAAGATGAATTTGTCTACTGTGCTCTCAATCATTAAAGAATTTGAGGCAGAAAGTACCCTGGTACACCAGATTTACCCCCATACCTCATTAGTTTGCACGCGCTCCTCACTCAATGGCGGGACGCACCTGACGTATCCACATCAGATGTCGTAAGTCTCTTGATCTTGACGGGAATGACGTCTATCGCAGACCTTCGTGGATACTACGTTGCTGTCGCTGAAAAGTGGACGCTGGCAGTTGAGCGGAACCTTTGAGATGCACTCCAGAACACCAGTAAATCGTTTTGGTACAGTGTTCGAATTTTGAATCCAAATTAGAAACACGAGCTACCCCGCGCGTTCGAAACCGAGGCGCCGACATTAAACTAGTGTTTCAAGAAACTGCCGACATAAGCCAGCTCATCAGTAACTTTGCGAACTATCATAGCTATAAAATAAGTGAAATTGTTAACTCCCTGTCGTTTAGGTGACCTCACATTGTCCAGTGGCCAGTCCTTTCTCGCTGGGCGCTGAGTCTTCTGGCTCTCCCTGTTTCTCGCGCAAACGTTAAAAGGGCATTTTCGTACCTGAGATCATTTCACATGTTTTGATCACTACGCAATTTTATTGCGTCTTTATGGCTCACCAATTGCGTGTTCGAGAGAAAGGGAAGATAAAAAAAAAGACTGGAGAAGCAAGCTTGCTTTATTAGCCAAACAGTGCACTTGCAATATACACCAAAATATGTTTTAACAAGACTGTTTGTTGGCCTAGTTGGTACTTGCTTAGCGACATCTTTTAGCCGCGAAAGAGCACATACACAAAGCAAAGAAACACACAACGACAGGACGGGCGGCCTTCTAGGACAAAGTTGTAAGGCCGCCCCTCCTGTCGTTGTGTGTTTCTTTGCTTTGTGTATGTGCTCTTTCGCGGCTAAAAGATGTCACTACACCAAAATACTTTGCAGATGAAGAAATCATGATAAAACAGCTCACGAGCACAATAGCACAATAGTTCGAAAACTCACGTTGCCCAATCGAGGAAAACCACTGCAGCGAGACAGAAGCCTTGAAAGTATCGCTTTGGCAACATTACAGTACAGCGTTTCTTCGCTTAGCATGCCGCATTCACCGTCACGAAAGGCGAGGGCAAGCCTGCCGTGCGCGAGCGAAAGTAGTCTGCAGTCACAGGAGCGGTTGTGTTGTCTACACATTCCGTGAGCTGGTTCAGCTTCCTTGAAGTGTCACGCCAGTAAACAATGCATAAGCAAATAACTAACGTACTGAAGATACGCGCGAAACCACCGCGCAAAAGTGAGCGATGCTTCGTTGACCCGACAATGCACCGAACTAAACACAAGGCCTAATAGCATACTCCCTGCATACGCCCCCCATTTATGGTACTCGACT
This sequence comes from Rhipicephalus sanguineus, assembly GCF_013339695.2. Classification (NCBI taxonomy): domain Eukaryota; kingdom Metazoa; phylum Arthropoda; class Arachnida; order Ixodida; family Ixodidae; genus Rhipicephalus; species Rhipicephalus sanguineus. Next base: position 73,054,402 of record NC_051181.1, read on the forward strand.
AAAAGAAAATGAGGCAATCAACTGTTTAGCCAAGTGTCAGATAAACCGTAAAGTGAATTTGTAGTTTACTTTGGCATACATAAAATGGAGAGTATTGGAGAAAAATTACAGCATATCCACGGGTGAATGATGAAGAGCTTGGACGAAGCTCCTGAATCAGTCATGATTACACCGTGAAATGTTCAGTGGTTTCGCCCAGCAGTAATCAAAGCGATACGCCGCTTTGATTATTTTTCATTTCTCCTTTCTTTTCTTTCTTCTTTTTATTATTTTTTATTTTTTAGTTTGATTTATTTTTTATTTTTTATTTTCTATTTTATTTTATTTATTTATTTTCTATCTATGGGACAGCGCGATCTAGTATAGCATCACCCAACTGCAGTTCGCATGCATCTCTATGGGACAGCACCATCTACTGAATGATACGGGAGACGCGACGGCGGGGACGCGCCGGATGGAGCGACGACCGACCAGGTGATGCTATGAGGAGCTCCGCTCCTAAAAAATGCCATTTAGTTTTCCGTTTTCATTATTTCTCCCCTCCTCACCTGGTCGCGCCTCAATTGCACGGCGTGCGTTGATGTCTGTGTCAATAGGTTTTCGACCATTTTTCATCCCAAGTTTCGCGATCGATATAATTTGACCTTGGCAACGCTTCGAACGCTATGCAAGAAGTTCGGCCAGCAAGATATGCGACTACGCGTGTCTCGCGCTTCGCTTTCGTCGAACGTTGTAAACACTCGTGCCAGCTGAGCACGAGCCCGCGCATGATCCGTTGCGACCGGCTGTCAATGGAAAGCCAAAAACCGAAAACAAAGAGACGCTAAGCGGTCCAAAACAACTTATTGACAATCATATAAGGAGTTTTCTTTATATCTGGGGTACAAAACATCCTCACAATTACTCAGGCTAAAGACGAAAGGAAATAACATTGCGGGTGGTAAAATCATTGGACTGTTTCTTGGTTCGAATGCATCTCCTGCAAGAAGTCTCGCTAGCAGCCACGGCGTTGCAGCTGATTCATGAAACAGAGTACGGAAGGCGTTGTGTTTAGAAAAAAATTATCGTATCACAGACGGTTAACATCAATAACAATTTAACATGACGTTTTCTTGCTAGAAATACGTTCACGAGAGATATTTGCGAAGACGACGTGTCTCTGCACTGTCGTTGGAGCCAATTACATAACGGCACACCCAGCTTTAGTGATCCTGAAAAGCCTCCGTGCTCGACCTTGCTATACTTTAGAGTTCTACTGACTATTCATATACCTTTTCTAATAACCTAGACAACTAAATATAATGAAAAAGACAAATTAGCTTTCGATTTCAACCTTTAATGAAACGACCCAAGGCAATCAAAATGCAAGGAACGGTTCCCTTTAAATGTCTGCTGCCAATTCGTCAGCAAGCAATTGTCAGGTTCTACCAAAAGAAGCACTGACAGTCGTAGCAATTGATGAATGAATGAACGAACGAATGAATGAATGAATGAATGAATGAATGAATGAATGAATGAATGAATGAATGAATGAATGAATGAATGAAAAACAGCTTTGTATACACGTGCGGTGGCCTAACAGTATATCACATGCAATACGGGCCAACGATACGGGACGCGATACGGGCCAACCACTCAACCCTAAAAAACGCAGCATCGCCATACGGTTCGAATGCCACACGCGCATGATAAGTGTTGTGTCGTCACTATAGCAGAGCTAACCGTTTGTGGGTTTGCCTATACTTTTGACATGATAATAAAAGACCGGCTGTGGTATATTCACATAAGCTAAAAAGAAATAGTATAAAACGAATTTCATCAAAATCAAGCCAGTAGTTTGCCGAAAAAGAGTGGGACATATATTTCCCACTGACTTATGAGAGTATTTTGAAAAAGTGAGAAAACACTGTCCCACTGTCTCATGATGGCACCATCTCGAGATTGCATCAACGGGTATTTGGGATGAAACGGCCGAAGCAAGTGGCACAAAGTAACTATTCTCAAGTTGTGCTGAGGAAAGTTGTGGGGATCTCATTTCCAGAAGTAGAACACCACCTGCGCCTGCGCCTCTTGCGAGCCGTCATAGTGCTGTGTTCTGTTCCTGTAAAGCTTACGTCGCCGCATGCACCAGCCATTTTAGGAGCTGGCTCACCAGGTTCTTAAGCTGGGGCAAAGTCCCGCGCCGTAAGCGTAACCTCAGTTTAGAGGCGACCGCTACCGGCGCAACTCGCGCGAAAGAGATGTCTTCTTCCTCTTGTTCTTCGAGCGCCTTGATGATAAGAACGCAGGCAAAACCACATATAGCATAGCCAACTGTAGCATGCGGCGCTCGCTCCACTCCGGCAGTGCGCTTCTATGCTAATAACATGAACGAAGACAAGGCGGCGGAGCGGAGGGCTCGCAAGGCAGCAGCAATGCGGGCTCGCCGCCAAGACCCTGTGGCGAGAGCTCGCGAGGCCGCAGAGAGACGTCGTCAGCGTCATGCGGACCTAGAGATACAAGCCCGCGAAGACGAAGCAGCGCGGAAGTGGCGGCAAGAGAACCTCGAAGAGGTATGGGCGGGGGATGCAGTGGCCAAGCGCCGAAAGCGGTCGCTACCTGAAGTTGGTGGCGCCGACGCGCGCTTCAAGCGCGATTTCCTCGACCGCACGTTCGGCCACAGTTGCAAGGTCTGCGACCGCTTGTGGTTCGACAACAACCTGACCGCAATCGCTACTATAAAAACAATAATAATAATATCTGGGGTTTAACGTCCCAAAACCAAGATATGATTATGAGAGACGCCGTAGTGGAGGGCTCCGGAAATTTCGACCACCTGGGGTTCTTTAACGTGCACCTAAATCTAGGTACACGGGCCTCAAACATTTTCGCCTTCATCGAAAATGCAACCGCCGCGGCCGGGATTCGATCCCGCGACCTTCGGGTCAGCAGTCGAGCGCCATAACCACTAGACCACCGTGGCGGGGCACTATAAAAACAAGCCAGCTCCTCAATCATCATTCACTTCGTGGATATGGCGCGATTTGTTTTGTTCATTTGCATGTCCTTGCTTTGGCTGTCGAAAGTGTCGAGTGCAGCTGTTGTCCCTGAATATGCGCCTACTTTTCTCAAACTATATTATATCAACAAAGATATTTCCAAGCGCCAATATCCGCAATTATCCTGAGCAATGAGCGTGGCAATATCGCAAGGGGTCGTTTCGATGCGTTTATCGGTCTAGTTATTCCGCAAATTTACAAAAACGCGGGATGACTGGAAGTTAAAATAACCTCTCTGAAAAACCAGGAAAGAGGAAATTATCCGGTATTTTGATTGGTAGGTTCTTTCTATCTGAAGAAGAAAAAAATTCAGAAGCTACCATGAAAAATTGGTTGAACTTCAGCGTCACTGTAACACTACTTCCGCCCTTCGAAAGTGTGGTAAAAGATTTTTCCTCGAGAATACGAAGGCTTAGGTACGATATGTGTGACTTATCGTTGCGCTAATTGCAATGAGTGATGTGAGAGAAAATTTTTCCTGCAGACGGAAATGTGGGACGCATGTGTCCCGCTGTCGCACAAAGGGTTAATAAAGAGGCTGACCACCTCACCAAATTGTGTGCTCATGGCAACACTGTAGCCGAAATTTTCCACACTAGCAGACAATATCCTTCATTTAGCCACCACAAGCCAATGTTAGTCATAAGTTAGCGAAGAGTAGCCTGCATTAACCATCTTAAACAATAGCTTGTATGGTATGGTTATTCGTAGCTGCGACCGTACAGTCCTACTTTCCTTCTGCAGTGATGCGGCATTGCCATATAATACCCAACGTTAGACCCCATGCATACCTATGCACAGCAGCGTGTTACCTATGCCCAGCAGCGTGTTACGTGACGGACGCACGCTGCTTTTTTTCTTCTTGTAGTAAGTAACCATACAATGCTTACACATTTGAATAATTGAACCATACGAAACGAGAAGAGCGGGGGGGACGTTCTTCTTATACGACTTTACCGTATTCTCCTTCATCCCTGCTGCTTTATCTTTGCCGCTTTCTCCGCCTTTGCTGTCTATACTCGAACTGCTGCTGTCGACACCTCTCAGCTTGTTCCTCCGGCCTGAGCATGCTCCACCGCCTCGCCGTCGCAGGCTTCTCGCCGTTCTCTACATCATACTGCAGCAGCGCCACATGATCCAAGGCAAGGGACGCCGCGGGCTATTCCCGTTCTCCGCTACCAGTCTCCATTCTGTAGACGTCAAGGCCGACATGGACTCGAGCCGCCCAGATTAGCCCAGATATGCTGCAAAATACTTGGGCGCTCAAGCTACCGATGTCGCATGAATTCCTTCTAAGCCAACTTGACTACTACTACCCGCCTCCTAAAGTATAATCCAGATAAGCAGGCCAAATTGTGGCACAGATTGGTCCATTAGCTTTCATCATTCAACTTGTGTACACTGCAGGACTAAAAAAAAAGATGAAAAACGCACACTATATATATTGCAGTGCTGCTCTCTCTATACTCCAAAATTTCTTTGAAGCTAGCTCATGAACATAAGCATAAGAAAGGTCATCAACTCTAACGTGTACTGTCCTGTGTTAATTTCTCTTTCTGGTATACAGATACTGGTGATGACATCACAGTTGGTTTAATTGTCTGGCGGGCTATTTTTTTCTTGATCGTAGAAAAGGAGCTGAGGGCGGCGCGCAAGAGCAATTCCATGTTACCCTCAATGTGAAGCATTAACCTAAAGCCCTCCACTGCGCCGTGAATTAAATTATACTGTGCTTTGGCCAAGTAAAGCCGTAAAATATGGGAATGACAGGCTATATGTAACAGGGAACGCGGCAGACGGGGCAGTTGTCCACAATCTTCCATATGCCTGACCCTGCCTTCTGGTGCAGTGCTATTTATTATGCGTTACACGAATATCGTTTATATGAGGCCACAGAAGCGTTAAACATTTGAGCTCGTGTGCCTCCACAAGTACTCATTCGTCACATGCATACTAACGCTCAATCGCATGTCCGCCTCGGTGGCATAGTGGTTGCGGTGCTCGACTGCTGACCCGAAAGTCGCGGGCTCGATCCCGGCCGCGGCGGTTGCATTTCGACGCAGGCGAAATGCTAGGGGCCCGTGTTCTGTGCGATGTCAGTGCACGTCAAAGAACACCACATGGTCAAAAGTTTCGGAGCCCTCCACTACGGCGTGCCACATAAACATACCGTGGTTTTGGCACGTTGAACCTGAAATAATTTAATAAAAAAAATCAGTTGACGCTATCCAGAGCGCATTGGCGACGTTGCCAACTCTGAAAATGTGCAGTTGTGAACCAGCAGCCTTGTGGTAGCGAAGTACTTCGTCAATTGGCTGGGAGCTCGCACAGCTAAACAGTGAAATGTCCGCGCGTAAACCTAGTTATTTCCGCTTCTTCGAACGAATTATTGAATAACTCCAATCCCTGCAACTTAATATGCCTTCTGTTTTGAACGAGTAAAATCTCGAGCTGCTCTGGTATTTTGCATACTTAGCATTTTAACGCATCCCTCGCTGTCATATTTCATGTATTTGATGCGATATGATCTCCCTGTATAAGCTAATTTAGCATAATTGCACAGAGTCTCGTTTTTTATTTGTGTAGCATTGTCACACGTGTTTAAGAATTTTCGCTAAAAATTACGTAATATGACAATATGTTCGTTAAAATTATTGTTCGTTTAAGAACTTTCTCGCTGTATTGCTTTCTCGAGGTACCATGCTTACATGATGCATATTATTTTTATTTTGTTCGAAAACGTCGCCCGCTATTTACAACGCTTTTGGACCTAGTCAAGACGTCCACGGCGACTTTCGGCGCAATAATCGTCATCTGAAGAAAAAAGTTGAAGTTAAATTATCTGAATTTAACATTTTATACCACGGTACCATGTTGCAAAATCGCAACGAATAGCCGTTTTAAACACTCTCCTAGACTGGTTCGCCGCTTGCACATGGAAACTCCACCTCATGTTTCCCGAACTAACCGCCAGGATAAGAAATATATTCGTTTATTTCAATGTTCCTTCGTGTTCATCGCGTCGCTCGAAGCGAGCCAGTATGCTCAAAACGCGTTTTCAAACGTCTGACGCTCGACCGAGCATACAGCGTCATCGTAGTACCCTGGCTTATACAACAGAGTCGTTCGACTCTCCAGGATACGAGTTCGCGACTGCGCCGTTGGTGTGCGTGTACGGCAGCGGCTTCAACGAGAGCCTCGAATTTCCCGAGGAAGGCTTGTGCGACCTGACCGTGTTCGACTCGCTCTACAAGGACGACCGCAACCCGTGGCCGGAACCCGACAAGGACCTCCGACACTTCCTCAGTGCGGCGAGGCGACAGCGGAAGTCACAGTTTGGCCTGTCGTTTGATTACACGTGAGGGTGCTGCCCAACTATACCTTCAAAAAAAAAAACTTATATGCTTTGAGAAAGCAATTAACGCTCTCATATGCAACGATGGCAATGTTCTGATTGAATGTTTCAAGCGGTGTTTTAGAGACATCGCCTTTTGATGTTGCCAGTGTGTAGGGTTTAAGTTCGTAATCAACTTCTTTTAGGCATAATGCATGAATTATGCATAAGGTCCATCATGATAATCTGGGTTTGAGGTTGTAGAAGTAGATAGAGAAGTCATGTATCCCGTTGACTGGGGTTAGTTGGTTACCCATTGTCTTGGATAATAGTGCAGTAACGGATGGAGACGACTTCAAAGGGCCCCTTAACCACTCAGAGTTCCGAGACGAGAGAATGGTCTCTTTCTCACCTTCACTACCCTTCCCGCAGGTGCTATCTCCTCCTCGCCACTTATTTCCTCTTAAAACGCGTGAACAATGTCAGCAATAAGCGTTGAGCCTATCATGAGTTCGCGTTTTTCGGCTATACGCTGCTCTCCTCTCGCGCAGTCGAAAACGAAGAAAATGAAATGAAATCAGTTGATGGCGCATGATAGTCATGCGAGACAAGGCAGAACGGGTGTGGGACTGCATGGCAAAGCAGGGTAGGAGACAATTCACAACTGATATCCCTCGCATATGAACCAATCGAGAGCTTATTTCCTCATCACGTCGCGTGAACGGCCTGCTAGCGTCAGGAGTGGTGCCGTAAAAAAAAAACGGGAAACGCCAGGAGAGAATAACGCGCTCGTTCTCCGTATTTCCAGTGGTTGCTTAAGGGCCCTTCAAGCGAACACATAACGCGGAACTTCAACTATTTATCACAGACGTTTAATTTCTGCGCACGCGTACACGGGTAACACCACGTATAAGTAAAGAATTACAAAGAGCAGGCGCACTGCACAACCGCCTCAGCATATTCGAAGTCCCGATCAGCAGTGGATTCGTGTATTACTGCTTCCTCTGCTCTAACTGAATTTGTTGACATAGATCGCTGAGGCAATCTTGTTTAACATGTGTAGCAGTACAAGTGTACGTGCACTGTGATTCGCAGAAAAAAATATTTAACCAAATGTGCATGACAGAATGAAACAATAAAAATATTACTGCTGCGAGAGATATCGGTGAAACCGCACGCACGTGCCGAAAAGTTCCCGAGCTCCGTCGATAACTCTATATTCAAGAAAAAAAATCAGGGGGCGTAAATAAAGAGATCGACAATTTACTAATCAATCTCTGATCGGTACTCCCAGCGCTATAAGGATGCGCATGTGCAGTGTAGCTGCACTTTCGTATTTACTCAAATAGTAGTGGTGTTACGCGTTTATATATGTATGACGAGAACGTCTGAAGTAAACAGTCGTTAATCCCTGCTCTCTCTTGTTGTCTCTTCACGTAAATCTGTCCCTGTGCATCGCATCTCGATTATCCATGAGACTTGAATGCAACGGTTCGCGGGGGTGCCTCGCTTATCCATGCCTTACCATTTGACCTGGAAGCGTTTTGTGGTCATGTACGAACAAGTTCTGATGATATGTGTGCGTATATATGTGCCGTTTTATTGCGATATCCACTATAATGGCACTAAAGGCACGTTTTTTGCCTCCGCCGTCGGTGCTGCCGTGAGGTTTCGTATAAAGTCCAAATCGATAACATCGCCAAGCGCGTCGTATGTCAGAGTGAAAGAGTGCGAGCGCAGCCGACGGACGCATAAGGAAATGCGCCGACCATCTTTCTTTGCGCTAAAGGCCCATAAGTTGGTGGGCGGGGTCGAGGGATATCGTACATGTTTGTCATGTACGTACGTTAATGTATGAAATCTATTTGGGCACGTTGGTAAATCTTGATCTTAACAAAGCGCACACGCACGAACACAGAAGAATAAGGAACCGATGGCACGAGCGCTGACTATCAACTTGATAGTCAGCGCTCGTGCCGTCGGTTCTTTATTCTTCTGTGTTCACGTGTGCGCGCTCTCTTAAGACGAATGTATGAAAATATGCCTAAACGCATGGGTATATATTCCTGTTTCTACCAAGCAGGTGTCTTCCTGTTTGTGTTGGCGTGCTATGGTGTTGCGCTTCCGGGAGAACCGCACTCTGCTCAGCCAAGAAAATCCAACGTAAAATGCGAAATATAGCCTCAATATAAAATACCTGTTCTTGCTTAAAAGTGTGTACTAACAATCAACTTAAGAAAAAAACTGACAGGCTCCCTTATGCGTTCGCCTAACGACTCGAAGGCGAAAGCCATCTTGTTTTTCTTAATCGATGATTAATCCTCCCCACCGCCTTGCGGAAGCTTTCGGCACCTAGTGCTGAAAGTTTTGCATTGCCTCCAGGATCGGAGGCATTGCTTCTGCACCTACCTTGGTGTTGCCTTGCCTCTGTGAGTAGCGCACCTTTGGCCAAGCGACGGTGCCAAGTGATGACGTCATAGTGACGTCCTGATGACGTTACAAGATTTGGCGATCTGTGACGTCATGATGACGTCATGACGTGATGATGATTTTTGCATCGCTCGTGTTGGCCTCGCCGACGGTCACTTTTCGCGCTTGATTAGGCATCTAAGGCTTTCACCTTATTAACTTGGTGTATTCTGAAGAGATTCCATTGGGTCGTTCGCTCATTGAATACACCATTTCCCGCTAAAGGGGACCATGAGGCGATGCGAAGCCGGAGCACTTGCACGATCGCGTTCCGTTGGCGTTCTTTGGGCATGCTACCGACCTCGCGTCGTGGAACGCGAAGAGGAACGCTACGCGCGTCTTGTGTTCCCTCAGCCTGGCCGTTAATTCTCACAGGGCGAGCGGAGAACGCAGTCGGCAGGGGGGGGAGGTGATTCTTAAAGGGCCCCTCACCAGGTTTGACAATTTTGAGCTAACGAGCGCAATGCATACACTGGGCCTTCACGATCACGTCTGCCAAAATTTGCAACGCTACGCGCCGCGGAAATGGGTCAAATTTCAACGTGAACGCTGCTTGCCCTTCCTCTCGCGGGCGCGCGCTTTACAGAATGAGGGGATGACGTACATGAGAAAATGGCCCTACGTAGATGGTGGTGCTGTGACGTCGCTCCTCTACGTAGACGACTGTGCTCTGACGTCGCCAACAGTAGCACGTGACACAGCGATAATTATTTGACACGACATGTGTAGTTTGCCTAATTTGTTGCTTGAATAGATTAATAAAACTTGAGAGAAATAATGAGACACACAAAGAGAATGTGTGGGTCTTTTTCATTTTTTTTCGTGAACTGCAGCGAGATGCGGGTCTAATGTGCCTCCGTTTCCCATGCGTTCGTGTCACCGCGGTTAGCGCATCGAGCAGACGCCAGCCCTTGAAACGAAAGTAATGTTCTGCCGCGTTCGAGCACTCATTATGCTCATTTATTCTACCGCGTCCAAGTAAACGTTAATGCGGCACTGGCTCATGATACCGCCACTCTCGTGCCCGTACAAATGTCTCAGATTTCATGCCCGTCCCGCAGAAACAGGCAATACACCACAGAGAACGCCGACAAAACGCCCACGGCCGCTACATAAAAAATTGGCCGCGTATCTGCGTGCTTCGCTGCAAATGTCGTGTAAAGACGATAGAAGAGGCGCTGTGTGAGATATGGACGCCATCTGGCAATACGTCGGGAAGCATGAGTGCTGTGTTGCGTGCTGGTAGTCCCGGCGCAGCAGCAGGCGAAGACCGGCGGTGACCAACGCGACCGGCGGGGACGCCAGCCAGCCCGAAAACGCGGTTTGGCGCGAAGCGCTGAAGCAGAGAAACGTCCGCACTCAACGAGTACTCTCCACACACTCTTTTATTTACACGTCGCCTGGGTAAAACAGGAACGCCAGAGCGGCGCCCACAACCGGCAGCCTGAAGGCCGCCCACAACGCTGCTTTTTCATTTTTTAAATATTTTTTTTCACCTTCTTGGCCTTCTCAAAACTGAAGTTTTTCAACACCAACCCATGGTATTCGTACAGTGCAATACAGAACCGAAACCGAAACACAACAATGAGCTCGTGCGAAGGGCACGGAGGAAGGCAAATTTCAACGCAGTCGCATTTTCAGCTTTGTTGAAACAGCGCTCACTAGATGACGACGAAGTAAAAGGAGGCGCACGACAGGCAGCGCCTGTCCTGTGCCTTCTTTTACTTCGTCGTCGTCTAGTGAGCGCTGTTTCAACAAAGATGAACGCATACCAACTCGCTCAAGCTTCCATTCTTATGCATTTTCAGCGCAGCTTAAGAAACTAGGGTCTCTAGAATTACGTATCTATGTATTTTCTATTAAAGGAACACACCACCTAATACTTACCTAGTGATGTTGCGCCTCAGATATGCGTAATGTTTGCTTTTTGATCAACAATGTACACAAGTATGAACCTAGTCAGCCGTTCACGATGGCTGGCCCTTGGGCAAGCGGTTCAACTTTGGCCGAGTGGCTGAATCGAGGGACGTGCCGACAAACAGAAGACAGAAAGACAGACCAAAATTTCTGCGTTTAAGTTCCCCAAGAAAGACTATCGTCTTTAAAAAAGGTAGCGGCCGTGCAACGCCGCTCGCGTACTCGGGCTGGCTCGGGCACGTCATGCGCGCGTGACCATGCATGCGCATGACGTGTTCATGCGTATGTGTCAAGTGAAGAGGGCACGGAAGGGATTTGGCTTGCTAAGGCTACAGGGGGCGAGTGGCAAGGGTTTGAAACTCGCCTCCTCGCATCATGGTTTCGCGCCGCTACAAATTATTGTTTTTCTCAGCTCGTAATGAAGCGATTTGAAAAATTCTTGCGGCATACTGCTCTTCATTCGGCACACAACAACTTCCAGCGTCTAACTAAAATTTGCTATGTGGCCTGGTGAAGGGCACTTTAAAAGGAAGAAGGAAATGAAAATGGAAATTGGGTGTGGAGTGCACGATAACTGTCTCTCAAGTGAGGACACCTCAACCGATACATTCACGGGGGATTGGGGATTAAAGGGACAGTGAGAGTGAAAAGAGTATGGTAAAGGAAGAAAAAGAAAGGTATGAGTGGAAAAAAACAGTGAGGGGGTGGGGGGGGGGCAGGAGAACGGGCGTCCGAGTCACCGTGGTGAGCGGCTAGAAAATTCGTTCGACTAGGCCGGCATCCTCGACAAAAGCGAGTAGGGCCGCAAGGGCTGATCGGCCACGGTGCACGTGGCCGGTGGGATGGAGCAAGTCCTGTAGGGTCGCACACGGCAGTCCGACGAGGCGGTACTTCATGGCCAGCCGCTTCCGCGCAGTGTTGAGAGAAGGACAGTCAAACAATAGGTGGCACAGGGTTTCTATCGCGCCGCAATCGGTGCAGTTCGGTGCAGCGGTGCCGCGAAGACGATGCCTGCGTTTCGCGGGCCACACAGAACCGGTCCTCAGGGCAGGCGTCCGAGAGGGGGGCAGCGTAGGAGAGGAGAGAGGGGGGGGAGGGGACGCGCATGCGCTGGTGCTCATCGCGGCGTTGCGCAGGAGAGAAATTCGGCATGTCTAGCCCGCGTTTCAGAGGAAGAGTGGAAAGGGGGAGGGGAGAGGGAATGTGGAGAGGGGGAGAGGGGGAAAGGGGAGAGGGGAAGGGGAGAGGGGAGTGGGATGGTGGAGAGGGCAGCGCATGCGCAGCAAGGGCGGTCACGCCGCACACCACCACCACCACCACAGGATTGAACTCCGCCATAAGATACTTCGCATCTAATAGTGATTCCGCTGCGGCGGGTATCTGGCATTCTTTTTTACGTTGCTCTCTTGCTGCAGCGCCAGTGTCGTATGTCGTTAGTGTAAGAAATGATACAAAATATTGGTAGCTTCTCTCGAGATACACATCTCGGCACTCATTTAGCACAGATGAATTTCAAGAAGGGGGTAGAACTTTTGAACACGCTATGTACTTGTCTCCACTAGCCTATCATTAAACGCTTTTTGGAGGGCACTTCGTCAACGTTGTGAAAACGGGCCGCGCGTCTCCACGGGCTGCCTTGCACAAAGGAAATTCTTATGGAAACAATCGCCTTTATCAGAAAGGCACACATTGTGGACCGTTGCGAAGCAAGGTATATTCTTAAAGTGTTCTATTCCATCTGGTAAGGCATGCGCCGGTGGCGCACAAGCTTAGGCATCCGATTTGCGCAATATAGTGGGCTACAGCCTAAGAAAAAAATGTCTGGCGATTGGTGTAGCTCTAAATCCTGCGCTAAATGCAGCTCCAGTACTGTGAAACCTGAGCAAGTGTGCAGCATGGACACCCAATGATGCCCGTTTGTAGAGTTCCCACTGCTCCGTTTACCGAACCATCGATGACGTCAATGTTTGAAGTAAACATGTAGGGTTTCCCCGGCACGAGTAGAATCTTGTTATGGAGATTCGCAAACTCTGCGTGCGACATGTGCGCTACATTTCGCTGCGGTTTATCGACTCCCTGCTTCTTACGGCAGTTGAGATACGTGTCGTCTGCAGCGAGTTCCGTCAGGTTGTTTCCCCTTTCAGGTGTAGCGACAAAGGCACCGGGGAAGCTCCGGTAGGAGAAGAAATCGCGTGCTTGGCGAAGCGGTGGCGTCCTCTCTTGCGTAGCGCGGGAGTCCGCCGCATGTTTCATAGGCGTTTTTAGCGATTTCAAGTTAATTATTGCGATTACTTCTTGGTTATTCCTGTTAACTATGTTATTTTAAAAGTTGTGCGTTTATCTTAACCCCGTTATGAACATTGCTTGCTTTTATTGCGATAGCAATTACATGGACAGTCTCGGCGGGTTTTTGCTGTTGCCGTCGCCGTCGCCGTCATGTCCTTTCAGTATGAAGTCCAAATCGATAAAATCCCCCCAGCGCATCATATTTTCTACCGTGGCTAAAAGCGCGCGAACGGGGACGACGAAGGCGGCCGAAGCAGAGATAAAACGAGCCGTCCCGTTGTCGTCGCTCGAAGGGCGCATGCGATAACATCACCCCACTCGTGAGGCCTGCCGTCGAGGCAGACAGGAAACGCCACGCCCTCTTTTAATGAGCATGAAAAAAGACGCGAAGACGCGAGGTGGGAGGGGGGGAGGGAGTGTCGCGCGAGGAGCAACTTTGAATTTTGAATCTAAGGGCGCGGTCGCAATCGCTGGCGCGCGCGCTATCTCTAAAGCCATCACAGCGGGTGGCTCGTATACACTTCTACGTGCTGCGCTCTCAACGCGAAGTGTCTGCGGAGAGCATCGCTCCCTGGAGCGGCCGTATTCTCTTACACCAGCGTTTTGTAGTTACGCGAGAACGGATACAAAACTGTTAGCTGCCAGCCTCACTTCAATTTGTTGCTATCGCATTCATTGCTTCGCCTTTGCGGTGAAACTGTGAAGCTTTTTTCAGGCCTGTAGTCACCACTTGCTTTTGAGCGTGGACATGCCACATGAGACGGACGGACGAAAAGCCGGGCCCCTTAAAATACTACCCAGTTAGAAATCGACGCAGAATCTACTTCGGGAGTTGTCCAAGTGGTACGTCACCCTAAAGCTTTACTGTAGGTTGCAGTATTCATTGGAACGTTGTCGACCGGCTTCGGCACAACGCCTCTCATTCCCTATCTGGCGTTCGTCAGCTTCTGGGATGGCCCAACTAAAGATGCGTCCCGCGACCGCCACAACCCGTGTTTGGCATTGCATTTTTTGCGAAGTCGGGATTTTTCTGCAGCGCACAATGCTCCACGTCGCCTTTGCATGTTCTCAAGGCGAAGCATTTTATTTCACCATCACGAAATATCAAAAAGCCAATTCGTAGACAATGTTCTCCTCTTATATTTCGTTTGTACCACCACCAAGTAAAACGCACAGATAAGGTTCAAGCATAATCCCATTTTGCAAGCGTCAGTGTTTAGACAAGTGTTCCAAAATGGCGAAGACCATCAATAGGGATCAAAAAAGGTGTTTGGCCCGGTTGGTAAGACATGAGGTTTATGGTCGCGGGGCCGTCGGTTCGAAGCCCAGCACTGTCAAGAAAGTTGTTTTGTTTTATGTGTTTACTTCTTTATAGCGATTCGTCTTACGTGACATTGGGACGGAGGGATTGGTTGTCGGACACATCAGTGCTTGCGCACTTAAAATAAATTGTGGCTTATCTTCCTGTGCCTGCAGTCTATTGGTGACACTTCCGCCTGTAGGTTGGTCGACATAGCGATTTTCTTAAGGTCTTGCTCGTGTGCCCAACATACCACAGAGCATTTACAGCGGCGAGTATTGCGTAGGAGAGAGCGGATTCGCTCGTACTAAGCCATGAAGGGGGGGCGGGGGAGGGGAGAAGCTGCGTGCACTCGACTGGGCATGCGTACTTTGACCGACCGGGCATGGTCGCCCGTAGCCGCTTGCGCAGTATTTTAAGAGGCGATCAACAGGTGGCATATACCTTCGTACCTGTTGTACTCTCAGCGCAACATTTTCGTTGAAGCCATCGACAGCATGAAGCTCACTTCGCTCTCTGCTGCGGGCGCGTTTTCTAAAGGAGTGAGCTGTTAACCTTTTTTCGTGTAATATTTATATTTATTTCTATCGCATTCATATGCTTGGACTTGCGGCGAAATGGTGACCCTTTTTTTCTTATTCGTGTTGCAGAAACTGGCGAAAGTTATCCGGCGAGCTGACTGACGGCGATCCCACCAGGAACATTGACGACTACTGGTTCGATCGTATCTACCACTACGGAATGGTTGACATTTCTCCCTACACCGAAAACGAGTTCGAGGTAGCAAGGACTGTCGCATTGTTCGAGGTGAGGCGCCTATTTCGAATACAGCCGAGACGTCTATTACGCTTCCAATTTCGTGAAGGTTCTCGACGCAGACCACTACAGATTCGCTGTCTCATTTTCTACCATCCTCACTTAATGAAGAGTTAACAAAGGAATTGATGTATACTCATGCAATTAACAGTGTTTGAGTGGAGTTCTCATGCTTCGCCATCATGTCGGGTAGCGTTGCGTTTACCATTCGATAACCCCGTGATGACGCTAGCACTGGTGTAATCGATGGTTGGACTACATGTTCTCAGGTCGGTATGAAATGTATGAACGAAAAATTTAATGTACACCCAATAAGTAAACTCTCTTTAGCTGTAGCAAATAGGCGATAGGCGGAGCAACCGGAGACGCTAGTGCGTACTGTACAGAATTCCGCTTTGCTGCCGTTTGAGCCAGTAGGAAAGGTGCCGCAGAAGCCTGTAAACAATCAAGAGCTGACGAGTTGGTGAATGCTACAATATCGCGGAGTTTAACCGTGTCGGGAATACATCCCGGCATTGAACCAGCGAACTCAAGTTTCACCTTATAATGGTGGGTCCAGCCAAGCGCGCCGGAGCTTAAGCCACATTGTAACTTACATTGCAAGCTTACACTCTAGGTTTGAGTACTCCTTTCGGAACTTAGTCGCAAAAGTCTCAGTCCGAGCTAGTTGATTATTTGATACTATATCGAGAACGGTAAGCGCACCAAGACAATGACAACAAAAACGAACGCACGAGCGCTTCTGTGTGCTCGTTTTCGTTGTCTTTTTCTTGATGCTCTTGCCGTTTTCAACCTGACGCTAGTGTTGGCTCGCAATCAGTTGTTACATGACCGAAAGCTTAGTGTTTTCGCTGGCAGTGTCGACAACTGATAGCCGGGGTCAAGCGTACGTAATATCGATATTCGAGAGCGAAATAACCTGGATGCAGATATCCTTTGTGTTACGGCTTATGTCTGAAAACTATCTCTGCTCTTTTTGTGAAAGATTATATGAATTAGCTTATCGGATAATGTACGGGAGGATGTGTGGATGATTATGAAAAATGCGAAAGTGCTTTGCGTGAGCTATTTTGCACAGTAATGTGCAAGGGGTGTGTTCCTTCTACGCAGAAATTGTACGAGTTGCTGGCTGAGAAGTCATACCACAGTGGATTTGGCCAGCACACGATCATTTTCTTCGGGTTCTCTCCTCTGAACCATAGATGGGTTTCCTTCGTGCCCTCACTGTTCACGTAAGTTCTACCTCAAACCTGTTACCACTCCATAGGAATGCCGCAAAGTGCAGCAGCTAGCATAGCGACCAGGGTAGCTGGCATTCCCACGTTCTTTCTCGCAAGCGCTGCATGTCATTTCTCGACAGGGTAAGGCTTGTGCGTGGGGCTGAATAATCTCGACGCAGCTCAGCACGCTTCAGTGTTGTTTCCACAAGGCTGCACGGAACGCCCACGCTCGTAGGATCTGTGCTTCAAGGCTTTAAAAAGTGTTAACAAACCAGTAGTCGAGAAACAAGCAAAAGCGGTTTCCTTTACCGGTGAGAGAAGACAAGTAAGAACTGCGGCCGACTTCTTTATGAGCACTGGGGCGAAGCACCATAGGTGTGCGCAGAGTTCTCCATTAGGGGAGGACTCGTAGGTCGGCCAAAAAAATTGCAGCTCACTCAGACTCACTCAAGAAATATGTTTTGTTCTTAGGATTCACTCGGACTCAGACGCACTAAAATTTTCCTCAGCCGGCTCACCAAAATACTACTCACCCGGGCCCACGCAGACACAGACTCACGGCCCGATCTGAGTCTGAGTGAATCTGAGTGAGTCGACTAACGAATCCGTTAGCGTAAATTAGCTTATCCGATCATGGTGCCAATGCTATTCAACACTAATATCTCACATAATCGGTGCTCTACGATACGCCTTTTGATATTGTATTTTCAAACGCGTGTTATCAGTGGTTTCAAACCAGTAAGGACATCTTTATGAAATGCGCGACTCACACGAGATATATTATCAAGAACTTCTCGTGAAAGAGTTTACAGAGGGAGGTCGCGGCAACAACACCCCGTCCCCCACAACTCACGCTCGCAATCAACATTTATTGATCACTTGATCAATAAATGTTGAGGTGACGCACGAACGCTGATGCGTTGTCATATGTGTGAATAGACTTAAGTATAAACGTAAACCGATATTAGACTGGTAGTAATGCTGAAGATGAGTAGATAGGACAATAGGTCGGTAATAGAAGGTGGAGCTCACACAGACTTACTCAAGAAATACGTAGTGTTCTTAGGACTCACTCGGACTCAGACTCACTAAAACTTTCCTGAGCCGGACTCGCTCGGATTCCAGCTCACTAAAATATTACTCAACCGGACTCATGCAGACTCCGACTCGCGGCTCGATCTTTGAGTGATTCTGAGCGAGTCGACTTATGAGTGAGTTTGCCGACCTTTGCGGGAGATCAAGATTCACCGTATAAACCCCCATTTCCCCCACCTAAATTATTTGTCGCGTCCGAATCATTTGTCGTGTTCATGCAAAATTGAAAATGACGCCATGACGTGCTTTTCACAAGGACATGCCTGTGATGCCCGGCTCTCCAGAGCTCTCCAGAGGTAAGGCGGAAAGCAAACAGTTCTGGAATGCAACGTGAGGCGTCCTCGCCCGCCATCGTCGTCAAAAACCTGCATGGCCGTAGCCCTGCACTTAAAACAATGAACGGGACAGGCCTGAATATACGTAAACGTATGATGCAGACATTGCACCCCCATTGATGCTTAACCCCCCCCCCCCCCCCACTTCACTTGTACGCACGTCAATGTCCTTCACAAACTAAAACAAAGATATACTCATAGACTACTATGGTCTGGTCAAACCTGATTACTGCGAGCAGGCAATAATGTGTTGCAACGTAGTTTAAAAAAATATTCCGTTATT
Organism: Rhipicephalus sanguineus; assembly: GCF_013339695.2. Classification (NCBI taxonomy): domain Eukaryota; kingdom Metazoa; phylum Arthropoda; class Arachnida; order Ixodida; family Ixodidae; genus Rhipicephalus; species Rhipicephalus sanguineus. The sequence goes on from NC_051181.1 coordinate 73,072,495, forward strand.
AAAAATATTATAATTATTTAAAGTTCGTCGGTCTATGCCTTTCACTGAATCCGGTAGTAAGGGAAAGCAGCCGCTGGAGTAGTTCGGCTTAGTCCTTCGTGGTGAGATGTTTTTGTTGTTTTTTGTTGTTTATCATCGGTCTATGGTGAAACCAACCATGCGTTCACACATTTTTTTTTCGTTTCCAAATATTTGTTTTATACGGCTCCGTGTTAAAAAGGAGTCCACAATGTTTTCTATTACAGAACCTTCAGACCTCACCTGTTCGTGATTCGAGGACATTACTCGCTCATCAATAATAATGAGTCAATCTGCAGGATAGTGGCGCCCACGTTTCAGAGTCGTGCGCCAGGAACGTACTTCACATTGGTAAGCGAATATTTCAAACGTTAATTTCAGAAGTTTTACGCGCGAAAGAACGGTCTGTTTCCGAAGCAGATCGTAGTGGGGGACTACAGAATTACATGGCTCAAACGAAGTTTTTTTGGAGTGCACCATACCCTAACTACAGGGGCAACCTCACGTGCATGGCATAGCCCACTGCAAACCACAGCAGGTTTCCTTAGAATCAGCAACACTTCGGCTGGCAGCAGGGAATGCAACTGCGCAGACAGTATACCTTACGCTCGCTTTATTCGCGTTATTTACACAACTACAGGTCTGCAATTTTATAGGCCACCGGTGGGCCGGTTTCAGCTGACCGAAAACAAGACATTCCCATTTTATAGAAAATTCAGCAAGGCGGCCCGCCGAGCTAGTAGGTAATAGATGAAACAAAAATAGGGATGTGTGAATAGAAATTTGGAAGGCCGAATCTAATGTACGAACCGAATCGAATACTCTTTGAATAGTTTTGGATATTGAAAAGCCGTTCATGAACTTTTATAAAGTGATGTTCACATACCCAGATTCATAATTTTAGCGTAAGAAGCAGAAATGCAGCATCAGGAACATATAATCCCATTCCTCCAATGCCCACAAGACTTCGCAAAATGCGATCGGTGATTGTACAGACTATAAAATCTGGCTCCCCAAGCATTAGGTATACCCCGCCGTGCTACTTAAGCTCTCGTGCTTTACGCCAGTACTATGTCCGCTGGGACTAATTTTACCGCATATTCGCACTCATTTGGTGTTAAGCATGAAGCCCTCTTAGCTACCTTTGTCGGCGACCTTCACATCACCTTGAGTCAAAAGCCAGAGCCGTTATCCGGGAACTCAAAAAAAAAAAAATTCACCGCCATATCCACGAAGTGAATGATGTTAGAGGAGCTTGCTCAGGGATGATCGGGTAACCCGCGAATGCTCCGTACACATTCCTCTACCATCATGTATAGACGTGACAACGTTGTTATATACGCATTACATACACAATGTTTATTAATTTACGGTTGGATGCACTGTATACATTTTGATGAAGCATATGTACATTTGGATGAACTATAAACATAATATATACACAAGAGATGTTGTTTTACCAAGTTCAAGAAGGGCGTCCCTCGATGAGTTCGGGGACTGGTTTACCTTTAAAGATGATTGCTTTATGATGGATGAACTATATGCATTACATATACACAAGAGATGTGCTTTTACAAAGTACAAGAAGGGCGACCCTCGATAACCTCGGGGACTCGTTTCCCTTTAAAGATGATTGCTTTATGATCAGTAAAGTATGTTGCCAAGGGGTCATCGATGATGGGACGCAATGGAAAGTTCGAGAAGGCAACATCGATACAGGTGCCCTTGATGGTGGTGGGACGTTTGCAGTCGTACGATACGCATCGGAGAGCGTAACGTGACATCATGTGTTGGCTGGTTATTGGCAACGCGAGATCTTCCCGAGCTGCTGCTGCGTTGCGAGCCCGTCGCGCTGCTGCCGTTCATGCTGCGGATCGGCAACGAAGAGTGTTCACTTAGTGAGCTCCCGGCGAAGAGAAAGGAAGCGAGCCAAACGAGAGGCGCGGCCCTCAAGCAGTCACCTAACTAGCGCTTGCGCCGAGCGCGGTGTGTGCCGCCTTGAGCGGCGGCGCGATCTAGTGAGCATTCTTGAAATCACCGGAGAGAGCGCAGCTGCGCTCCTGGCGGGACCAATGAGAAGTAGTGAGCCACCGGGCACGCCGCGTGTGGACAAGGCACGAGCATAAGAAGCTTGGCGAGCAAGCTCCTAAAAGAAAATTCGGGGATTGTTCCTAGAACAAAACGAGAACATTCGGGCAATCAGTCAAATGAGTTTTGAGGTGCGGGGTTTGCACCTTCTTCAATAGATGGCGCCGTGCTGCGTGCAACGCATCAGTGTCGTACGTCGCGTCGTGACCGCATACGCTAGTGAAAGCGCAAGACTTACCCTACAGAGAGAGAGGAATCCAAATGGGCCACACTGCACAGCGTGGCGGGCTGTGGTTGGATGTGACCTTGCTAACATGCATTATACCTATTTATAGCGAAGCTATTTAAGCCGCAGGTTAGGCCGTTAGGTGTCGCAGAAAAACCTCGCCGAGCGATGACATCACCATGCGCCGCCTTGCAACTCGTTGAAGGAGTAGAAGGAGGAGTAGAGGAGAAGAGAAGTGGAGAGGAGAAGAAATAAAAACAAATAAAGCCATTTCCACGCATGTGCAATCCTAGCAAACAGCGGAGCTTGCATGCAAGCGCCACCACCTGGCGATCGCAGATATTCTTCATCTTTCCTGATCTTCGGCTTATTTCTTCTTTCTTTCATGTTTCTTCCTTTTAGGTTTAGGAGCTTTTTTAACAATTGAAGGCAAACGAAATATCTTTCTCTGCAATCAGGCATATAGCATAGAGCTCAGTATTCGTTTCAATAAAAAAAAACCACGAAATCAAGCATCAACCGCATGACGAATGGTAAGGCGCCTGCCAACAATGGGAACACCATCCGATGCGTTCCCGGTAAATGTTAGGTTGCAGCTGCTTTGCACTTCGGATGACGTCAAACAGCCCTTCCTTTACGCCGCGTGTGTTTCCCGCTTTCATATATAAAAGGCAGACCCGTCTAGCAACTCATTCAGATCATTCTAAGAGTGCCATGGGTAAACGACGGAAATTAAAGACACCGGAAGAACAGCGCGAACGCAATGCTCGACGAAAGGAACAAATCGGCCTGGCTGAAAATGGTCGCAGAACCAATCAAGGTCTACCGCAGTGACCACAAAACGATTATCACTAACATTTCTTTAATAATAAAACATACCCCCCATCAGCACGTGTGGTGTTTGATGCAGCTTCACTGTCCATTCACCTTCGCAGGGCGGGATGGCAGCTAATTTTTTTGGGTGGGCTTGACAGAATTCAACAGGGAACTATTCGATTCGAAATTCTCGAAAATTCTGCGACCCCTACGTGGACAAAGCGAAATCTACTAAGAAGCGTAAAGCAAAATGGAAAGATGGTTCGAGCCCTGCTTGTGAGAAAATAAAGGACGGTAGAGTGCGCTTTTCCTGGGCGGGTATTTTAACAGCTGAGCTGTTTAAGCCTAACGTTGGTTCATGACGGGTGAACAGAAACGATCATCATCATGAACCGGCACGCGCTCTCTTCGCCCTCTTCTTCATCTTCGTTACCTTCTGCTTCGCTCCCAGAACACGTGCGCCGATTTGTCCGGCGTGAGATGCAATAACTCTGATGGGCGAGAGAACGAGTACAGAGACAGAGAAAGAGAGAGAGAGAGAAAAAGTAAGAAACATAAAAAAACATGGCTGATCCCTCCGTCATAGGAATCGGTATTACACGAAATCCAATCGTGTCTTCGCAGAAGTAGTCATTATTGTGTAGCGATATATGAGAGCTTCTGCAATGTATATGGGCGTTTGGCCACTTTAGCATCGTTTGACGTGAATGGACCCACGTTGACGCTTAGTGGCACATCTCCATCGCAGCAACTAACGCCCACGGTCATGATTTAGCGGTTGTGGTAGCTGAAGTTGTTAACATATACCTGGATACAGCGTATCGTGAATCCCGCGCAAAGATGGCACCAACAAACACATAATAAACACTGCTACTCGATATGCACTTCATCAAAGCATCGTCAGTTAATGCGAAACGTCACGGTGTGCGTTTCTCAGCAATAGGATAGCCTACGCCTGTGCTCATGCATATAATACTACACTGCGCTTCAGCAACACGGGAGGCAGAGGTTCGTAGCTTGAGCCGCGAACGCGCGCAGGCGTTCCACATCCCGCTGACCTCTATCAGCACCGACTGCTAAAACTGCTGCAGCGCTTATTGCAGCAGTTTTATCAGTCGGTGATATCGCACCGGAAGCTGTCGGCGGCGGAGAAAGAGCGTTGGTGTGTGTGGAAGCTGCACTACTCCGACAACGAGCCGTCACACGCCAACACGAAGCGAAAGGCAAAGAACGTAACTGCGTGCAGGGATACTCCCCGGTGCTAACGCGGCCAGTGCTTTTCGCTGGTATCGAGACGCTTTAACTACGGCATCCGAGAGTGCACGCCGGCGGTTTTCTCGGAGGCCATGCTTTAACTGCGTCGTCGCCGAATCGTTCTGTGTCGGCGCTAGTAAGTGTCATACCGCAATACTTCTCTTTACTGCTCACAGACGGCGGCACCGCGCCGCCCCGCCAACAGAGAGCACCTCGCAAGACAGAATTTGTGAGAGATATAAGGCGCTCTCTTGATGCAGCGCTAAAAGACAGAGACTAAGTCTCCCTCTTAGTCTCTGTCTTTTAGCGCTGCATTAAGAATGTATTTACACCAACTAGCCCAACCTTCTATGCTGTTGCAATATAAGGCGCGTTTGTTCTGTGTCGCGCATCTGCCTTGTGGGTTTAGTCGGTAGCACGCCGGGCGCTTACCTTCGCGTACCGAGAGATCATAAGGTCGATTCCCGGTGGCGGAACATTTTCGCATAGTTTTTTTAAAGACGATAGTCTTTCTTGGGGAACTTAAACGCAGAAATTTTGGTCTGTCTTTCTGTTTGTGGGCACGTCCCTCGATTCAGCCACTCGGCCAAAGTTGAACCGCTTGCCCAAGGGCCAGCCATCGTGAACGGCTGACTAGGTTCATACTTGTGTACATTGTTGATCAAAAAGCAAACATTACGCATATCTGAGGCGCAACATCACTAGGTAAGTATTAGGTGGTGTGTTCCTTTAATAGAAAATACATAGATACGTAAATTCTAGAGACCCTAGTTTCTTAAGCTGCGCTGAAAATGCGACTGCGCCGAAACTTGGCTTCCTCCGTGCCCTCTGCACGAGCTCATTGTTGTGTTTCGGTTTCGGTTCAGTATTGCACTGTACGAGTGCCATGGGGCGCCGCTCTGGCATTCCTGCTTTACCCAGGCTACGTGAATATAAAAGAGTGTGTGGAGAGTACTCGTTGAGTGCGGACGTTCTTCTGCTTCGGCGCTTCGCGCCAAACCGCGTGTTCGGGCTGGCTGGCGTCCCAGCCGGTCGCGTTGGTTACCGCCGGTCTTCGCCTGCTGCTGCGCCGGGACTACCAGCCCGCAACACAGCATTCACGTTTCCCGACGTATTGCCAGATGGCGTTCATATCTCACGCAGCACATCTTCTATCGTCTTTAGACGACATTTCTTTTCTTTCTCATCCGTTAGCGTCCATTTTATCAACGTCATATCCGTGACAGAAATATGTCACTGTGGTCTTGATGGACCCCGGCATAAAACACTTTCGTGTTAAAAGAAAGAAAGTGAGATAGAAAGAAAGGAAAACAAAAATTCTTGGTGAAACGGGATTCCAACCCACGTACCCACGATCCGAAGGCGACCGTTGTAACCACTCGGCTAACCAGGTACTCTAGCGGAGCATGAAATAATCTTGTATAGTATAGTATAGCAAGACGGCGTGAAATAGAAGTGAGGAGGAGAGATATCAGGAGGATGAAAACGAGGAGGAGAGGGATTAAAGCATAGGCTTTAAGGAATTGGAAAGAGAGGAGAAATAAGGGCAGAAAGAGAAGAAAGGAAGGAAGAGGGAGAATAAGAAAGTATAAAGAAATAGAGAGATATAAAAAGAACGGAAGAGGAAGCAAGCCAGAGATAGAGGGAGAGAGAGTGAGACAGAAACAAAAAAAGAGAAGGAAAGATAGAAAGAAGAAGACAGAGAATGAGATAGGTGGAAAGATTGACAGAAAGAAATCAATAGAAATAAGTATAGACAAAAAAGACCTAGAAATAACAGGGCGAAGAAAGAAAGAAAGAGAGGAAAAAGGAAAGAAAGAAAGAAAGAAAGAAAGAAAGAAAGAAAGAAAGAAAGAAAGAAAGAAAGAAAGAAAGAAAGAAAGAAAGAAAGAAAGAAAGAAAGAAAGAAAGAAAGATAAAGAAAAACTAAGAAGGCCGCCCAGCTCCCCAGTTTCTGCAGGCTTGGCACTACTGTAAAAAGGTGCCTCAATTTTTTCCAGCGACGCGCTGTTATCCTTTATTCTATGCTAGTCTTAGTCTTGTCATCCAGCTCTCGTGACCAACTGATCCCCGACCGTCGGGACCATCGCTTTAACCACTGGTCAATGCAAAAAGCGCAGAAGGCATTATCACCATAAAAGGATCACTACGAAACATTGCGCCTGTCTTATTTATCGCCAACGAGTTATTTTTGCGCTGTCTATGTTCACATTGATAGGTTCTTGCTTGTTAAAAGAGTACAAGTATGACACTTTCTACTTGTCATTGCTGGGCGGTACTGGAAGGTTCCAAGCACTTAGTTATATACATTTAAAAAAAAAGACGTTCGCACAAGCCTTAGGGCACCCTAAATAATTTGCTACAGTGCGTGTTTACGTGGATCAGATGGTGTAACTAGGAACTGTACTACCCTTGTCTAGCAAAACTTTGCTGCTTTAGTGTTTTCGTGTGGCCACTGTATGTCGCTCTTGAATATGCCGAACTGGTAACTATCATTGTCACGTTAATTGGAGCACAGTACTTTCAGCTTCCGTCACTTAATCCTGTGTTGCGTCTGGTAGCTTTTATATACAAGCATACATCGCAGAAATGGTTGCACAGTTCGAGGCTCCTTTCTACCCCGCAACAATGATAGTAAACTGACTCGCGCACCCTGATTTGCTTGAACGCTGCGCGCCTGGTAATTTTAGGTCACGAGTGGTGTGCCCGCTATCAGCGTGGCATAGCATGCTTAAAGGAAAGCTCAAGAGGCTTTAGAATTCGGTAAAACTTCGTGGTTGACAAGGACCGACATTATTGTCGGTGATGTTGTAATTTTTTTTACACGGTTGTTGCAGCAGGAGCTTTAAAATGCGCGAAATAAAAGTTTGTCTTCCTCCGCTCACGCGAGCGCAGCGCGCTCGCGTGACTCCACAAAGGGCGCGATGTGTACTATATATTATGCAGAAGGGTAAATGATGCGCTGCAGAGGTACACACAAACGCATGTTTGAAAAAAAAACGCGAAACAGATACGTGCCTTTTGCACTAAGAACTTTATTCGTTTTCTCTCGTCAAGCATTGATTCTCAGACAGTGAAAGATGACGTGTGCAATGACGGAAGGAATCGTAATAAAATAAGCTCCAACGAGCACGTGCTTAAAGGCATGAATCAATTCATCAATGTGTGCGAGACCACTCGTTGGAGACTTTACATTGTCTAAATCTAGCGCTACCGATGGTGGATTTACACAACTGCGGCCCGATATCTCATTCATGAAACACACTTCGATTACTTCCTTCTGTTCCTTCCGACACGCGCTAGCTTCTTTGTCCTGTCGAAACGTGGTCCGCACTGATAATTTGAAGAGTGCGGTGCTAAACTACCTGAAATCGGGTGCTTTCGAAGCAAATTTTCTTGAGCTACAGTGCATTTTCTATTTCGTGTCGTGCGAGTTTTGACGTGTTCGTCCTTGTGCAGTTCAATGCTCACGCCGCACTCAAGTACGTGGCGGACAGAGTTCAAGAAGGCGCAACGATGCTTGCGGTGTCGGCGAGCATGGCGGGACGTTGGAACAGGCCCCAACAGTACCTGAGGCACGTAGCCAGCAACTACAGATTCCTCGAGAAATGTATCAAGCTTCCTCGGCATGTGCAGCAGTTTGGAAACCTGTACGAGGTAAGAAAAAATGCTTCCGAGGTCTCGAGACCCTCGAATGGGACATTATCTATTTTCAGCCGCTGGATTCGTGTTTGTTTTGTGATCTAAATAAGTTTCGGATTACGGGCTTTTTACAATGCGGGAACGTTGCCATCAATATAAATATTATATAATCTGGGCGCTGAACCCTTCGTATATCTATTTTCGTTGTACGTTACTTCACCTTGTACACATACATCACATACTTCCATCACAGCTTCCAATCGTTTTCAATACGGGCTGGAAAGCGATTTCTTAATGTGTATTGTCGTGGAAATTTCTGAACCAAGGTTAGGACTTTGAGAGTCATTCTTTGATTTTTTTTTTTGATATTTAAAACACGTATACTGCGTTGGTGATTTCCTTTCTTAATCTTTCCAGACAACCATTTATTTTGTAGCAATAGGTGCTCCAGCGGTAAAAGTTGCGGTTTTGAAGTTCTTTGCAAAAGCAGTTAAAATTGATAGCCTTTTTTCAATGTTTCATTCACTTTTGTCTAAGCATCCAGAACATCACTATAGATAACCAGGTAACTGAACTGGAACGCTTTTGTAATTACTCGTATCTTAAGTCAGCTTCCGAGAAATTTTGTGTCAACGCACACAACGCCAACACCTGTGATATCATTTCGGAGCATTGCGGTATGACAAAACTTGATCTCATGAATAAAAACGTGTCAAATTACCGTGAGATTTTCCATGATGTGTGTCAAGAAAGCCCAAAAGCTTTTTGCTGCTGCTGTTGTTACAACAAACTCGTCAATACGAATACTTTGCTCAGATACTGAGAAATCTTCCTTTCAGCATCTGAAAATGATACCTTGGCAAATAGTTGCTATTTCGCGATTGTGGCTTACCGTGAATAGTAAAAAAAAAATTTTAAAGCAATCATGTCTTTAATGTGTCTTTTGAACAGAGAACGTTGTGAGCTGCTATGCAGATAAATATTACACAGCTCGGCCAGGAGACCGACCAGCTGCGTTAATCTTGATAGTTTTATCAAGGAGATCATGCTAAAAGACTGGGCGTGCACGCACGCGGACAAGAGAGGAGTCAAGACACTACATAACGCAGTGCTCAGTAATCCACCACTTGGCTAAGTGCCACGCAAATTAATAGTTCATACTGTGGCAGTGTATGCTGACGCTTTGTACCATTACACATTGCTCTACAAAGCATATATGCGCTTGGGGCCCGGTCCACTGAAAAAACTAACGTCACAGCCCCTGCGTGCACTGATAATGCTTGCGTCCGTGTATTTTCGTAATTTCGGTCGACTTTAGTGTACGATGGTAATGAGAAGCAAGAAATTACACAGATGAGAGTCGGAAACCTTGATGTCCAGGATGTCCGTTGTAATGTCCAAGTTCTAACAACGAATCATTGCAGCTTAATTGCAAGGCTACGGCTACAGCGCAAAGTGCGCTCCACCTCACCGCAACAACATTATGTGTGCGTGAAAAAGCCCACGAAAAGGATGAAAAATGATTCTTTGTTTCCGAGGCGTGGGCTCCAAAAAAAAAGAAAACCTGAATTGTCTGGCAGGTATGCAATCATATTGAGAAGTTAGCACGATGCTCTCTATAGGTTTTATATCTTACAAAAATTTATTTAGACAGTCTATAGACTGTCTAGACCCATTTTTAGAGTGTCTATAGACTGTCTAAATATATTTTTGTAAGACATACTTCGAGCTCAAAATGTCAACTCCAGGCTATGCGCTGCATATTCGCTGTAATTTGGCTTATTTCACATCGCCCGCTCCAACCACACGTGTTTTATTTTGCAAAATAGCGAAATACTGCTTCTAAAGCCATAAATAAACGAATTAGGTTCAATTACATTTGCAAGATTTATATAGAAGTGTATCTCAGCTTGGATTATTTGGGCCATGCTTTTTTTTCTATCATAATATTCTTAATCATACCGAAACTAAATTTCATGCCATTTATGATATCCTGGCTGTTTCGTGCGCCGAGCTCGTCTCCAAGCCAATTTCGGCATTTCATGAATTTGTTTTATTTTTGTCCAGTTCGCAATGGTGGTTGTTTGAACCGCGTGTGATTTATTTTGCATGTCGCGTGAAAAGGTTCCTGGTTAAAAAGTGAGCTAATTTTTTCTCCGAAATAGTTCGATTATCCGGCAAGCCTTTATTTATTCATTAGTCTTCTGTTATTTCTGCTTACGCTGATTTGATGATCATGGCACTCATATTACGTCAGTCACACAGGCTAGTTTGTTTTAAATTGTTTCCACTTATCAAAAGTGCTATGAATTATCATTCTGTAGACAGCGCACGTGCCGTCTTTTCCTTGTGCCCCAACCTTTGCCCGCATCCCTAGCGCTGTTACTCACCGGAAATATTTATAATACCTTCAATTTATGTCGTGCAGGTGTGCAGCAAACCCACCTACCTCACAGTATATGACAGGGCGTACAAGGCCGAGTACCGATACAACTTCGATGACGGCCTTTTGCTCAGCTACGACACTTCGGTGTCACTGAAAGAAAAGGTGAGACTTTGGCCTAGTTGCACAGTACTGGTTGCTGCGTTTTCTCAGCAGTGGCGTTTTCATAATGTCACGCTGCATGTCAACCCTTTGCGCATTCAGTTGATCATGAATATCAAAATTGTGTAAGAAACAACAGACTGTCAGTACTGAAGGTAATGTTCCCAAAACCCCTGTACACAGTTAGCACAGACTTCATACCTATAACATTATATAACATTAGTAAAACAACACCTTTGAGAGCACCTAGTCCAACACGCTATATGAAAAACATTACAGCATATCCACGGGTGAATGATTAAGAGCTTGGGCGAAGCTCCTGAAGCAATCATGGTCTCGGGATCCGCTTCTCGTTGAGACCGTTTCGCAGCGGCGTCCTTGGCGCGTACCGTCTCGGGATCCGCCTGGCTGCCGCCAAGCGAGCGCCAAGCAAGCGAGCCTCTCGGGATCGAGAGGCTGCCGCCAAGCGAGCTCGGCGCCATATGGATCTCGAGGCGGTGCGCGCCCGCGAAGCCGCCGCCAAGCGCGCGCGGCGCCAGGCGGCAGCCTCTCGAGCTCGCACCTCGGGATCCTGCCGATGAGCACGAGACGCAGCAGCCTTCCGCATCCGGCGCTCCTCGTCGTCCATGGTGCGCCAAGCAGCACGATCCGGCAAGCGCACTCGTCCACGTACGGCGACGATCAGGGAGAATGAGAGATAACGGGCGCAGCAGCCAATCTGAGAGCAGCGGCACTTATAACGCCATCTAGCGTGCATTCACCCAACCGCCATATTGGACACATCTCTATGGGACAGCGCTATCTAGTATATCGTCACCCAACTGCAGTTTGCATGCATCTCTATAGGATAGCGCCATCTATTGAATGATACTGGAGAAGCGACGGCGGGGGAACGCCGGACGGAGCGACGACCGACCAGGTGATGCTATAAGGAGCTTCGCCCCTAAAAACGTTAGTAATGGAACTTTAAATCAGACTGCGAGTATCCAAAGGCGTGTATCTAACACACTCAAATAACCATCACTCCTGAAAAAGTAAAGATAACCTAAAATAATATGAAACAATCCATGCAACAAGTGCATTCCCTACAGTGAACGCGAACTATGCTTTCTTGAGACAACCCCGGGCCCTGGTATCTCGCGATCGTGTCCGTTAATATTTATGTCGGTATTTGCGGACGTAAACTGAACCTACACATCTATATAGTTACTAACGAACACAAAGAAACGATCTTGTGAAGTGCAGATACGAAAAATAGTTATCTCTAAACGTGCCATACCGATGACCATTACAGTGCCAGAAATCTACGAATGTCGCAGCTTTTGGGTCATATTTCTAAAATTTATTTTTGGACCAGTGTTGCAGCGCAACTTCTCAAACTCAAGCCCAAATTAGTGTGCCGCGAATAGCACAGACCCATCAGCCGAACTCAGCGGTTACGCTATACCAAATTGGTGCAGCTCACTATTTTCCTTGGAAAATAGCGAATACATCATTTTGACATCATTTTACAGGCGTAGGCGAAAAACGTTCCACAAAGGCAGGAATGCTTAGGTAGAGTTTCGGTCTTGCTTTTGTTACGGTGGTCAACTTGGTGAAAAACAAGAAGGACGACAGGCTTTTAAGGCTGAACTGTGCGGTTTTTTTCATATTTCACAGACGGAGGTTCTCGAATTTTTATTAATATATGACATGTCTATGAAGTAAATAACTGAAGAGTATCCAGGTGCAAAAAAAATTTAAGACAAGCTTCTGCAGTACTAATGGCAATAATATTTCTTTCGGATAGGCTTCTGTGCAACATTTTAACCACTTTTTAACATCCTGAGTACGTCAGCGAGCGATCGCCAGTTTTGGGCTAAGAGCGATCGGGGCTCGTCCCCAACTCTGTTATTTTGTCCATTTCTGGAGGGCTCCCATTGAACAGATATCTACTAAAGGATTTTTTTACAACGTGAACCTAGCTGCACAATCTCCTGCACATTTGTTGAGTAAGATTTTTAGATGCGAAGCAGCTTATGACGGATGCTTTGTCCGTCCTTTCTCCCACGTCCGTCCCGCGGCGTCCACCCCCCACAGCGCACGCGCCTCCCCTCCCCCTCTCTCTCCTCCAGGATAGCTCTACTCTACGGAGCGGATCTCACGACAGGTGGTGCGACAGCTGCATACTCTGCTGGGGGCAGCCCGATAGTTCCGCGGTATAAAATGACGGAGCGCGCGCACCTGATTCTCTCCTGCGCAACGCCGCAATGAGCGCCAGCGTCAACGCCACCGCCAGTGTCAGAGTTAGCGCCAGCAAACGCGCAAGCGTCAGCGCCAGTGTCAACGTCAACGCTGACACTGGCTCCCCGCTGCTCCGCATCCACACATGGTTCCCTTTAGCGGGAGATGGCGTAATTTTTTTCATATATTTGAAGCCCGCTTTGAACGACAATAAGGGCATCTGGGAGCCTACGTTTCTTTTGTAGTCAGAGTTTCATGTGGGTGTAAATGGCAGCTTATAATACTTACATGCCTTCGGGAAACAAAACAAACACTGACGAAGAAATAAATACATGGAGAAATCCCGAAAACGTGGCGTTTTGGCCCCCATACGGGTGGGTATCTTGTATACAAAGGCAGCAAACGCAGTGGCACTTGTTTATATCTGGTGAGGTGGCGTAGTGTACGTGCGTAGATTTTGGTCATACTTTTAAGGCGAAGGCCTAAATGCTACATCAAACGCGAAATTTGACTGTCGGCGTCGGCGTCCTGCGGCGTCGGGGACGATTGATGCAAAAAACCATCATGTGATGACATCATCATGACGTCAAAAATCGCCGAAATTTGTGATGTCATCATGACGTCACATCATGACGTCAACAAAGAAAGATAAAAGAACCAGAGAACAAAGGAAGAAAAAAAACAAAGCCCACCAAGCTGCGCTGTTCCTTCAGGCTTGGCATCACTAATGCGAAGCTGCCATAATTCACTATTATTATTATTATTATTATTATTATTAGTAGTAGTAGTAGTAGTAGTATTAGTAGTAGTAGTAGTAGTAGTAGTAGTAGTAGTAGTAGTAGTAGTAGTAGTAGTAGTAGTATGATGATTATTAGGGGTGTGCGAATATTCGAAAGTTTCGAATATTCGTCGAATATTACATTCGAAATATTCGTATTCGATTCGAAAATCGTGTATTCGATAATTTCGAATATTCGAAAAATTCGAATATGCGATTCGATTATCATGCATAAAATAACTCGTCTTCCACATTTCTGCTGCGTTCGTATCGCTAGAAACGTTGCCGAGAGGAGCGATAAACATCGTAAGTACACGGAGGCACGATATCTGCCTGCGACGAGCGCCCCAATACGTATGATTTATTGCTGGTGCATCTCCGACGTGCAGCGCTGTTGGCGATCATGTAACCGTACATTTTTAATATTATGCGGCCGTAACGTGCCGCACTACCACTCGTTCACTATGCGGGACCACTTCTGAAGAAAGACAGTGACCCGTGTGACTGGTGGCGGACTGTAGGCACCTTCAGATACCCCAGTCTGGCAAAGCTTTGCCCCATGTAGCCACTTCTGTTCCAAGCGAGCGTGCCTTTTCAGTGGAAGGGGGGGGGGTGTATCTGTTACAAGGGAGCGCCTGCTGCCTGATCATATGGAGCAACTCATATTTCTTCATGATAACATGTAGTCATTATTTTCATTGTGCCGTGATATTTGCTTGTGTTGTGATGTGCATTGTGCTAGCCTGGACATTGTGTTCTGGTGATAGCAGTGGATGGTGTGTTGCCGGTCAGGCTGTTAATGTTTCTTTTTTTTTTTCAAATAGCTGCATGTTAAATAAAATATCGTTACTGTGGAGGCAGTTTTTCTTTGATATTCGATATTCGATTCGATATTCGAAGGTGGATATTCGTATTCGATTCGTATTCGAAAACTTTGATATTCGCACACCCCTAATGATTATGAGATGGTTGCTTAGCGGCTGTCCACCGGGTGGTTTGGTCACTCACCTTGTTCGCATAAGAAATTGATCATACTGATGCCATCGTAACATAAGATATGTCATTCAAGCAATATTACGTGACCACTTACTGTCTCTGTTTTCGTTTTCAGCTGTGCTACTACAAGACAAACCTCACCAGCGTCCCCCCTTATGGACTGGCCCTGTTCGATATGCAGTACGAAGACTGGAGTGGCGTGTGCTTCGCGGAGAAATTCGCCCGCCTGCGCGCCCTCCGCAGATTACTGGACTTCCTCGCCGAGCGCTTCCGTTTCGCCTCCGACTTGACGGGATGCTTGTTCAGCACGCGCGCAACTTGAAAAGCGCTGCGAGATGGGTTTGATTCGCGAACCTGTTGACACTCGCGTCTCGATGTATGCGTAGCACGGGCTACTAACGAAAGTATGAAAATTACATAAACCACACTGAAAAACACTTGCTGGACAACTATCTTTAGTTTTTTTAGATGCGAAGCAGTTCTTTGACTAGCCTGTGTGACGCTGTCCCTCCGTCCGCACAAACGCGAGGCAACGCGCTTCCCTCGGCGCTGGTGTTGGAGCGGTGCCAAGTAGGTCACGCCGCAGCTGGGCGTTGACGTCACGCTCCCCTCGCACACTTCCCTCGCAGATGCGCGCGTACGTCACTCTCTCCCTCACCCGCCGGAGCGTCTGCAGCTGCCGGCTGCAACGCCCGCTCGCCTCCCGTGTCCGCGTTTCAAACAAACGTTTACACCAGTAAACACTACACCGAGTTTCGCTTCAAACGAATCTTCCAGCGCTCGCCGCAGCACCCGCGTTAGCGCCGTTCAACCCGTGACGCCACCCGTGACGCCACCCGTGCGCAACGCTGCTGCTTGGCATCAGGGTTGCCAATGGTGGCTACTTTTCGCCAAATTGGCGAATTTGAGAGGCTCGTGGCGACCTAAAATTGTGAATGGCGACACGGCGAATTTTTGGCGATTTTCGGCTTAGGTCTCCACTACGTTATGCATCCTAAGCTCAGTGTCTTCCCAACGAATGAGCGGCAACATTCTCTGTATTTACCATGGTTTTTGACCCACGAGTAGAATGTGCACATTTCGCGTCATTCGGTATGTCCGTCCTGTAACTCATGTGTATCTCCTCAATTCATCTAGATACAGGAGGTACTGCAGCGGCCCCTAGCGACATTCTAGCAACATGTAAGTCAGCGGACTACCTTGCATACCGCGAGGCGGCAGTGTTTTACTATAAGTTTAAAGGCTTTAGGTGCCCTGAATGAATGAAACAACTTTATTGCGAGATCCGGCTAGTTGCTGGTCCGGGCCAGACCGCTCAGATGGAGGACGGAAGACTTTGTCTTCCACTAGCCTCCCTGCTTCTCTAAAGTTTCGCTTCTGAAGGGGCTAGACGACGGGTTGGCCGCGTCTTCCGATCATTTGTTCCGCCAGAGCTCCAACTGTTCTGAATAGGTTGGCGACTTATTCACTGTTTCAGTTGCCCCAATTCAGCTCGTAAAGACTGTTTTGGAATAGCGAAGAGAGGCGGATACGCGGCTATTTGTGCAATAAAAAATATTTATTGAGGCATTTTCCACTGTTCTCGGTGAGCGTGTGCAATGAAAACAATTGTTATATAACATTTTACCTTATGTACCTGTTTATTAATAACGCATCGGGTTGACGCGTGTAGATATAAGTGACTATAAGAAAGGGTCGGTGGCGTCCGGTATCATATTAGTTCACACTGAAAATGTGTAAGACTCACTAATGATCGGTTCCTGTAAGAATTCTGTCGCGTTACCTTCAATGAACTTTTTAATCCTTTTAATTCATAGAAGGGTACGTAAAGCTGTCTACAAACAATGATTTCACAGTTTTCGCCCAAGGTTTACCACACTTTTACCTTTGAAACGGTCGGATAGAGATGGAAGTATATCATGAGCGTTTCATTCATTCACCTTTGCGCCACCACGCACATCTTGCGGATACTCCAAGAAGGAGCACCATGTACTCCCATGGTGAAGCGGGCGATACGACTGCATTGAGTAACGTCGGTATAATTTAAGGGTCTGGGATGGTACTGTATTCTGTGGGGCTATACATCAGTGGAAATTTTTATTACTATAGGTATGCCGTACATATCTATAAAATGGCGACTTTTTTGGCGAAATTTGTGAAAAAATGGCGACTTTTGGCGAGTTTTTGGTCGTCGTTTGGCGACATTTAGTCGAAAGTCAGTGGCAACCCTGCTTGGCATCCCATCAGGGCTCCCTTCGGGGAGATGGTCCAATTTTTTTTCTAATGTTGCCTTACCAATTTGCGTCATCACTACCATGCTCTTTGCGTGTAAGATGTCGCGGTTGCATGCATCGCTGAGGGCGACACAGAGGGGCCTGTATAACGCAATATATAATGGCACATTCTAGCGATCCGTGATGGTAATTAGGCGCGAAATCTTAACATTAGACAGATTGGTGGCTACCTTTATTTCATGCTTAGAATAGGACACAGCTCCCTGAAACAGGCACTTCAGTCACACCTTACTTGACATCGCAACAAATGCGGTCTGGCCTGATGATTCGTAAAGCAAGTACTATTTAACTTTCAGTATATAGCTAATTAAACTACGCGTGACAAGGCGCCTGTTGCTATTCGTGTCTTAGAACCCAAGTATGGAGTACTTCTGTGAAGGCATTCTATACATAGCGCTCCGCGCTGTATAAAATTCTTCGACTTGTTCATACATTTACACCCGATTAGGCAGAGTGCGACGATGTTTTCTTATAACTTCGTCGCAGGAACAATCAAATTGACAGTGTGTTTCTAAAGCGTTCCCAAACATACACGCGGGCGTAGTTTAGGTGCGCTGATACAATGGTAGCACCATGACAGCACCATGGCGACAGCGCCTTTACACTCTGCTTTCGCATGTATCGTGCGCCCCATAATATTGGCGTGACACCACGAATATGTACACGCTTTTCGCGCGCGCCAGTAGGTTAGGTTCATTAAGGTTGCACGAGTTTCTAAACTAATTTATGTCCAAACCAATCTAAGGGTGAGAAGCCAAAAAATACTCTCTAATTAATAGAAGAAACCAGAACCAAATGCGAATTTCTTGTTGACAACACCCGAAGTAAAGAATCTTGATCTCGGTTTGCTGTTTTTCTTTAGTCTTGTTAGTATTTTAACACGAAAGTGTTTTATGCCGGGGTCCACCAAGACTTCAATGACGTATATCCGTCACGGAAATGACGTCGAAAAAAGGTACACGATCAGATGGCAAAGAAAGGAAGGTTCCGTCACCGGGCATCAAACCCCCGACCGCTCGGTCCGCAACAACAGATGTCGGGCACGCTATCCACTGCGCCACGCTCACAGACTGGAAGCTTTACAAACGCGCCTTCTATATCTACCACTCTCCCGGTCGGCGGGGTGGTGTAGCCCTCTGGGAGCGGTAAGGTAAAGTAATTCGTCATTAATATGGCCTCCGCGATCAGCATATGCAACGCGTTACACGTCCGTGCCATTCGGAGCGCTTTCAATAGAAGTTGAATTTTATCAATGCCTTAACACACCGCGAGGTGGCGACATTGGCCCAAGCGTCATAAAAACAAGGTAAAGCGTCGGCCTCGCTCATAGCATCACGCTAATCCAAACCAGAAATGGCTCTGCGACGCGCGCCTGCCTCACCTGGCTGACCCCGCTCACGCGCTCGCGCCGAGAAAAATCGCGGCCGGGCTGGCGGGGTGGCACGACGCGCCTTGCGTTTCCCTCTAGTCCGGCCGTGGTGTTCAATCGCATTTTAACATGCCGCGGGATGGCGACTAAGTTCTGCGTCCAATATGCGACGCTTCTCTGGCTATCACACCTCGTTCTTTGATTACGCTTTCGCCGTTGACTACTACAGCTACCACGTTTGTTTAATCATTTAACATGAACGTTAGTCGTCGGGATTGAGATGTACCACCAATCATCAAAGTAGGTGCATCCACGCTAAACGGTGCTATAGCTGCCAGACATCAATATGCATTGTGCAAACTCTCTTATATCAATGTACAGTAAACATTCAGTTACTTCTGTAAGGGCACGCTTTACTTACGTGTTATTCCGATTCCTATGACGGAGGGATCAACCATCTTTCTTTAAATTTGTCTTGCGCCCATAAGTGTGCATGTACTGTGACGCACCAGACATCCTATACCATATCCTATAGGGATGTGTACAAAAACCTTGCACCGTAGGCAATCAAGCAATACCCGAAGAGCACTGGGAGGCCAAGTCATAGGACTCGGATCCAAAGAATCAGTGCAGCCCGATAGAAGGGGCTCGTATGATGGCCATAGCCCGCGGCTTCCTGGAATAAGAAGGCAAGCCCACCAGGGCGCACACTGCGCTTGCTCAGCATAACGTGTTCTTTCTCCGCCTCCTCCTCCATGGTTTTATAACGTATCATGGAACAAGATATCGTAAGCATTTTTCGAGAGACCGAGGATATATCGGCATAGATGAAAGCGTTACGTTGACCAGCAGCTATCGCAAGGTCACCAAAGCCTGAAACCGATCTTTTGTACACGCACAAACAACTTTGCACGCCCACTTTACTATCTGTGCCCTCGGTCCTCACGATGCAAGGAGGGAAAATATGAAACGCAAGCGGGATGTTTAAAACGCAGAAATGGCCGCCCTCGTAGACTGGTGATAAATCGCTAAAATTTTTTCGCCGATTGTAGACGGGAAGCTCCAAAGCAAAAAAGCCAGCAGAACTTGTAGTACATCCAAAATTAAACAACAATACAGTGCTGTCGGTGCCCCTGCTCTGCGGAGGAAAGCTTGACGTTGATGTGCTATTGCTGCAAGGTCCGAAGAACTCTGAAGTGCCATCGGTAAAGAGTCATGGCCGGCTTGCCAACTATAGTAGAATCTATAAGCGTGAGCCTTCCGGCTTCTCACATTACGATGTTGGTTTTTACGCGACCGCTATCAGGAGGACGAGCCAAGCACAGCGCGAAACCTCTTCAAAGCTCATGCGGACTATCGCCGTCATATCGTAGCGACATAAACCAGCAATCACTCGTCCTGTAGCCCATAGCTCGCCAACGTTGTTTACATGTCAATATTATGTAACGAGCACAGCTCCAACACAATGATAGTAGCCTTTTCTGTCAGTGCGAAATTCCATACTGCACCGTAGCAAGCAACTAAGAAACAAAGTAAACTAACTGTTACCAGTATAGCAGCGTACAATGCAGTCTCTGTAAATACAATAATCCAGACGGTACATTGCTCTCAATCCACGCTGCAAACGGACATCGAGACACAGTACTGCCCACTATTCACCGAGAGTCCTTGCGATTAGTTTTCACGCGAGCTGCGCGCACCGAAAGGTTGCGGCATTCAGTACACATTTCGAGAGCCACGCCAAGAGACACTCCCTTTAGTTTTCACACAGTCTGGGCCCACCAAAAACTTAAAGCGTTCACTTGAGAGTCCTTCGAGTGCTGCAGCAGTACAAGCGAAACCGCTATTATTGTACCGTGAGTGTTCCCTTTGCTAGCCATAAGTTCGCCTAATAAATCTCGTTTCACTGCTTCGTTCTTCACCGTCACAGCCACGCGACTATGTAATACCCAGCGTCGGTTTCGCATTGACTGTGCGGTTGCTTGCAGGCAAAGCTTGAGGCGTGCGTCCGGCAGGATATTCGAAGTTTCTTAGTAATATCTGGAGTTTCACGCCTCAAAACCACGATGTCTTTTTGAGAGACGCCGTCGTGACGGGTTCCCGAAATTTTGACCATCAGGTGTTCTTGAACGTGCACTGAATTTATACCACTGGGCGTGTTCGCCCGCGATAGCACACGCTGTCGTATCTCCAAAGGAAATCAGCGGATGGCTCATAGGTTTGTACGTGTTGTGCTCTCATCGCAAAGTTTGCGTTGAAGCAATGGACAGCACAAATGTCCCTTAGCTCGCGACAGCGGGCGCATTTTCTAAAGGAGTGAGCTGCATGCCTTACTTTGCATGACATTCCAATTGACTATTTCTTTCTTTTCTTCCTTGCGTAGTGCAAAAAAAAAAAAAACAAGCCATAGTTGTTGATGTTCCTCAGACACTTGGCGCAACCCACTTCGGGAGATTGGCCATGAATCAGACGGTGCCGTTCTTAAAGAATTATTTCATTTGCTGAATAAAATAGTTCAAAAATGAATAGTGTAGCCATTACACATTAAAAGTATAACTTCGTAAATCTTGAAAAATAAAATTACACCATCTCCCGCTAAAGGGGACCATGAGGCGATGCGAAGCCGGAGCACTCGCACGATCGCGTTCCGCTGGCGTTCGCTGGGCATACTACCGACCTCGCGTCGTGGAACCCGAAGAGGCACGCTACGCGCGTCGTGTCTTCCCTCTAGCCTGGCCGTTAATTCTCGCAGGGCGTGCGGAGAACGCGCTCGACAGGTGCGCGAGAGAGAGGCAGTGTAGGAGAGTGGAGAGAGGGGGGAGGGGACGCGCATGCGCTGGTCCTCATCGCGGCGCTGCGCAGGAGAGAATTTCGGAATGTCGAGCCCGCATTTAAGAGGAGCCAACCGAGGCAAGCGCTGGACTGAACGCGCGCAGCGCTCTACCACTTGAAGGACAGGAGACTAGAGGAGGAGAGTAGCGTATGCGCCGTGAAAGCAGAAGCGAGAACGCAGGAGAAGCGCAAGCAGGTGCTGGTGAGAAGTGGAGAAAGTAACGCGCAGCTGTTGGAGAGAGGGAAGGAGGAGAGTCTCGCATGCGTAGTGTGAGTGCGGACTACTACGCCGTGTGCGGATTACCACGCCGTGTTACATACCCCCGAGCAAGAGATACTTCACATCTAAAACGAACGAAAAACGACCAAAAATACATGAATATTAAGCTGTGATTAAGAAAAGAAACATTCGAAAAAAAAACTGGATTAACATACATTTAACCTTCAATTCTTTCAGTCTCTTGTATGAAATTGTATACAGCGTCGAAAGTATTCCTGTGGCTAAAACCAAGTGTTGTAGCACCAAATGGAAGAACCACCGGATGTGACAAATTCAAGCCAATAATTCGGAGGGGTTCTTCTAGCAGTCTTTTTCTTTGAATTTTAAACCTGCGGCACGTTAAAAACAAGTGATCCAGAGATTCACTCTCATTACAGTGAAGACATAAAGGTTGACTGAGCTAGATGAGACCTGTGAAGGTAAAAACTCAGGGGTGAAATCGACATCGTAGCCTTATAACTGATGTTTCTTCTTTCCTAGAGGAACACCATCTGTTCTTCCAAGGAAACCTTAGTTGCGGGAAATCTGATGAAAACAAGGAAGATTTGTCGAAGTTATTGGACGTTGTAAGCTTCTCGTATCGCGCTGCAGTGAAATACGCCGACGTCGGCAATATATGCATAACAGGGCCATCGTGATTTGATACTGCAAGTGCATCCGCATATTCATTCACTATTAAACCTTTCTGGCCATGTACCCACACTAAACGAATAAGACGTAACTGTCTTGGAATTAGCAAATAAAATGTCTCTAAGGTACTTGCTAAATTAGCTGCACTAAGGAAGAACAGATAGAGAGGCAGCCTGTTAGAATAACCACTTCCGACAGACACTGAGGCAATTTCCGAAACGCTAGGATTATAGCCAGCAATTCAGCGTGGTATATAGGCGTAAAGTCAGGTAACCGAATTGAGTATGTTTAATCCAGAGAGAATGACGCGATTCCCACACCTGCCTTCTCTTCGCAAACCGAAGCATCAGTCGCTATCACAATGTTTGCTTATAGATTGGCCAAATAACCTTCCAAAATGTAATTTAGATATCGAGGTGTAACTGTTTAGCATTCTTAAGATAGATATGGTCAAATTCAATCCTAATTGTTTCTAGAGTGCTGAGTATAAGTACTTCACAGAGGTGAACTTTTATTGGGTCCAGAAGTCTGTGAAAAAATGACTCGGGGGCAACGTAACCTAGACCATTGGTGATTAAGAAATAAGGCCGGCAGATTAATGCAAACATACTGTGCCCTCCCCTGGGGTGACGCATAGATTTTTAATATTGTTCGTACTGTTAGAATAATAACCCTTTTGATAAGAGAAGGCAGGCATGATTCTTCGTATAGAATATTGTTCGCGACAAATTTAGGAAGGCCGAAACATAAGCGTAATGATTCACGTTGTAGAAGAACCAGCGGTAGAACTTTGCAAGCCGGAGCACCAGAAAACAAAACGCAGCCGAATTCTAATATCCGTCGAATGTATGTACATACAATAAATCATAACGAACACGTCTCTGCGCAAACCGGCGCGCTTGTTGCTAAGCCTACGTAGCACACCTACTGCGTGTACTCCCTTAACAGACATGTTTTCTATATGGGGACTTCAGGGAACTTTTTCGGTGTAGGTTAATTACCCCTAAATACCTACTGATTTTACCTGGGGTATAATGTCTTGTCGGTAAAGTAATGAAATTCGCTCTAGGACACTATGTGCGAAAACTACGATTGCACTTCTATTGGTATTGAGCGATAAGTTAATGGCCTGCAGCCACGTTTCCAGTCTACTCATATATGTCTGCAGAATTTCGTATAGTGTTTGAATGTCCGCTGATGCAGCAAAAATTGCGATGTCATCGGCATACACATGCACCTGTACATCCTGTTGTACGGGAATCGTACATAGTAAAACTATAAACAATAGCGGTGCAAATACAGACCCTTGCGGGAGACCTTTCGTTTGTATATATTTCGAAGAAGTCACACCGGATGGCGAGCAATAAAATTTTCTACCACTTAAAAAAGCGTACATCCATTGCAACAAAGTATTGTGGCAGACCTAGGTTCTGGAGCGAATGTATCAGTTTCACATGCTCCACACCATCATAAGCTTTTGAAATATCTAAAGTTAGTTAAGCGGAATATTCTTTTTCTCATGTCGAGCAAGTTCTATTCACCTTCCTAGGTCAACGTGCGCACACCAAATGGAGCAGCCACGCTTGAATCCAATTTCACTTGGGCTCATTATCATTTTTTCTGACAACCAGCTATCCATAGGGCTATGTAAAATTCTTTCCATTAGTTTTACTACATTCGATTTGAGGGATAGAGGCCTGATATCATCTAAGGTAAATCCAGCGCTTTGCTTTTTTAAGAACGAAAGGGCTTTCGCAACTCTCCAGTCAGGTGGAATTCATGAATCGCTGCTTGAGTGATTGACAAGTTCGAGTAGTCCTAGGGAGTGAGTTTCTCCACTTTCCTTGATATTTCTTCCTTTCTTCTTTCCTTGATGTTTTCGCCTCTTTAGTGTCCTCGCAGAAATAAGCAATCTCCCGCTGTTCGCGCCAGCGACTTCGGAACTGATAACACCAGGGCATCAGCGTTTGCACTTGGTGAGAGCAATTTTAGATTATTCGGCCCACACTGCTCCAAGACGGCGGTGTCTAAGCGGTATCTGTTTCATAACAACCCGCCACGGTGGTCTAGTGGTTATGGTGCTCGACAGCTGACCTGAATGTCGGGGGATCGAATCCCTGCCGCGGCTGCCACGTTTTCGATGGGGGTGGAAATTCTTGAGGACCATGTACTTAGATTTAGGTGCACGTTAAAGAACCCGAGGTGGTGGAAATTTCTGAAGCCCTCGACTACGGCCTCCCTCATAATCATATCGTGGTTTTGAGACGTTAAACCTCAACAATTACACTCGTTTTATTAAGTATATCGGCGTACAATGCGACAGCATCCAGCTGTCGCAGAAAAATGACCTTATGAGGGAATTATACAACAGCACAAGAAAACGACCAGGGCAATGAACACAAATTTCAAAACACCAAGAATCGCTCAAGGCTATCGATTTTCTTAATAAGGCTGAAGGCACAATTGCGATGCTTAGAAAAATGACTGGTCCTGCGCTTGCATTGTTCTGTGATCTAATAACCAGTTTCGTCTCACGCGTGCTTACGAAAGTGACAAGCATGATTAGAGCACAGTCTCAATTGTAATTCATGTTTCGTTCTTATGGACAGCGCTGAAGCATTCATTCATTAAAAAATGTACCAATTTGATATTGACTATCTACATCAAGGATGCGAATTCCTACAGCGGTGGGGCAACAAATGTAATAAATTGCGTTTTCGCTGCCAAGGTTATCACGTATCACATTAAGGTAACGGCGTTATGTTAACGCGAAATTACTTTTGGTCCTTAATAAAATAATATTCTTCAAATTGCAAGGCCTCGGTAGCCTATACGCTTACGCATCACACATAACTGTGTTAGGGCTTACGCGCCCTAATATTATCGACCATAGATAACCGAATTTCACTTATATTGCTGTACAGGGCGCGCGAAGGTTTGCGAACAGCGGAACCGCTACCAGGCGTCAATATCCCAAAATTTTCGAGCGTGCTACTAAAACGTGCACAGCCATGAATTGTTCACGGGGTTCACAAGTGCAATAATTTGGCTCTCGCCTTAACACGACCAGGGGACCCACGGCTGTGGTCTAGCGAATGCCTAATAAGGTGACAATGACGGGAGTGTCGATGTGTCCAACACATTCAACAGTCCAGCAGAGTCCAACAGTATCCTCCGGCTCAGTGCTGCGATAAAAAGGGCCGACGTCTAGAGCCAGAGAATTGACCGCGCCCAATATGACCGCAGCTCCACGAAATACTGTGCGTATGACTTCGCAGACCGACACGTCTATCTTGCCTTCTTGGAAGAACAGCACGAGGGCCTCTTCGACGTTGCCAAATTCATCTCTCGCGCCCTCGAGGTGTTTGGCCATCTGACGAATCGTGGTCTTCGCCGGGTACTTGAGACTGCAGGCCCGGACGACGTCGCCGTACAATATGGAACCCCATAGGAGGGGGCGACCCGTAGGCTCTCCCGTGACGGGCCTCAGTACCTTGAGGCGATTGGTCCATAGCATACAGCTGGCCACGTGATTCAGAATGGGCGGGCTCCGGAACGTCGCCTTGTTGAAGGCGCTGCTGGCGTAGAAGGCGAGCCGGGCGGGGTATCCCGTACCCCTGTGACGAAATGTTACCTGCGTTTTGGAAAACGACGCACGGATTGCACACCCCCTGGTAACACGACATTTCTTTCGGACAATCGATGCATTACATAACGTGAGAACGAAAAATCCGGCACATCCCACGCATTGTGGAAATCAATGTTATGCGAAGCAGTAAGCGTGCAGCAGCCTATGCCGGATATTTTGCTTTGAGGCAAGTCTTACAAGGTGGATCGACGTCTTTGAGTAAATTTACTAGTTGTGCGCATACCGTAGGGCTTACCGGGCACGCCGAGTACACTGGCATGCAAAGGGTAGCTCGTGGTCCGACGTAACATCGGCACTCGCGTTAGATCAGAGACGTCAAGTTTTATCGCCGCGAAGTGTCCGCTACGGTGCGATGATGTGCATATCTATACTCAAGCGCAACGACTGACTACAGTTTTCACAGTCATGGGTGCACATATGTAATGTTTACTACATTTATGTAAAATCGGTTAGCCAACTCTGCAACCGCGATTGCCGTTGTGCTGACGCAACGCTTCTACGTGGCCTTTTTCGAAAGCAGTTTGAAGCACTCGCGTGGCTCTTTCGTAGAATACTTGACTGCCATGCAGAATGAAGGGGTTCGATTGCGACTCGAGCCATGATTTTTATTCTTTGGATGTATCACCCACTGACAATGACGACACGATCTGCTTTCTGTGGCACGGGCTCCATGGCACTGTCGCGTTAAGATTTCCAGTCTGGTTTCATATAAAATAGACTGTGATCACCTGTGGCGCCCACCCGTATACCACGGGCAGCTGTATACGGGTATGTGCCACACGTGACTGGTCGAAAGGATTTCATGAAGCACGTTACAGGGAAATTACGTTATTCATGTCATGACCTGCGAATCGTGTTCGTCAAGGGCTGAAGTCCTCCTGTGCCAATTCTGGTACATACCAAGTTAAAGAAACGACCACGAGAGCGCCTAGACGTAGGCGGCTGATGGATATATCGATAGATAGAAACGGTCAAAATGACTTCCAGTCGTTAAGAAATGCTTCGCATTTAATATGGTTGTTAACATAATCGCATAGAGAGAGGTACGTAAAATTAAGCTAGATTGATAATATTTCAAACGTTGGGCCACACTGGAGGACTCATATGGAAAGCAAAACAGCACTAAGCATGATCTGAATACCACTAAGCCAGAAGCATGCTAAATCTCAAAACACGTAGTGATCATTTTTTCAAATGTTCCCACGGGCACCCGGTGACGCCTTATATTTGAAACGAACGATAACTTGGAACTGGCAAACCTAATGCACTTTGAGCGTTTCTATCTATCTATCTATCTATCTATCTATCTATCTATCTATCTATCTATCTATCTATCTATCTATCTATCTATCTATCTATCTATCTATCTATCTATCTATCTATCTATCTATCTATCTATCTATCTATCTATCTATCTATCTATCTATCTATCTATCTATCTATCTATCTATCTAGCCGCCTACGTCTGGGTGTTCTCGTGATCGTCTCCTTTCCTTGGCGTAGAGCGAATTTGGTATGGGAGGGTAAAAGGGTTTGACGAATATGACTGTCTGGTCATGACATGAATAACGTGAAAATGCTGCGTGACGCGTACGTCGTCAAGCCATTTCCTCCAGACACGTGTGCCTCGTACCCGTATGCTATGGGCCGCCGTATGCGGGTATGCGCCACAGGTGATTGACAGTTTTATATCTGCCCAAGTATGGTGCGAACAATCATTGGTAATTTAAATGCACGAGCGTTTAGAAAACCCCACATCGGTTTGTAAAGAATGCAAAGAATAAATATCAGGATCCAAGAAGGAATCGAAACCAAGCATTCTGCGTGGCGGTCAGGTATTATACCACAGAGCCACGCGAGGTCACAAAACTGCTTTGATAAAATACCCTATGCAGGCGTAATGTCGGTGCGACGTCATTTGTGGTTGCAGCGCTGGCTATATAATTTTATAAGCATTGCATATGTACTCCTATGATACAGGTGTCATGTCTGGTTAACGTTAATGTTTGGTTCTAGCGTTGGCTCCGCTTTTGGAGCAGTGTAATAAACATTACATTTTTATTCGTATTGAATCGTTGTTTGACCACGGGGAAATACGCTAGCTAAAGTTATGTATGATATCCACATCATCGCACCATACAGTGCACCTTGTTAACGCTCGGCTCAAAGCCAAAAATGCAGCATAGACAGAAGCTCGCCGACTGCTTCGCATGAAACCGATTGCCACAAGGCGTAGGATCTGCCTAATTTTTTTGCAAGACCAGAAGACTACATTAGAGTCTACGTAAACCTCAAAGTAACCTAAGAAATCTTGCGAACTTCTCTAAAAGAACACTTCACGCAAGCTTAAAAATGTTGAAATAGGTCGCTTCGTTCTCACACAAGAGTGGTGTGGGGTGGGCGTGCAATTTAAAATCGGAAATGAAAATTTTGCCCTTTTTTACTCATAGCAACGCTCTGACGTGTAAATTATGTGCCAGCATCCAGCATTTCGTGACACCTAGCCAATCGGCAAACGATATTAGACCGCAATGCATGCATATCATCTCACATTCTTCGTCATATGCATACGTGCTAACTCTGAGATCGGACGCCGCAAGAGAACTTCGTATGCTAGCTCGTCGCATAACGTTGGACTTGTGGAAGTCATCATCTACATTTACAAGTGCACGGCTGCATGCCTTGGACCCTGATCTTGAATTACGCATCCCGTCCAGCTTATCACGACGTGACTCTACCCTGCTGGTCCGTCTATGGCTTGGAGTGGCCTTCTCAAATGCCTATTCGTATATTATTGGAATGGCTGAGAGCCCGTCGTGTGAAGTCTGCGGGTGCAGCGAAACAGTCGCGCACCTTCTCTGTGAGTGCACCCGCTTCAGCTCCGAAAGAACGGCCCTCTCAGCCGCATTAGGCCAGCTGGACAACCGCCCTCTCACGGAGAACAAAATCCTAGGGCCCTGGCCTACCCGGTCTTCAGCGCAAGCCGCTCTGAGGGCGTTGTTGAGGTTTCTCCACGCAACCGGACTCAACATCAAACTGTGACTGCTGGAAGAAAATGGTGCTGTGTAGTACTTGGACTGCGGTTATGACTTCGTTTTGTTTTGTTTCGTTTTGTTGTCGTTGTGTTTTGTCGCGTGCTGTCGTCACAAACTCTTCTTCTTCTCTTTCATTCTTTTACATCCCCTTCCCCCTTCCCACGTGCAGGGTAGCAAACCGGAGACTGCTTCTGGTTAACCTCCCTGTCTTTCCTTTCTCCCTCTTCTCTCTCTCTCTCTGAGCAAGTGTGTTGATAGAGTGATTATTGAACGTCTTTAAAAGGAAAGGCAAGAACAAAGAAAAGGAAAGCTAATAGACACTCTTCAAAGCAACGTTTATGCAGAAGCACGCGTGTATTACATAGCACCATTATCCCAGCTGTCTCACGTATCACACGTAAAATCGACAAAAAAAATATACAAAGTTGTCGTTCTATAACTTAAAGGGCCCCTAACCAGCCTCTGAAAATACAAACAAACGAGCGCGATATCCTCTCCTGGCGTTTCTCGTCTTTCTGGCGCACTTCGTGGCGCAGAACTGCGCTTCCCGTGACGTCTTACAGTACATACTCTCGATTGGTCCACATACGCGGAATACCAGATGTGAATTGTCTCCCGCACTGCTCTGTCATGCAGCCGCTCATCCGTTCTTCCTTGCCTCGCATGACTATCGTGCGCGATCAACTGATTTCACTTCATTTTCTGTGTTTGCGACTTCGCAAACGAGAATAGCAGTGCGTATCCTACAATCGCGAAATATTGATAGAGTCAACGCTTAGTGCTGACATGATACACGTGCATTTAAGAAATAAGTGGTGAGGGGACATATGGCCTGTAGGAAGGTTAGTGGGGGCCAGGAGGAACCCACTCCCTCGTGTTTGAACGCGGGGTGGTAGGGGCCCTTTGAGAGCATGCGAACACTTGAGCTAAGACGAAAATTAGTAAAAAGGATGGCTACGCCGTGGCATCAAACCAAGCCGCAGCCACGGCACTTTTATCTAGTACTGAGGTACATACATCGCTACATTAGCTGAAAATGACCACCGAACGCTGCCTCACGCACGCAACTCACTATGAAACTTTACCGAACAACCCGCATTGAGACCATTTCGGTATGCTTAGAAGTGATGGAATCAAAAGCAAGAATGCGCAGACGCTTGAGAGGCTTAAAAGGACGCTTGCCCTGTTGGCGCAGCGACGTTGGTGTTTGCGCTTGACGCCGACGATGGAAGCCGTAGGGGCCGCGGCCTTCCGGCAGGCTGCACACGGCGCCCGCTCGCACTCGAGTTCTACGCCAGGATACCGGAACAGCACCAGCACGCAGAGGGAGGCCGAGCGGCATCGCGTGTCACCGCGACGCGTAAAGCACATGGGCTCTTCCACGTACACCTGCACCACGCTGGTCTGGTCGGGGAACCGAGAGGCGAGGCTACTTGCATCTGCGGAGGCCACACCATGTGCACGGTCTGCCACGGTGACTATAAAAAGGCTTCGGGGCTATTTTATTCGTGCACGAAACTAGGATACCAAAATCGCTACGGCTGTCTGAAGCACAAGTACATTTTCAAGCACGTATGGCACGAAATATGCATATACGTGGAAGAGTACATTACGGCGCGGCTCAATATACGACGCCCAGCGTACTTCGGCGACCTGCCAAAGTCTGCTCAGGCGGCGAAGAAACGTGAAATAGAGCTGTATGACAATGGCCCACGACATCTGATAGCGTTTCAAAGCGAAAGTTGTTGTGATATCACAACAACAGCTGATTTTGGTGCCGTAATTGCCTGCCGCCGCCACCGGTGTCCGTAACCGCTACAGCGCCAAATAAGAAAAATCGAAATGAGAAAAAGGTCCTGGACCGGATGGGATTTGAACCCGGGCCCTCTGCCTGGCAGTCCAATATGCTACCACAGAACCAAGCTGGTTCTTGAAACTCATTTGCAAAAAGACCCTATACAGGCATCATGTCGGGCAAGTTATCGCGTTAACGTGTGTACTATACCGTGGTAGAACAGTAGAATAACAACCAGGTGTCAGACAGTGCGAATTGCGCAACGAGTGTGTCGTTTAAAGCTTCCCACCCGCTACAAAAAGCTCAGTCATAATTCTTCACCGTTATCAGCCACAGCGTCAACAAAGTGCACATAATGCATTACAGACGTGTAGCGGATAGCACGCTTCTCCGCAGAATGACGCATAATGGCATAGTGGGTGCTTGCCAACTTCGAAAAATTGTAATGTCTTAAGGCCTAGTGAACACCCTTCAAATGTACTTGTATTAGTTGCACCAGGATCATTTACAACGGGCTCCACTGAGGCTGCTTTTCCGGTTTTCGTTGTGACTGCGCTGCTAGTTCCGCGCAGACCTGGCGTTTTTATAACGGAGCTGCATACCCCGGAACAGTTTTGCCTCCGTGGGCTAAAAAATCACAGCATATCCACGGAGTGAATGATGATGAGTGGGCGAAGCTGCGGAGGTTCATCGGTAAACCGTGAATCTTCCGTGAATTCTGCCCAGTACATCATCACCGACGTGAGATCGGGCGCGTTTATACTAAAGGTTCGATGAGTTATGACGACTTGCAGCTCACTTTAATTTTACATGTACGCTGTGAATTTTCATTGTTTAGAAAACCATTGCTTTAGAAAACATCTGGCGTCTTTCATTAAGCAGCTGGCGTCTTTTCGTTTTGCTTTAGAAACATCTGGCGTTCTTTCGTTTTGCTTTTACAAAACATCAGGCGTCTTTCGTAGGTTTATTTCATCAATCAACGGCGTTTTGAACAAAATTTTTATTGCTAAATCACGCACAGGAGAAAATCTCACCAGGCACTACCTTGGAGGTAAACAATGGCTGCTAATTGGAATGAGAGACAGAAGAAGTCGGCTATTAGCTAACACTTACACTTCTACTTCTACTAACGTTTCCTACTGGAACATGCCAATGGCTGCTAATGGGGAATGAGAGACAGAAAAATTCGGCTTTTAGTTAACGCGCACGCTGCGAATCTTTTATTGTTCAACAACGCACAGGAAAAATCTCCCACGGGCACCACCTTGGAGGTCAAAGCGTAAGACTGGTTACGCACTACGACTACTACGACTACGACGAGGGACGAACGGGTGCCGCCTTAAGGAGCTTCGCCCCTAAAACAACACGCGCGGCCCCTAAACCACCAACAGACGCTCGCGCTCGCATGCTCCTATCCGACTTGCTATACCGACGCCTGTCCAGGATGTGGCACCATCCCCACGACCTTTCACGCCACCGTAGAGTGCACCACTGTCTACTTCACTCTTTTCCCACAAATCGTTCGGTCCACTCATACCCCGGAGTGGCGGGAAGGCAACCTTCATGACGGCGCCCCCGAGAGCTGTCGGGTGTTCGCCCGGCGGACCCGGGCTACCGCAGAGGTTGCCATAGGAGTCTAGAAATAGGGACCCTTCCCCTTTTATTTGCCCTTTAATAAAGATATGCTCTCATCATCTGCTAGCAGATGCGCGTGTTCCTTGCGTACTTCGGACGCTGAGGACGCGCATTCGGAGAGGTGGACAGACCAGCCTACGAACGCGTTCGCTGTAGACTCGTTCACAACTGCAACGCCACAAATAAATTTCGACCTCTGAGTGGTGTAGGGGCCTTTTAACAATTGCAGGCAAACTGCATGTCTTTCTTTGCAATCAGGCATACAGCACAGAGCTCATTATTTGCTTCAATAAAGATAACCAGAAACCAAGCTTCAAAACCGCGTACTAGATGACAAGGCACCTGTTAAAATTGGGAACACCCATCCACGCGTTCCCGGTGAAGATTAGGTTGCAGCTGCTTTGCACTTCACACGAAGGCTTAGAATAACGTCAAACGGCCCTTCTTTCTCTCCCCGTGTGCTTCCCGCTTTCATTATAAAAAGGAGATCTGTCTGGCAACTCATTCAGTTCATTCTAAGACTGCCATGGGTTGACCGTGGAAATTAAAGGCACCAGAAAAAAAGCGTAAACCCAATGCTCGACAAAAGCAAGAAATTTGTCTTGCTGGAAATGGTCGCAGAACCAATCAGGGTCTACCGCATCAAGCACACATCGATTATCACTACCATTACTCTCAGGTAATAATAACCCCTCCCCTCCCCCCCCCCATTAGCTTGTGTGGTGTTTGATCATTCACGTTCGCAGGGCGGGATGGCTGCCAATTTTTTTTTTCCTGGTTCTTCCGGAGCAGGATTTTTGGCTCCCCGGCAAGAAAGCTGTTCTTTGTAGATCCTTCGCCGTGAGCCGTCGTAACGCCCAGCAAAGCTCCGTAGTGTGGCGGGAGCAAGACAAGCAGAGAGTGGCGCTGGTAGGAAGAGAGGCACGCTAAAGTAGGGCTCAGTAGGAAGGAGAAAGGGCTAGGGCTACGTATCGCCCACACCTAGAAGGTGTTGGCATCGCCGAGAGTGGCGAAAAAGAGGCTCACACGGAAAGGGATAAGGTCAGGAGCGTCGTTGCGCCAGCGCCTAAGGAAATTTCTTTGGGTAGCGTGGGCTGTACGCTCACTCGGATGAGGATATAGTGTACATGCAACGACGCAGCACCTCGAACGGCGACCCGCCAAACTTCGCGGGCATGCTATGCACAGCAGCAGCGCTTGCAACGCTGTTTGCGTTCAAGCGGAGTCGCGATAGGAATACGCAATTTGGGCGAGTGCAAGGAAGTAATTTGCTTACACCGTAGGCGAGTGCGCGGGTGGAATGGGCCATGGCTGGACTGAAACACTATCGTAGTGTTCCTGCGCGACAATGAAGGTACGTATCCTTGCCCGATAGCTTAATATAGAGTGTCAAATAAAGAACGATGATGCAACAGAATAATTCTTAGAGAAGACTTGTGAAACAAATATTTAGAAAGACCTGCAAGAACGTAGAAAGGCAATGTCCTGACGAAAGGGGGCATCAGCTTTGTTGTTCAGACGGCTTGCAGGGAGTGGAGCTGGCTGCACTTTTTTTCACGGGTCGATGTGGAGCGTGCTCGCGCGTTTCACTGGTCGTTTGAGAGCAATTTGCTCCGACACAGATCACTCTCTCTTGCTCTGCCGCCAAGTCGAGGATTTGGGCGGAAATAGGACGATCAGCATGCGCCGCTTTCGTCATTCCGCGAGCAACCTTGGCCGTGCTTTGCAGCGGCGACCAAGGTTGCCATGAAAACGTACAAAGCGGAAGCGCGAATGTTGTCCGGAACTGGTCTACGCGACGTGTGCATACAAAACTATCGGTGTAATCTCATGCGGTGCGTTGCCGTGTTCCACTGGCAGGTTCAGCTTGGTGCAATCCGAGTGCTCGCTCCAGCATTCTGACGGCCGCTCCAGATGTCGCAATGAAAAACATAATGAATCTCCGTTTAGGTAATTGGTAGAGCAGCTTGATGAATAAAACTAGCTTAAATGAAGGCAATGTTCGCGTTTTAACAGCGCATATGCAGCATTATCCAACATTAGTAGCCATTTCAGCATCCTTATCGAACGTTTCATATGACTTTGCCAGCAATTGGTACCACTTCAGTTAAGAATGAAGAACATGCACCCAATGGATGCAATAATTTAGTCAGCGATAGCCAACATCCGCCAGTGCTAGTGTGAGTGCTTGTAGTATATGCAAGTTAATAGGATAGCTCAAGCCATGTGACTTGGTAATGTTACTTAATACGTATGCTAAGATTTCGGGATCTTCAGGCTTATTTCAGACGTGCTCACAAAATAGACGGAGCCTTTCGATCTGTTCAAATAAGCTGGCTTTTTTTTTACCTCTAACGGACTGCAGTCATGCGCACGACTTCTGACCTATACTCACCGTACTGTTTGTACGAGCAGAAGACCATCGCCAGGACTGGGTGCCTCTCGGCCTTCTGTGCCAGGCGCAGTCGAAATTCGAGTTCCTCTGCGAATGCCTGACTCAGCGAGCGGCTGCCGAACTGTTCCTGTAAAAGCATGGCATGGCAGTGCATGCTCAAACAAGAGTTTCTTTGCGTTTACCGGAAGGTCTCAACTTTGTCATGGACACAATGTTGCACAAAATATGTCCTTTTCGCGTCACACACGCAAGAAGGGACGACTGCTTCCAGAGCGGCCAATTAATCACTGAAGCTTTAATGGTTCCCGCTTTGTTAATCGCGGAACCAAACAGTTTTAGAAAATGAAGGCGAATCCCCCAATATACAAACACGGCAACGATTAGCAGAATTTGCTTTAACGAACAATTTCAATGCAACAATTTTTAGTAAATACGAGCTCAGTTCAGCAATGTGCGCTTCTGAGCCGCGCGATGTGCCATTTTCCAGCGTCCACTCTGAGATTCTCTTTTAGTCAGAACCCTTTCTACTCACGCCATCTAGTATTCTTAACAACACGCGCAGCCCAGTCCACATTAAGGGCCATTCTCCAATGCCAAGAGCCCAAGCTCAGTTTCACTGCACCGTCTTCGCTTGAAGGGTGCGAGCATTGTGAGTCCTGGAAGAAAAACGGTATATACCAAGCATCCAGCAAAGAATGGATTTTTGTGACCCAACTATGGCAACCAACACTACAGGAAAGGGGCATGCGTCATTTAATAATGCTGTATTTTTCCCGACAATGTTAGCGCAGCTCTAAAAATGAGAAAAGCGAAAAACAAGGAACGAGGACGCTTTCCACTATCTCCCCACATTCTAACATGAAGGAACGTGTGTTTTTATTCGTTGATGCCATTTTTAACAATAGCAATGACTCATTCAAATCGCACTGATGACGCTGTAGTGTAAGGTTTATCTGTATACAATCACGGGTGCATGTTAATAATAATAAATTCCGGGCTTTTGCATGCCAGAACCATGATATGATTACGAGGCACGTCGTAGAGGAGGGCTATGGAAATTTTGGCGACCTGGGCTTTTTTACCGTGCACCTGAATAAAAATAAACGGGCCTCAAACTTTTCGCCTCCATCGAAAGGCGACCGCCACGGCCGGTATCGTACCTGAGACATTCGGGTCTGTAGCCGAGCGCCGTACAACCACTGCACCACCTCGGCGGTGAGAAGGGTATATGTCACGGGTGCTTCACTGGCGTGTGAAACAACAATGCGCATAAACCGACCACTGCCCTTGGTTCTAAACACCCGTTCCCACCTACGACTAGTACCGGCCACGCGACCAAGTTAGTCGCAACGCGACTGGCCGCCAAAGGCCGCTTTGGTCGCAAAGCGAGCGCTTTGGCTCAACCTCTCGCTGCTGGATTTCTCAGTCGCGCGAATGCAGTCGCAAACGTCAGGACGAATCAGATGCGCAGAAACAGGACGTCAGCTTATCTTACGGGGCAATGGCAACGCGAGCCATATGTGAGCACATGTGAATTCTGTGCGGCGATGAGTATAAGTCGCACGCAAGTGTGAAGATATCGGTCGCCTTCAGTCGTTTTGTGGTCGCCGCTCTTAAACGGTCGCGGGACGGTGCTAGTAGCAGGTATGAGCGAGCCCTAAGTACAGCAGTACCTGGAACAGCGCGAAGAAGCGAAGCCTCCTGCTGAGCAGCGGTAGGGTGACCTCTTCCCATAGCGTGTCGCAGCGCGCAAAGCTGAAGAGGTCCTCCACCGATAGGCACCGGGAAACGGCGCGCAGCACCGTCCAGCAGCGGAACGCTGCCTCGGCCGCGGCCCCCATGTTGTTACTACTGCGCCATCAAAGCATGGCTCATACCCACTTCATACCTCGTTCTTCAATGTTATTGCATTTGTTATGGTTCTTGCTAAAAAGTGAGGCTTCTAATTTTTTCACGACTTCTTTCATCGGGACAACGAAGATAGATGCCATCATCTATGGCAAATTGAAGGCTATATTCCGCCAATCGACGATCCACTTTTAAGAGGAAAATGGAGAACCAACGTTTATTCAACCGATGTACGGGCCAGCGTTCAAAGGTGGAAATCGGCAGTCATTCTTAAAGATGGCGAGTATGTGATGCAGGAGACTCGTCCACGATAAGGTCACGTTCCTTAGGTTGGCAATTTTGATATTCCATGTCAATATCTTACAGTTAAGTTAGTTATGGTCAGGCGTATCTCCTCTGCAACAGTGCCATTGTAGGTGCGCGCTATTGTCGGTGCAAAAAGGCACTCTTGTCAATCATAGAGTTTGCTAAAATGACCTAGAGGGAACTCTGGCGCTGCGATCGTTCAGCCACCATGGGAATGATGGGTAGTACACGGATTTGCCTAGTCTTCGTGCTTGTGGGCTTCGAACACACTTGTGGCTTTGTTTATTGCTATGTTTTGGTTTTCTTTCGGATAAAAGAATGGATCGTTGTGAACTTCGTGACCAGATTTGAATCGGTGAGCCTAAAGAAGTTAAAGTGGTGAAGTGAAACTGCTGATTTTTGCTGGACTTCGTTTTGCGACAAAGTGGATGCAGGCGACGCGGAGCCAAACGGAGCCGAAAGAACGAAGTGTAGACAAATCCGTGTACTACCCATGATTCCAATGCTGGCTGAAGCGCGATGCATTGCAGCTCCCATAGACACTAGCGCCAGGGTTCCCTCTAGTAAGTATTGTAGGAAACTCTATGTTGTCATGACGCATACTTGGGGAATTGTGCTTTGCGGTATTTACGTATTGTGAAGTCGTTTTGGTAGGCTGTTTGTCGCCTCCTCCGAGGGCCCGGTGTCTGTTCGCGTAAGGGCTTCAGGGTCTGGGAAGTTTGCTTCCAGCTTTTCGGCGGATTTTCCAGTGCGACATTTATTCCCAATGGCGTTCTGCATGGTTTAATGTCAGCAGCTGCACGTGAGGAAGACCTCAGGATGTGTTCGAACACCTGCGTGCTAAGGGGCGAGAGAGAGATACTCTTTATTAGAAAAAAACAGATTTTTGCCGGCGACTGTATACCGCTGGCATGCTACTCTGTGTAGGGATCGCGAATGGGATTGACAGACAAAAGAAGAGGGAAGGAAATAATAATAAAAAGCTTCAGCATGGGTCCATGCATTGTCCTAGGAGTACGAGTGGCCTTGCGTCTATTTTAGCGCCACGTTGTGTTAGCTACATGTTAACTGAAAATTCTAGGCTATAAATATTGTAGCAAGTGTAGAAGTATCACATTTGTCTCCTCGAGGTAATCTAAGGAATGCAGTTGAAGAAACTGCAATATTTTATCCACTGCGCAGTTGTAGAGCTCGTGATTCAGTTTTATTGCGATAGCAATTATATGGACCGTCTCGGCTGGATTTTCTCCTCGCCGTCGCCGTCATGCACCGTATATGTATAAGTATGTATATATATATATAAAAGCCCCAAAGAAAAATAATTGAGAAAAATGCGTCCGAAGCGCGGAATCGAACCAGGGACCTCTTGCTCCGCAGCGAGTGGCGCTAACCACTACGCCACGGAACGCAGGTCCTCCACACTGTAAAAAGAGACCGTTATTTTTACGGCCAATATAGCGTGAAAAAGGCCGTGTCGCTATCGTAAACGTAAACTGCGGTATTCTCGCCGTATACCTTTCCGCGCGCATGCGCACTGGCTTTTAGGAGAGAAGAATGGTAAGAGTAAAGAGAAGGAGCGGCGTCATGCGCTCGCCTTTCCTTTCCCGCCGCTCATGCACGTGCGTGGAGGCTGCGACGAATGCTTGGCGTGCCGGCGCACCTTGTGTTGCGGTCCACGCGAGAAACCGGGCATGCGTTGAGCGGCGCAGATACGGCAAGGAACAGACGGCTCGGCACCCGATGATATATATATATATGCATATATATATATAGATATATATATATATATATATATATATAGATATATATATATATATATATATTATATATATATATATATATATATGTATATATATATATAACCAAAACAGAAAAAAAATCATAGCATATCCACGGAGTGAATGATGATGAGTGGGCGAACTGCGGAGGTACAATGGTAAACCGTGAATCTTCCGTGAATTCTGCCCAGTACATCATCACCGACGTGAGATCGGGCGCGTTTATCCTAAAGGTTCGATGAGAGTTATGACGACTTGCAGCTCACTTTAATTTTACATGTACGCTGTGAATTTTCATTGTTTAGAAAACCATTGCTTTAGAAAACATCTGGCGTCTTTCGTTAAGCAGCTGGCGTCTTTTCGTTTCGCTTTAGAAACATCTGGCGTTCTTTCGTTTTGCTTTTAGAAAACATCTGGCATCTTTCGTTGGTTTATTTCATCAATCAACGGCGTTTTGAACTAATTTTTTATTGTTTAATCACGCACAGGAGAAATCTCACCAGGCACTACCTTGGAGGTAAACAATGGCTGCTAATGGGAATGAGAGACAGAAGAAGTCGGCTTTTAGCTAACACTTACACTTCTACTTCTACTAACGTTTCCTACTGGAAATGCCAATGGCTGCTAATGGGGAATGAGAGACAGAATAATTCGGCTTTTAGTTAACGCGCACGCTGCGAATTTTTTGTTGTTCAACAACGCACAGGAAAAATCTCCCACCGGCACCACCTTGGAGGTCAAGATCTGGTACTAGCGTTACGACTGGTTACGCACTACGACTACGAGGGACGAACGGGTGCCGCTTTACGGAGCTTCGCCCCTAAAATAAATTTTTGCGCCATCGAGATTCGAACCGCCGACCCCTGCTCCTCAGTGCGCTGCTTTAAACAACTCGGCCACGCGCCGCCGGCTGTGCGGAATATTAACGGTGAACTATTTATATGCACCATTTAACTCTGGTGGTATGCAGATCTCGGAGGAGCGTCCGCGTGTGCAGTATCACTCGCGAGATTGCCCGCAGGTTGCTCTTTAAAGCAATGATAGATTTTCCTTCTGTTTGAAAACTACCCTTGAAACGCGCACTAAAAAGTGGCCCATTTCTGTACCCACACGCGATGTGGAACGCCGGGTAAACAATGCGTCGAACGCCACTGCGCGGCCGGAGACGCCGAGGAGCCACTCCACGCGGCGCAGTTTTCGAGAAAACAAAAAAAAGCCAGTTTCGCCGCAACGGCGAAGCAATGAATGCGAGTGCAACAAATGAGAGTGTCACACGAAGAACGGCAAGCAGCTCGATACTTGCAACGCGCCGCTCGAGCGCAAAGGCGAATAGAACACACACAGTACGACCGCGAACTAACATGGTCACAGCTCGACACTTGTAGCGCACTGCTCAAACACAAGTAAGGACACTCGAAAAGAACGCACAGGTACACACAGGACGAGCACGAACTGACTGTTACGGTTGTTACTGTGTTTAGAAAAATTTATTGTATCACAGACGGTTACTTCTACGTGTTTGAGCAGCGCGCTACAACCCAACGCTATAGACTTCTTTTAACACGGAAGTGTTTTATGCCGGGGTCCACCAAGTACATCCGTCACGGATATGACGTTGATAAAGTGGACGCCAACGGGTGAGAAAGAAAAAACCAAGAAACAGACATCCCGCTGGGAATCGAACCCACGACGTTGCGGCCGCGACGGCAAGCGCCGGACGCCTTACCGACTAAGCTAACTCGGGAGATGCTAGACACGGCGCGAACGCGCCTTATATCTTTCACACACTCTTTCGCGGCGGGCGGAGCTAAAGAGGCGGAGCAGGCGTAGCTAGAGTTACTGTACATGCTACCTTTAGGTAGCAGAGTTGCGCATCTGTCTTCCAACGCCGCTAGCAACCATGCATTGCGGAGAAGCTGCCACTTGGGCCAATTTTTTTATTTCTCGACGCCTCCGCTGCAGCGAACTGAATTAACACTAGCCATCGACAGCCAATGTTTATCGCCGGTCTTCGACACGCCAGACAGGTTAATCGGCGACACGGTAGGCATGTCGCCTGCAAAAACGAAGTGCGACTTCACCGCATAGCTGTGGTTGCTAGCCGGACCAATGCGCTACTCTGCTACCTAAAGGTAGCATATACAGTGACTCTAGGCGGAGCTAAAGCCCCTTGATCTAGGAAAGTAACGACACTCTCCTCCGCGCGCGCGTTTCCTCCTCAATTCTCCTCGCCCGCCGCCGGCGCGCGCTGCGCACGGCTCCATTTTTCGCCGGCTCTCCCGCGGGCGCGCCGTAGAAATCAATGGAGGCGCGTGATGTCGGGCCACTTTCGCGGCCGGTGTTGTAGAAAACTTTGAAAAATGGTGATAACAAGATCGAGAGCACTGAAATGAACGTTTATTTAAAAAATTAGTTTCTTTCGAAAGCCTTCTAAATGGGGCATGCTAATATAAAAGGAGCTTTATGCAGCGTTCCATCATGCAGACGTTTTTTTTTTTTCTGCCACATGATAACATGCTTTACATTTACATCTGATATAGTTTAGCTTGCGTCATGTCCGCCTGTGTCTGCATTTTTTGTCTCTTTCCTGTGCGCGCATATGCAACTCAGGCACTTACAGCGTCGCATCTTGAAATGACTTCATGGATAATACATTGTCCATCCATGCGTTATCTGACGTGAAAGTAGACTTGCGCGGTGGTCTCCAAACTGAACAAGACGATTGCGCAGTGTCAGTACGATCAAGCGGCGCCAACAGCAACTCATCTACCGCAATAACAGAAGCGCCGGTGAAAAATTTTTCAGAATAGCATTTTGGCGTTCGTGTCAAAGAAACTAGCACTCGGTTTACCTGTGAGAGGAGACATTCCCTACGAACGTCAAAACACATCGATGCGATAATTTTGGCTTGTGTTATGAACAGAAAGAAGCTCTCCAAAAAACCGTAGAAGGGTGATTTTCAAGCATTTGCTATCAGAGCGAGAATTTTCGGCCTCTGCCTCGAAGCCGATAACGATAGCAAGCGAGCGCGATCAGTTGAACACCCCCTGCACGTCGTCTCCGCGAGAAAACCAAATTGTAATCGTCTCCCAGTTATGCGTGCGTGGCGTCCAAATTCAAAAGCAAACTGACGAACTGAAAAAAAAATCACAGCATATCCACGGGGTGAATGATGATGAGTGGGGCGAAGCTACGGAGGGAATCATCTGTAAACCGTGAAACTCTTCCGTGAAATGCGCCCAGTACATAATATAAAGAGTGTGAAACATCGTGTATATATTAAACATCAAACTTTTATTGTACTGTTGGTTTACGTGGTCCCTTCATTATCACTTGTGATCGGTGAAATGCAAGGAAGAAGTCCGCTCCCGAGCGAAAGAGCGCCAAGAGCGACCGCATTCCCCGCTCGCCCTGTGCGAATTAAAGGCAAGGCTAGAGGGAAGACAGGACGCGCGTTCCACGACGCGAGGTCGGTAGCATGCCCAACGAAAGCCAACGGAACGCGATCGTGCAAGTGCTCCGGCTTCGCATCGCCTCATGGTTCCATTTAGCGTCCCAAAACCAAACATATTGCTCAAGGTGTGCCTTGCGTTTTTCGTAGAAATAATTTCTTTATCATGTACATTAAGACGAAAAGTTGAAAGCTCACTAGAGTGTATCGCCCGCAAAGTATGTCTTTTAGTGTGATTTAACTCTCGTACGGCAGGGTCCTCGCGCCGTTGCCGGTCCACCTCGCCCGTTGACGATCGGGCGAGGTGGCTAGATGCAACTACTACTACTACACTTTAAGAAAAACATCTGGCGTTCTTTCGTTCTGCTTTTACAAAACATCTGGCGTCTTTCGTTGGTTTATTTCATCAATCAACGGCGTTTTGAACAAAATTTTTATTGTTTAATCACGCACAGGAGAAATCTCACCAGGCACTACCTTGGAGGTAAACAATGGCTGCTAATGGCAATGAGAGACAGAAGAGAGACAGAAGAAGTCGGCTTTTAGCTAACACTTACACTTCTACTTCTACTAACGTTTCCTACTGGAACATGCCAATGGCTGCTAATGGGGAATGAGTGACAGAAGAATTCGGCTTTTAGTTAACGCGCACGCTGCGAATTTTTTATTGTTCAACAACGCACAGGAGAAATCTCCCACCGGCACCACCTTGGAGGTCAAAGCGTAAGACTTGTTACTCACTACTACGACCACGACGACTACGAGGGACGAACGGGTGCCGCCTTAAGGAGCTTCGCCCCTAAAAAAGCAAGGTTAGCTAGCTGGCGCTGCTCATCTACAATACCGTGGGCCTGTATTCCTTCATTTCATTCTTTCATTCCTTCTTTCATTCATTTCATTCTTTCAGGGCCTGCATTCGTTGCATTTGGGTGGCTGAAGCGCATATCAAAGTAAGCTGGTAGAATAGCGCCTTTAAAAGCCGCTGTTCCGATTTTCAGTAAAACAGACAACGTATACTGCAAGAATGTTACAGCGCGGAAAAAGAAACGAACGGGCGAGTACAGGCCACACGGATAAGGGCTGAATTGTACCTGAGGTTTATTTGGGAAAGCATGCATATTAGTAGAGTCACAAATGTAAATCTGAGCAAGAAAAATAGGAAGGCACAAACACGGCACGGAAAGAAAACTGATCACTAAAGTGAGTCGTCATGTAGAAGACAGCGCCGTAAGCAATACCGGTGTCACAGGGGCCCCTTTGATCGCGATCAGGGCCGTTCCAGATCAGGTGCTGCTACGCTGTCTCTTATAATCGCGATCAGGCCCGATCGGGATCAAGATCATCGCGATCTGCTCATCGATATCTGGCTCCCAGATTGCGATTTGACTGATGTTTGCGCCAAACTCGATCCCGATTAGTTTGGACCGAATAGCGGCGATGATTGTTGATCGCGATCAAGGAATCCGATCAGGACTGATTCTGATCGCGATCGAAACTACCCGTGTGACACCGGTATAAGAGATAATCTAGTTTTTCATTAGTGAACGGAAGACATGCTAATGCAGGCATGACCAAGACGAGCCATTTCGGTCGCGGCCTGCTAGATAACGGCTTACTTTGGCTATCAGAATGTTATTTTTTTGTGCGTTGTGCTTGTGTGTTTCTTTTGTACTTGCGACTTATCGCATTTGTGTCACGATTTTTATGTGTGAATTCTCCTCCCCCGCCCCCAAAAAAACCCTCATTTGGGAACCAGCGCCAGTAAGTGTCATCTCTATTTGTCCATTTGTTTGCTTTTTTACACCTAACATTCATAATAAACGGAATCTAACAATCACGACAAGCGCGATCGAGAAGTTGTATAACCGCGCGTAATTGTAGGAAGCGGAAAGCAGATCCTATAGTTGTGCACTTTAGACTGAATAATGGTTGCCGACGTGCGAGGTGATGGACTCTCAGCTGAACATTCACCATATTGAGGACAACCCCATTTTTAAGCAACGCGCAACTAGGCTAGGAAAAAAAGACTTTGATGAGCAGGCCGGAACTATATTTAAAATGTAGCATTTGGCGATGCTTTGATACGAGCAATACGACAGGCGCCTTACCTCGCAAAGAACGCTGTTCTTTGTCGGAACAAAGTTTCTTTGGCCGATGTTTTGCAGCCACTGCTTCTTGCGCAAGCCATCGCGCATACCTTGGGGAATTGTAAAAAGTGCAAAACCGTTTGCACTGTCGTTGTTGCAGTTATAGGCGCACCCGCACGGCATAGCGCCCACACAAAGCACAGAAAACAAAGCGCGCGCAACGTTTGCTACGCGGAGCCCCGGCGTAAAATGGCGCGAGCGAAAAAAAAAATGTCAGCAAAACGCAAGATCCACGCGTCTCCAAAGGCAACGGCGAAGGAGACCAATCGTCGGCGCGGAAAAGCGGCGGAGAACGGGAGGACGCGAAAAGTGCGAGGAGGGAGAAAGGAGGACGCGCGCGCGGCGGCGAATACAGTGAATGGCGGTACTTTCCCAAGATCAAGGGGCTTTAGGCGGAGCGGGGCGGTGCCGCCGCCTGTGAGATGTGAAAAGAAGTAATGCTTCACGATCGACACTTACGAGCGCGTACTCCGAGATTGCACGCGATATCGGAGGTCATGGTTAAAGCGTCTCGAAACCAGAGAGGTAGACTGGCCGCGCTGG
Organism: Rhipicephalus sanguineus; assembly: GCF_013339695.2. NCBI lineage: Eukaryota > Metazoa > Arthropoda > Arachnida > Ixodida > Ixodidae > Rhipicephalus > Rhipicephalus sanguineus. Next base: position 73,117,068 of record NC_051181.1, read on the forward strand.
CGTCGCCGAGGCACCCTTCACGCAGTTACGTTCTTTGCCTTTGGCTTCGTGTTAGCGTGCGTCGGCTCATCGGATTCAACGTGTACCGACGGGATTTCTCCGCCGCCGACTGCTTCACTAGCGAGAGCACCGACTAACAAAACTGCTGCAATACGCGTTGCGGAAAGGACGCAATTTCGACGGGCGAATGTCGTGCCTTGGTGGAGCGAGAGCAGCGCCTGCGAGACAGACGCCAGCGGGACGCACGCGTTTGCGGCTCAGACCTCTCGTGTTGCTGAAGCGCAGTGTGTGGTATGTATGCATGAGCACAGGCGTCGGCTACCCATTACTAGAAAGCGCACACCCTGCCGCTTCTCTCCTTAATTGATGACGCTTGAAGAAGTGCATACCGGGTACCAGTGTTGATTATGAGCTTGTTATCCTTACGCGGGATTCACGATTAGCTGTGTCCAAATATATGTTCACACCGTCAGCTACCACAAAGGTTTAATCTTGATCATGGGCGTTAGTCGTCGCGATAGAGACATGCTGTCAACATGGGTGCATCCACGTCAAACGGTGCTATAGCTGCCAAACACGAATAGACATTGTACAAGCTCTCATATATCACTACACAATAACCACTACTTCTCTGAAGACACGTTTCACTTTCGTGTTATACCGATTCCTATGACGGAGGGATCAGCCATGTTTTTTTTCTTTAAAACTGCGACGTGTGGAGTGACCCCACCGCGTCTCCTGCCGCGCAGTGGCATTCGACGCATCGTTTAGTCGGCGTTGTGGCTGAGCAGCGCAGCGCGCTGCAAGTGTAGAATGCCCGCTTCCCACTTAAAAGGCCCGGGTTCGAATCGCAGCTCTAGATGGTGGGTTTTTATTCTAAGGGTAACCTTTTGTAGCTGTGTTGGTCTTCCTTTGTTTCTTAAAACTAGCTTCTGTTGCTACGTATTGCTACAAAAAGTAACGTAAAATGTGAAATCTCGTTTCGAGTCTCATATTCACGAAAATCTCGGAGGCCATACTTAGCGTTTTTTTTTTTCATTCCCGGGCGGTGCGCTGCAAATAACTGCACTCACTGTCAAATTTCTTGTATTTTACTTCACATTTTGCGTTACTTTTAAGAAACAAACGAATTTTAAGAAACAAAGGAAAACCATTACAGCTATAAAAGGTGACACTACAAATAAAAACCCACCATCTGCAGCTGCGATTCGAACCCGGGCCTTTTGAGTGGGAAGCCGGCATTCTACCCCTGCACCACTTCTGCGGAGCCGCGCGCAACTCTTAAACGACGACATATTGCAGACTACCGATCGCAGCGCTGCAAGCGTATTGACCCTGTTTGGGCTTCACTTTTCGAAGCTCGTTCCAGGCACTCCCCTGTTCTAGTACACTCTACTCACGGTTTTCCAGATATTGAAAACAAGAAGTCTTCTAAGAAATAGAAGTCGATGTTTCTGGTTCAAGTTAAAATTTATGTGGGATACATATGATACCGTATCATAACTTTACTTGAGGGACAATTAACTGTCAGGATAAATAATGAAATTTAACTGAAGTCACTGAAAGATTGCGAGCAGCTGAGATTGTTGCGGCACCTGGCGAAGATCTCGACGACGTGCTTCTTTCTACGTGAGCTCCGAGATCCGCTTCGGCAGCGCGACCAAGCACAGTTAACGCAAGGAATACAGCAGGGCACACGGACACCGACGTGCGAATACCACTACCAGGCACCTAAATCAAAGATTAGGATCGCCTCGAATTTTTGTTTAATATTGTGCTTAACAAGCGTTTTATTTTTCAATATTTTTGCGTGTAGTCGGTTCTCTAACCAGGCTTCAAGCTGCACAGAACGTTTAGCAAGCTCTGCAACGTACGCATTCAAACGGGAGGAGGGAAGCGGAAAAATAAAGGCGGCGCTGTTTTCCGTAGCTCATATGGAGCATGGTTCAGCGCCACAGGTAAGGAAGCTGGATAATAGGAGAAGAAGAAAAGAGACTAAGAGAGGATATAGCTGGTGTAAAAAATGTACGGTTGGTCACAAGTAGTAGCAGCAAGAGCCGCTACAATGTGAAATACCATCATGGTTATGAAAGAATCAGCAACATGTAATCGAGAACGACGTACGACTCTAGGTGACCTGTGAAGTACAATCGCAGACTCAAATCAATCGATCAATCGATCGATCAATCAATCAATCAATCAATCAATGCGGCATTTGTTTGAGAAGTACCTCGGTGTAGGAAAGTTACTGCGACATACTGCAAGGTCAACCAGTACAAAAGGCGAACACCAAGGAAAAACACGAACAGACGCGATCAATGCTGAAATCAGAACCATTATTGTGTGTTCGCGCTTTCCTTCAGCGTTCTCTTGTACTCGCTAACCTTCCAATACGACGGGTCGTAAAATGACATTTTCTTTTTATTCCTATTTCATCATATGTGGATAACGAGTACAGTGATGCCACATATATAGTCTGGTGACTAACACATGTTACGTCTGCAGCATTTCATGCTATCTAGTAGGTATCCTATTCTGTAAAAAAATCACAGCATATCCACGGAGTGAATGATGATGAGTGGGCGAAGCTGCGGAGGTTCATCGGTAAACTGTGAATCTTCCGTGAATTCTGCTTAGTACATCATCACCGACGTGAGATCGGGCGCGTTTATACTAAAGGTTCGACGAGAGTTATGACGACTTGCAGCTCACTTTATTTTACATGTACGCTGTGAATCTTCATTGTTTAGAAAACCATTGCTTTAGAAAACATCTGGCGTCTTTCGCTAAGCAGCTGGCGTCTTTTCGTTTTGCTTTAGAAACATCTGGCGTCCTTTCGTTTTTCTTTTAGAAAACATCTGGCGTCCTTCGTTGGTTTATTTCATCAATCAACGGCGTTTTGAACAAAATTTTTATTGTTTAATCACGCACAAGAGAAATCTCACCAGGCACTAACTTGGAGGTAAACAATGGCTGCTAATGGGAATGAGAGACAGAAGTTGACTTTTAGCTAACACTTACACTTCTACTAACGTTTCCTACTGAAACATGCCAATGGCTGCTAATGGGGAATGAGAGACAGAAGAATTCGGCTTTTAGTTAACGCGCACGCTGCGAATTTTTTATTGTTCAACAACGCACAGGAGAAATCTCCCACCGGCACCATTTGGAGGTCAAGATCTGGTACTAGCGTTACGACTGGTTACGCACTACGACTACGAGGGACGAACGGGTGCCGCTTTAAGGAGCTTCGCCCCTAAAATGCAGCTTTAACCCAAGAAGCGGTATCATAAAGTTGTACTCTATACCTAAATCATCTTTGATCAAAAATAACAGAAATGGGGGAATTTTGAGGGCTCGTTTCTTTGTTTGACTCAACCTTCAGCATCAACTTTGGGCTGTCCAGAGAGCCTGCGATGCGGCGTGGGAGCATGCAGCAATTATGGTGAATTCGACGTCGTACAGAACGTCCTGAATGACGACGCGAGAAGTGCATACTGCTGTAGGCCTAATACTCTGGGAGCTGGCGGTACGGAGGGACATCCCAGAAAGTGGCGTCGTCACTTTTCGAAGTAAGCGGCTAAGTTTTGCGTCCATAATGGATACGGCGGCTCCAGTGTCGACAAGGGCAGATGCGCGAACACCGTCCACAAACACATCTATGACATTCGATGGACTTCGCTGAGGGCTTTTACAGTTCGATAGCGTCGCAGCCCTTGCCTCGTGGACCGCCACGACTAGTTTTCCTGCTCTCGTGCGACAGAACGTGGCCGCATTGGTGACAGTGAGCGACGGCGTGGAGACGGAGAGCGGCGAGTGGATGGAGCTGGGTGTGACGTCGGCGACATAGGCGGGTCGTAGAATGCACGGCTGGACTGGCTGGTGGTGGTTGACGCGACTCGATGCGGCTGCACGCGATGGCAATAACGGGCCACGTGACCGGCATAACCGCATGGAAAGCAGATGGCCCGATTGTCGGGTGTGCGCCATCGGTTCGCCGGGGCAGGTCCCGCCCACGTCGCAGGATGCGATTGACGGGGCGGCTGCTGAAATGACTGCAAGGTGGGTTGCAGTCGGGGCCTAGGGATGACGGCAGCATACGTAGCCGGCACGCCCGCTTCGAAGGACGGAGGTCTAGCGGCGGCTTCGGCGTAACTCAACGGTGCAGCCGCAGGGATTGCCTGGTGCGTCCTGGCGACAACCTGAGCGTAACTCTGTGGCGCAGGAGCCGGAGGTTGCTGGTGGTACTCAGGCATCACCTCCGCGATTTCCTGCTCAATCGCTCGGCGGATGGGAGGAAGACGGGTCGTCGACGACTGTTGAACGTGCGGCGGGTGGGCGAAGGCTAAGAGAGGGATTTCCTCGCGCACGAATGCCTTCATTTCTGCCAGCAGCGTGGCCTGGTCAGGTATGGCCGCCAAGCCAGCAAGCTCTTCGTCGCGTGATGGAGAGCGACGGGTCATCGAACGTTGCCGGCGGAGCTCCTCGTAGCTCTGGCACAGTGTTATGACCTCGGCCACGGTGGAAGGGTTTTTAGCGAGCAACATGGTGAAGGCATCGTCGTCAATGCCCTTCATAATGTTCCGGATCTTGTCAGACTCGGACATGGTGCCGTTGGCTTTCTTACACAAGTCCAGGACGTCTTCGATATAACTGGTGAAAGATTCACCGGCCTGCTGAGCTCGTTCGCGTAAGCGCTGTTCTGCTTGCAGCTTACGAACTGCAGGGCGGCCAAAAACGTTGATGACGGCGGTCTTGAAATCCGACCAAGTAGCAAAATCGGACGCGTGGTTGTTGTACCACAAGCTTGCTACTCCCGCGAGGTAGAAGACCAAGTTGCTCAACTTGCCTGCTTCGCCCCATTTGTTGGGTACGCTCACGCGCTCGTAAATTGCGAGCCAGTCCTCCACGTCGGTCCCATCGGCGCCAGTGAAGATAGGTGGATCGCGGATGCGCGGGACACCGGGACATGTGGTCGGTGTGGGAGGCGGCGTTTGCTGAGCGGCGTCTTGGGGCATGGTAGATGGCAGAGTACGGGAACGAAGCTCCAGGGGCATTGAATGGGAGCACAGCACCTCCACCAATTTGTTAAGCTGTTTATTGGACGGCACTGGGCGACAATGCACGATGGCGACAGTCAAGGCAAAAGCACGGGCTCCGAGCGCGAGCGGCGTTTAGAAGAGGACGACCCACTAGGAGCCGCTGGAGAGCGCAACCGTTAAGCAGTACCAATTGCTTCGCCACTATATATATATATATTGTGAGCATTATTCATATGCTTCATCCTCTCACCTGTAAATACACATCATCACCACTTGGGTCTGAGTAGCGGGGCTCAGGCTCGATATAAATAAAGAAGAGTCTTTCGGCTTGACCGTCGTCTCACAAGTGGTGGAGGTGCTGTACGATTCCTCGGTCCTCTGGCTCTACCGGTGGCGCTACGCCTTCCACTTCACTACGCCCCTGGAGCTCCGTTCAGGTCGCCGTTTGAACTCGGAGACATCGGCAATGTCGCACGACGAGAACTCCAACGCTGGACCATCCACGACACCTGCCCCGTCAGGAACCCCTTCCTGCTTGGTTACCACCCCTCAGAAGGATCCACCGGTGTTCGCTGGCCTTCGTGGGGACGACGTCGAAGACTGGCTGGAGCAGTACGACCGCGTCAGTGCACACAACCACTGGGACGACCCTGCAAAACTTACTCGTGTCGCCTTCTACCTGACGGGTGTAGCCAAGACTTGGTTTTTCAACCACGAGTTGGACTTCGTCGATTGGACCTCCTTTAAGCACCAGCTACGACAAATTTTCGCGAACCCTTCAATCCGCTCCGACATCGCGAAAAAGAAATTAGCGGAGCGTGTCCAGCAAACCGGCGAGTCATACACTTCTTACATAGAAGACGTCCTCGCCCTTTGTCGCCGCGTGAACAGCTCAATGACGGAGACGGACAGGGTGCGCCACCTGCTCAAAGGAATTGGCGCTACGGCATTCAACGCCCTTGCAGTGCAGAACCCCACTACCGTCTCGGAAATCGTCGCCACGTGTCAGCGCCTTGATGAGCTCCATCTGCTCCGTTTGCAGCCTGACACCTCTCATCTGAGCACAACCACTGACACCGAGCTGCGCAGCTTGATTCGTTCCATCATACGAGAGGAACTCCAAGCACAGGCTATGTCCTACCCTCTTGAGCTCCGTACGACATCTCCGGGCAGCAGCCTCCGCAACATCGTCCGAGAAGAACTTGTTGCCATGAGGTGTACGGAAATTCCCAGGCACGACCCCGTACCGACACCAACTTACGCCCAGGTTGCGGCCCTAGCGCCTCCTCAACAGATACCACCCCACGCGCCCACAATGCACGGTTCCGTGAATGCTTTGTCACCACGAGCGTCGCTTCCCTCTCCCAACGCCTGGCGCCCACCTCGACCAGTATGTTACTACTGTGGAGTCCGTGGACATATTTCCCGGTTTTGCCGACGCCGTCAACAGGACGAAAGACGGGGTTACGACTACCATGAACGAGACGAGTTTCCCGCTCCCGTTCCACAATACAGTCGCCCCTACCAAGCTTACGAACGTCGTTCTGCATCTCCGCAGAGCCTCAACGGAGCCGCTGCTTCCCGTTTTCCGCGTCGCCGCTCTCCATCACCCATGCGCCGCTCCTCTTCTCCCCTTTGACCAGCTACTTCGGCCCCGGGCCATCGCCCGGAAAACTAAATTGTGCAGCTTTGGGAGGGGAAGCTGCATTGTTCGGGCTAAGTCAAACTCCTCCGCAGCGGCCCTCAAATGTACTGTTAGTATGTGCTGAAGGTGTATGGACTGAAGCATTGGTAGACACGGGGGCAGCACTTTCCGTTATTAGTATCGAACTGTGCTCTCGTTTGCGAAAGGTAAAAACCCCGTATACTGGCCCTCCCCTTCGGTGTGCCAATGCAGTTCTTGTTCGGCCTATTGGTGTGTGCACAGCGCGAGTTTTCATCGACGGCATACTTCATCACATTCAGTTTCTCGTCCTGCCGTCATGTACGCACACACTAATTTTGGGATGGGACTTTCTCTCCTCAGCGTCGGCCGTGATATCTTGTCAACAGCGAGTCGTTCATATGACGGACACGGAATTTTCATCTCATGACGATGTTCGCAAACTGTGTTTCCTCACGGCGGTCGATTGTTCCATTCCACCTGGCGACGAGAATGTTCTGACGTTGACGTCCGATACCATCGTTAATGGTGATGTGTTTCTCGCTCCATGCGATCGCTGGATATCCCGAGGAATTGTCATTGCGCCTAGCTTGGTCAGGTTTCATGACAGCAGAGCGTTGGTCACTGCACGTAATCCTACATCTTCACCACTTGTCCTGCCCCAAGGTAGCGTTATGGCCTGCTTTGCTGACACAGAACCTCTTGCCCTGATGCCTCTTCACACAGATCCACCACCGTCGCCTACTACTATCAACGACCATGCGACAACCACTGCTCTAACAGCCACCATCAACCCTGATCTCCCTGCGGCGCAAAGGGAAGATCTCTTAGCACTACTTCGAAAACACAGTGCTTCTTTTGACATCCACTCCAAGCTTTTGGGTCGCACATCCGTCGCCGTGCACCGCATTGAAACCGAGGGCAATTCCATTGTGCGCCGCCGACCATACCGCGTCTCCTCTGCAGAGCGTAAAATCATCGAGGACAACGTCGCTGACATGCTGAAACGCGACATCATTCGGCCATCGTCCAGTTCTTGGTCGTCGCCTGTTGTGCTCGTCCGGAAGAAGGACGGCTCGGTACGATTTTGCGTCGATTATCGAGCTCTCAATAAGATCACGCGCAAAGATCTATATCCGATGCCGCGAATTGACGATGCCCTCGACTCCCTTCAGGGCGCTGAATATTTCTCAAGCCTTGATATTCGATCAGGGTATTGGCAAATACCTATGCATGAAGTGGACAAGGACAAGACGGCCTTTGCAACACCCGATGGCCTCTACGAGTTCAATGTAATGCCCTTCGGTTTATGCAACGCTCCGGCAACGTTTGAGCGCATGATCGACACGGTTCTTCGTGGCCTGAAGTGGAAGACCTGCTTATGTTATCTTGATGACATCGTTATTTTTTCTTCCACTTTCCGCCAGCATCTCGAGCGATTGGACGAAGTTTTGACGTGCATTTCTAACGCTGGGCTTCAACTCAATACAAAAAAATGTCATTTTGCCAGAAAGAGCATCATCGTATTGGGCCACCTTGTTAGCAAAGATGGTGTTCGTCCCGATCCTGACAAGGTGAATGCCGTTACATGCTTTCCTCGCCCTGAAAATCAAAAGCAGTTACGAAGTTTTCTCGGGCTCGCGTCGTATTTTCGCCGCTTCATCCGCGACTTCGCCTCCATCGCGTCGCCCCTGCACAAACAGCTGACGTCGGGCACAGCCTTCACTTGGACAACCGAATGCGACATCGCTTTTGACACCCTCAAGGCGGCACTGACATCTGACCCCGTCCTCTGTCATTTCGATGAGCACGCCCCTACTTGTCTACACACCGACGCTAGCGGGCATGGCATCGGTGCCGTCCTCCTACAGCGTGATGCAACTGGTCGAGAAAGAGTCGTTGCCTACGCCAGCCGCGCACTTACAACTGCTGAACAAAACTACTCCATGAAAACTACTCCAGCAGGAATGCCTGGCTGTAATTTGGGCCGTACAGAAATTCCGCCCATATCTTTACGGACGCCATTTTACCGTAATTAGAGACCACCACGCGCTATGCTCGTTGTCATCACTTAAGAATTTGTCCGCTCTGGCGTTTTCGCTCGCTCTTCGCTTCCCAAGTGTAAATGCGCCTGAAGGGCCGAAGTCTTCCCAACGATAACAATGCTCAGCCTCAGCCCACCGTATGAGGTTTCTTTTTGTAAAACGGCGCTCTAAGCCTATCCAAAAGTGTCAGTGATAGAGTATCTCGAAATATTGGTGATACTGTTCACACGGGGTCAAATGCTACGCAACCTTTACGGACTCGCAGACCTGACTCCTCGTGAGATAAGGTGGCTGTAATGGTTTTCCTTCAGGAACAGTTTGCCAAGCAGTGCCACGCCAAAGTGCTAATATTTATAGCTGACTCGCACGCGTGCAGCTGGGGTTCTATTATGGCGAAGGATATTTATTTTTTTTTACTATGGACCAAAACTGCTTTGGACACCGATGACGGAGGCTGACGCCCTCCACCAAAAAGGCTGTTAAAATTGTTCGTCCCTCTATAGTCTTCAAATAAAGCATTAGTATTTACTAACTTTGAGGACGCGTCACAACATTTACTACCTCTTTGTAAATACAGGTACTTAACTGCCCAGTTTATTAACTGTACTACCTTGACACTTACTACATACAGCTACCAGGCATGGGAGAGTAGTAAGAGTCATCTCCTTTCCTTCATTCATAGCGAGGGTCTCGCTCTGGCAGACTTGATGCATTCAGGTAGTATGCGAGGGATTATTGGTCAGCTACCAGCTCATAAAAGATCACGTGCTACGTGACGCCAACAGGCGAAAAAAGAGTGTTCCACACTCGCCGCCATGGCTGCGATTGTCGCTGACTAGCACTCCAAGGTTCAAATGCACATATATACCCCAGAAAGTGGACGGGAGGATGACCGCCGCTGTAGCTCAGTGGTAGAGCATCGGACGCGTTATTCGAAGGTCGCAGGTTCGGTCCCTGCCGGCGGCAAGTTATCTTTTCGTCCACTTTACTTTCTTCCCATTTATATTCTAAATACTACAGATAACACCCCTTATACTTTCCTTGGCGTTATTGTCTGTTAGTTCTCATTAATATTGTGTCTAACAAAGCAAACGAGCCCTTAAGAGTCATCTCCTTTCCTTAACACAAAGTTAGTAACTTTGATACCATGGAAGTCACTGCCTGGTTAATAACACTAGTGAACTACAATTACCCAACAATAGGCTTACACCTATACTTAGTTTATGTGTACCGTTGGCAGTGTCGCGCCAAGTAGAATTTATTATAAAATCATCAGCGCAAATGAACTCAGCGTAAATGAACTCATCAGCACTGCCAGGTGGCAGCACCATGTCGTCGGCAGATGGCTTTTTCATGCATAGCGTCACATTTTCAGCGCAGCCTAAGAAACACTAGGGTCTTTAGAATTACGTATCTATGTATTTTTTAGTAAAGGAACACACCACATAATACTTACGTATTGATGTTGCGCCTCAGATATGCGTAATATTTGCTTTTGATCGACAATGTTTACAAGTATGAACGCAGCTACCAGTTCAAGGTGGCTGGGCGTTCAGCGAGTGCTTAAAATTTGGGCCGATGGCTGAATTGTGTGACAACAGACAGACAGACCAAAATTTCTGCGTTCAAGTATCCCAAGAAAGACTATCGTCTTTAAAAAGCCAAATGGTACAGTTGGTAGATTTATAATTAAAGTTCCAAAGCGACTCAGGCTTTGCAAGACGCCGTAGTAGAAACGACATTCTCGTGATACAAGAATTATTAATCGATTATCAATTCGTGCTCTTATCCTGGTGAATACGCACTACAGTGACATCGTAAGATAACAGTGTGAATATGGATGCTCAAACTAACCATAGACGAGAACACACACATACACGCACATACGTAACACCAAGACTTTCACATGACATATACTGCAGCGCTGTAACGTTCAACAGCTTTGAAATACATATAATCGATGTTTTGGAGCTATATTCGTTTACCTTACTGCTTGCATGTACGTGTGCCATCACATAGCACGAAACAGTTTAGAATAACAGAGAGCTGAGCTAGTTGCTGCGTATTCATTCTAAAAAGACAGGACAGAGTTGTTAGTCGGCGTATGTGGTGTCCTCACTTCTTTCTTGTGTCCGTGTTTGCACGCCCTGTCTTTTTAGAACGAAACTGTTATTCCAAAATAAACAAGAACATTATAGTTTGCCTGAGTTTTCCACAAGACTGTCACATTTACAGTATAACACGCTGCGGCCAGTAGAAATAGTAGCGCTTGGTTGGTTTCTAAGGTTTAATGCCCCAAAGAGACTCTGACTATGAGAGAGGCTATAATGGAGGCCTCCGCATAATTTCGACCACCTGGTGTACTTTAAGGTGCATTCACATCGGACAGTGTGCGGACCTCCAGTATTTTGCCTCCATCGAAATGCGACATCCGTGGCCGGCATCGAACCTGGGTCTCTCGGATCAGTAGCCGAGCACCGTAACCCCTGAGCTACCGCGGCGGCGTGTAGTAGCATTTACTAACCCGTCACGTACGCAAGTAGTACTTTTACTAAACCTGGCACGCTGTGTTTAGTGACAACGTTTACTACCTCGGATATATTTTATAGCAGTTGAAGGTCAGAAACATTGGGTTAGTAAGTGCTGCAGTTACTAACCTTTTTACTATTTTTTTCAATAGTACCCGACCGCTTCCTCTGTAAAACCGATATGTAGGATAGATGACGGGACAACAGACCCCGGACGGGCTGCACACACTGTCAGTCCTCGGATGGTGAGTGAACGGAAGAAACTAAAGCAAATTACAGCTTACAAGGGACAGATGCATTGCGGTAGAAGCAGCTATAATCCTCACTAACACTACCTGCGGCAACAATGCAACAATACCTACCTGCTCAGCTATAGGCTGCCGAAGTTACCAAAAGATATGGATCTCTTATCAAGCTATGCACAAACTCGTAGCGACCAAGTAATTGCAAGAAAGATGCGTCGGTTGGACCCCGGGGCACGAATATCTGGCGGAGAATACGATGGTGAACGCCGTTGCTTTATATCACATTCGCAAGACGTCCCAGCTAAACAGAACACGGAGAAAAACTCATAGGTTCCCTTATGCATTTTCCTAAGACGACTCGAAGGCGAAAGCCATCTTCTATCTTCAGTCGATGTATAGTGCCTCCCCCGGCCCCCTCGGAAAGCTTTCTGGGCCTAACGTGGTTTTGCACTGCCTCCAAGATCAGAGGCATTGCAAGCTGTCTACAGCTCAACTTGTTTTCCACTGCCTCCGTGATGGATGGACCGAGAACGGAGGCAGTCCAAAGCGACGATGTCATGTGATGACGTCATCATGTGACGTCATCACGACGCCACAAATTTTGTAGATCTGTGTCCTGTTATGACTGGCAATCGGTGGCGACGCGCTGACTATGAGAAGGGACGGGCGATGCGTTCTCACACTGCTAGAACACCTGCATCCTTCCTGGAAACGGAATTCCCGGGACGGCAAGCGAACGACAATGGGCAGAATCTCGACCTAATAGAGGGACGGCCAAGTTAGAGACGTTTTCACAATGGGCCACCTGGGCTTGTATTGGTGTGCTGCGAAGACGACCTGACCTGTATGTTTTGACAGGAGTCGCCGCAAACCGTCTTCTGCCCTTCGGGGAAAAGAAGAGTCCGAGGAACGAGCCCGAGGAACCTGTTGCCATGCTTCCCCAACAAGCGTGCCGTCGACCGCTGGACCCTTGCTGTTTCAAGAGTGCAACGACCCCTCAGCGACAGTGAAATGGACTGTGCCATCGTGGGTGGGGTCGTGTCTGTGATTGGTGGTCATCAAGGAGGAGCCAGCTGAGGAGTTAAAACGACGGTGCTAAGTGAGAAATGGGGCTCTGAGCCCTCGGTAACAGGCTTATCCAATTCGCTCGTCGCTGAACTCTGACCTTGTCACGATGTAAATTGACTGTACAAAAAGTGCCAGTAAACTTGTTATTGTTTTCCCAACTTGCTAGCATCAGTTCCTCAACCCGGAGACTCGACTACGCTACCAAACGGAGTCCGGGTACGACGCTGCCCTATCGTAGCAACAACCTGGTTGCCGAGGAGGGACGGATCCAAATCACGGTCGCAACAACTGGTTGCATGGTGGGATGAACCCAAATACCCAGACACAACAGTCCTCATGATGACTTCATGTGGTACGATGATGAATACAGTGAAACCTCGGTGATACGGTCACATCTCATACGAATTTCGGGGTGATACGAATTTTTCGTTGGTCCCGGCCAAGGCCCACTCGCCTGCAATGTAATGGAGTACGGTTGTTGCGAACCGATTTTCACCCAGCGACGTTTGATACGACGTACGCTACCGCCCAGGTACGAAGAGGGGCTGTCCGCGCTGTTGCGGAAGACGCGCCAATCATGTGCGAGCGCGCGAACGCAAGCGTGGGCATGCGCGCCGCACCGCCAAATTGTCAGAATCACAGTGTAAGAAAAACACTTTTCTTACGGTCAGGACAAACCTTCAGAGACGAGTCACGGCCTCCGAGATTGTGTGCGTGAATCTTTGAGGCTCTCATGTGCCTCCGTGTGCCTTCGCGTTTAGATTACAGAGGGCATTAGCGCCATGCTTTTTTTTTCTAACACGTCGACGCGGGCTGCTGTCATTGTACTGTGTTTACACGTGCCTGCCTCGTGCATCAGACATCCTATGAAAGGTAGACGAGAACCGAAAGAAGGCCAGGACGGTCTGGGCGAAGGAGTCAGGCCTCACAACGTCAACATGCGCGACCGTTGAGGTTGTACTTGTGCGAGCACGGCCGTGGATCTCCGAAAAAAGTCGCCCGCATCTTCCCACGGGTTGAACTCGAGTAAATGCGTCGCATAGTGGTGGAGGTATCGCGTGAATGTTGCGTAATTGGGTATGGTTTGGGAATGCTTAATTGTTACAGGATGCGCACACCAAGTACGACTTGAACGGCTCCAGCGTGCACGAATTTCCGGGTCCGCAGCTCGCTTCAAACGCTTGCGTTCAGCGTCGTATGCACAGGACCGTGGTTCTGTAATTTTGTGGCCTTGATCCATGGCGTCAAAGCGCTTCTTCTGTTACTTTCGCTGCAGTACTCCGGTGTCTTGCAAAAAAAGCGTACTAAAATTTGTAAGGGGCTACTGCTGTCGCGAGTCGCAACGCACCTGGTTCATTAATTATATACGCGCGTACGGGCCGTATATTTGCAAGTGCTAGTATGATTTCCGACATCCAAAAACGTAACTGCAGATCATTCAGGGTTCTTCCTGACGTTGCTGCGGCCCTGAAAAACAATAAATGAAAATGTACGCCAGCTTTCTTTTGTCGCATGCTAATTTTGCATGCTTTCTGGTGATACGAATTTCGGATGATACGAATATTTTTGGTGGTCCCGTGAGCTTCGTACTACCGAGGTTTCACTGTATTTGCATCACTCGGGTAGAGGCACGGCGACGCCGCCGACGCCTATGGTCAATTTTCGCGTTTGATCAGGCATCTAAGGCTTTCGCCTTAAGAATGGTGTTTCAAATAAATGCACGCCTATTTTATAGGACTACAGCAAACTCCTTGGGGTCCCTTATCGATTGCGTTTGACGGCGAAATTTAATTTCGTTAACGATTGTACTCCTTTCATGCGTGTTATACCATTATTAGTAGTATCGATCTTATCAGACCTTGTTATATATTATCAGCACATATCAGTCTTGCCTGTCTTTATACGCACGTGACTCTAACGCTTTTGCATACTTTGATATACGGTACCATCCGTTATCCAACCTCATCTATCCTTATTTATCGTTATCTACGAGTCGTCTTGGGCGTCTAAGACAACTCGAAGGCGCAAGTTGTTATTTTCATCATCATCGGAGCTAAAGAGGTCACGTTAGTTTGTGTACCGCGGGCTGCTTTTTCAAGGCCTTGTTGATGCAGTAGACGATGAAGATGATTTTGCCTCACCTGTTGCCGACGCCGCCGGACTCCGCGTCTCATGACACATATCAGGCTTTCGCCTTAAAAGCAAAAGAATCTAAACACCGGACTCGACAAACAGAACGGGGAACAGGCAGCAAGTTTCAGAATATTACAGCGAAATTACTAGGTAAACGGCACCTTACAGTACACGGGATCTCGCCCACACAACACCTATAGACTTTAAATTTCTCTGAATTTCCGGACACCTCGCAGCAGCAGCCATGATGGTACAGGTGGTTACGGTGTTCGGCTGCTGACCCAAAAGTCACGGGGTCGACCCCGGCCGCGGAGGTTGAATTTTGATGGTGGGGAAGCGCTAAAGGCACGTGTGCTTAGATATGAGGTACATGTTAAGGAACTACAGGTGGTCAAAATTTCCGGCTCCCTCCACTACGGCGTCCCTCATAATCATACGGTGGTTTCGGGGCGTGAAACCTCAGATATTAGTATTGCACCTCGCGACTTGTGGGTGCGGTAATGCCGAGAACCATAAGCTAAAGCACACAACCAAAGAAGAAGCAGTGCCTGCTCCTTCTTTGGTCGTGCTGCTCAGGCCGTGGTAGGGCTCCGAGGAAGGGCCAGTTTCCACGACCCCCTGAATCATGGGGGCCGCCTAACTCGGGAGAAGGCAATAAGATCAATAAAGTTTGCCCGCTGTCATCATCACCAGCAGCAGCAGCATCGGCATCAAGAGAAATGGGGTTATATCGCTTTGTATCATGCAACGTGTAGCGCTTGTGGAGATCTTGTAGGCTCAACCTCGCCTCAAATGTGACCTTGTCGTTTGAGAACATGATGTGTATTGTTTGTTTCCTTCATTTCTAGTTTTGGCACTGTTGCCAGTCTTCGAAGCAGTTAAATCTCCCGGTGGGCCGCCGTAAGTGCTGTCAACATTTCGATGTTTGTGCGAAAGTTGTGTGCCGGTCGGTCGATCACTGTAGTTTCTACCTTAAAAGTCTAATGAACCACCACACCTCGTGCTTGGTAAAAAGCACGTCCTGCGGAAAGCAGACACTGTTATGAACAGCTCAGCCAAATCTCAAAGTCGTGCGCGGAACTGAGAGCTTACAAGCGTAGCGTGAAGTTGCCGTTTTCTCAGGCGTCCTTTCATACAAGGGCCTGTTCTCACTCTCTTCGGGGCTGCGGGCGCCTGCCTTGTGACTTCATTCATGGCTGCACTAAAAACACGAATACCAGAACAGACGTACAAACTACGGGCGCACTTCTCTTCGTCTCTCCTGTTGTCCATGTTTTAAGCGCAGCCAATACTGAAGTTGCAAGTTTGCCCCAACTGGTCCAAGTGAAAGCGTTACTGACTTATGACGTAAAACAACAGATTAGTATGCTATTGGCCAAGAGGCCGCACAAATCAAGAGCGGCGTTTGCATAAGATGTGCTTCTTGCCACGGGGTGCAGCCACGTGCCGGCGCCGCGCTGCGTAGCCTACTAACATAGCATAGCAGTCGCACTAGCCCGCTCGGGAATCACAACAGGAACAGAGCTACCACGTTTCCTCAAGCGTGCTCAAGGTCATGAAACGCGCTGACGTAACTTCTTTGCCCCGTGCCATGCCTACGTAGCTTCCAGCGCTCTCGTTGGCACGAGAGAAGAAAGAAAGACCTTAAAGCGCGCGACGAATTCCTGTAACTCCGCTCGTTCTTGAGGAATTCGAGAAATTCTTGCGGTTTTCTATTCGTGAGGCAATAAACTGCGATGCTGAGGTCACTCGATGATTACTTGGAAAAGTGATCCAGGACCCCTTTAAGAACGTATGCCCCACGAGATTTAGCTGTGTACTGATAGCCTGCAGACAAGCCGATATAGCTCGACGCTGCAGTGGTTTATTATGATGAAATAACAGACCACAAATATGAGCAGTGGTCTATTATGATGAAATAAAAATGAAAATATTAATTTAAAGCCATTTGATGACAAGTTTTATGAGAAAATTTTCGTCCTGGTGTTCTGCCGACAATAGCAGAGGACTCTTATCAAACTAGGCAGGGTGAATTGCGTGTGTTTGGGATATAGTACCTGTATTGCACCTTGAAAACTCTACTGTTAGGGAACAGCTAGTGAAAATATAGCAACTGCTTTCAAGACTTAGTGCACCGGTCCTTACAACGTTTGACTTGGAGTTGCAAGCTTCTTACAAACTTTTTTTATGTAAGACCAGTAAGCTTATAAGGCCAACATAGGTATTGGCATTATTGGCATAAAAAGGACTATTAAGGTACGCATTTCTGAATTATTGCTAAAGTCAAGATGGGAGCCGACAGATAGAAACAAGGAGTCGACTAGGTTGAACGAACAGGAGAAAGTGCCTCAGACAGGCTGGCCGACGTTTCGATAAAAGGACCTATCTTTGTCATTTTACTTTTAAAGTACGAATGGTTCTGGATTCCTATATGAGGATAATGTGGAATTCATTTACTAGAAATTGGGAGGACAAAATGTCCTCTTTTAGGGGATAGGAAGATACGGAGTGGAGCTAGGAACACACCATTTCACAAGCGCCATGCAGCTAGCAACTCTGAAACTGGCTAATGTGACAAGTTGATTAGGGTGTTTCGAGTATTTCCTCTTGAAAAACTTCTAGATGAGGATGTATAAAAATACTTGTTCTTTCGATGAGGATTAAAAGCGGGGCAGCGTAGAATGAAATGCTGGATGTTGGGTATGCATAAACAGCGGCAAAAGTTTCACATGCAGGGAACAGAGTTGTAAACGTTCTTCATCGGAGTATCAAAAGTGCGTCATTAATGGATTATAACAGGGCTAGAGGGCGTTGCACGTTCGTGGTAAATTCGCTAAAGAAAAAAGAGATATTCGTTGTGCATCTCCCCGTTTTGACGGAAGAAACCACGTGATGGTTACTCAGTTCGGTCTAATAACAGAAAACTATTCCTACATTTCATTCTTATTGAAGATGCCGCGAAAACCGTTATATATACCGAACGTATCATAAAAAGCATCTCAGGGAAGTACCTGAACAATGGCAATGACATTTCATTCAACAAAAACCTCAAAGCTAGATATCGAAGTGAGCAGATAGCTTTTTCGCCTAATGTACGTTCACCCTTTTAGCATTACGTCGCTGAATGGCATCGGAGGTGCTATCACCGCAATGTAGATAACACGTTTACGATGTATCTTGTGTTTTTATAAGTTAAGCAACACATACTAATCTGCAGCGCACTTGAAGAACTAAGTACAATAGTTTGTTGCCGGCCACCGTCTGTATAGAAGTTTTTCGAAAATGCGTTACGTATAAGGATTGTCGTTTTTGCCTTTGTTCCTCTACGCAGAACCAACAGACGTCCCTCCTCCTCCAAGAGTTCCTGACATAGAAAAGGCGTAAGCCGCAAAATCTATGAGGAAAAACTTTCGCGCCTCTGAAATAGAGGCTATCTGACGTAGTCAACTAGGTTGCTGCTAAATGTTCCGCTATAGACTGCAATATCAAAACACTGCTCATTTACAAAACTGCTAGCATTGACCTGATTATGAAAAACCATTTCTATGAAAATGTTTATGAATGAAAGCGCTGAGTGGTTCTAACGCCTGCTGTATTGTTCCAGAGCAAAAAAAATAAAAACCTCACACCATCTCCCGCTAAAGGGGACCATGAGGCGATGCGGAGCAGCGTTTCGGCATGTCGAGCCCCCATGTCAGAGGGGGGAGGGGAGAGGGGGAGTCCAGAGGCAAAGTGGAAAGGGAAGTGGAGAGGGGAGATGGGAAAGGAGAGTAGAGAGGAGGTGTAGGGAGAGGGTTTGCGCATGAGCAGTAAGGGTGGTCACGGCGCACACCACCACCACCGGATTGAACTCCGCCACAAGATGCTTCACATCTAATATAGGCGCTGCTCTTGCTTCTGGGAACAAGGAAGTACCACGTTTGCAAGTTATATTATTTTCCAATGAACAAGACCGATATATCACTTATCCCAGTCGTACATGCTCATATGCGTTTATATGTTACTGCAGACGTTTTCGTCCATACGATGCATGAAGATATCGACAGGTGACACTCGCGTCGCGAGATCCAATCCTGGCCGCAGCGGCCGCGTTTGTATGGAGGCGAAATGCTAGAGGCCCGTTTTCTTAGAGCCACGCTTGTGCTTGAAACTCGTTTGCAAAACGACCCTACACAAGCATCATGTCGTGTAAGCAATCGCGTTAGCCTATGCTATATAGCGTGGCAGAAGAGTAAAATAACAACCAGTCATCACACAATACTAATTGCGCCACGAGTGCGTGGTTTAATGCTTCCCACCTACTGCAAAGTGCTCAGCCATAATTCTTCATCATGAGCCACATGCAGCATCAACAAAGTCCACATAATACCTTACAAGTGTGTATAGTGGGTACCCCGCTTTTCCGCAGAAAGACGAATAACGGCGTAGTGGGTGCTGTCCTGCTTTACACCAATTATGATTTATGGCGTAGTCGACCTTGCCGAAAGCCAAAACTTCAAGCACAGTTGGCCTTGCCCCAACACGAAGCTGCGCTCAGAATTCGCATTATGCAGTATCGTAATCATCGGTGAAATTTTTCTTACTTTTTTCGTTTTTGTGTGGTAAGCGTTGTAATTGGTAACCTTTACTTCAGTAACACTAATGTTCTAGTACTTTCCGGAAACCAAAATTTGCACTCGCTTATTCGGGCTACTTTAGGCAACTTCATGAGAACGTGGATGTAATAGATTATAAGAGCGCAGGATTCTTTGTGCCGAATTATGTGAAAGAGCCGACAAGGCGATGTGTGCAGACACATATCCAGATTTTTGATTTCGGAAAGGGGGGGTTTGGCATACCAAATTGTGGGGTGGGGAAATGTAGTAGATATGTGTATAGACATATTGAAAATATTTTATAGATATCGTGCTCCACCATCGTGGGGATGTAGGGCAGCATTGGAATGTGTGTTCAAATCCTTGGCTCTGAGA
This sequence comes from Rhipicephalus sanguineus, assembly GCF_013339695.2. Taxonomy (NCBI): domain Eukaryota; kingdom Metazoa; phylum Arthropoda; class Arachnida; order Ixodida; family Ixodidae; genus Rhipicephalus; species Rhipicephalus sanguineus. The sequence continues at coordinate 73,136,762 of NC_051181.1, forward strand.
CCAAAGATTAGCTCAATATGTTTTCTTCCGTCTCTGAGAGACTGTGGTCGTTGCAGATGTGTAAGAATAAGTACTGCAATATTTGTCTGATTCCCGAAAGAAAGGTCGCCAATCTAATATCATAATTAATTACAGAAAATTACAGTGGGATGTTTGAGAAACATAGCCTACCTCTGACCAGATGAACAATAAATTGTTGCATTATTATATACAATTGCTAACTGACAAGATCTCGAACTTTCTACTTTTAACGCGATAGCGTTAAAGAGCTCGTATCGCATAAATTCCGCCGTCGGCGTCGGCACCGTTGGTTGTGAGCGAAAAATCATCATCTTGTCCGTGACCGAAAAATCGAAAAAGCTGCAAATAAAATAAATAATAAAAATGTTGGATCCGAGTGAGAATCGAACCCAGGCCGTCTGCGTGGCAAGCAGGTGTTCTACCACACAGCCACGCCTCTGCTTGGAGCTGCACTGAAAGTAACACTCATGCTTCCCAAAAATACGCGTCCTGTATGCAGGTGTCACAGTACGAGATGCAATATCGCAGAATTTTGCGTGGTACAAGCGTACGTTGCCATCGGGCGTCACACCATGTCATTGTCATAACGACTTTGTAGCTTAAAGACAGCCACCCATTACAGAAGGCACATCACTGCGCGTATTCCTTTAAGACCACGTAGTGGGTGCAACGCAACTTCGAAAAAGTTTCTCGCGCATAACTGCTCCTGGTTTAAAGCATGCTACCCATTACATAAGGCACGCACCTTATTGCGCGCATTCTGTTAAACATTCGTAGTGTTCGAAGTGCGCACTAGGGGCAGGATATCCCTATCGCGTTGAACTCTTAAAGGCGAAGCTTAAGCGTCCCCCCAATTTTTTTTTGCAGCTAACCAGACTGACAATACCGCAGTTGCCCGAAGTAGCCTGGGTGTAATGACTGAATAAAGCGTCATCATAGCCGGTGTCCAAGTGTTCTTTCAATGACAAAAAAAACGAGCTAAACAAGTCGAAATACCATATTGGTTGCTTGTTTTCTAGTACATGTCGTAGTAGGCAGTTTCAGTAGTGCAAGCAGGACATTTTAGTAGTGTCAACAGAAATCATGATCATCAGGAACCGCCAGGCACTCGCCTCGTCCTCTTCAGCTTCAGCTTCGCTCCCACAACATGTGTGCTGATTTGTCCGGCCGTGGAATCCCATAACTATGATGGGCGAGTATGTTACGTGACACAAATCATGTGCCATCAAGTAACAATAGTCACGGGACTAAAATTGTGCAACATCTCGTAACAATTAGTCACGTGACCAAAGAATATGTAACATTATGTAACAACTAGTCACGTGACCAAAATCACGTAAGATGTAATCACGTGTCTAGAAATCACGTAACATCAAGTAACAACTACTCACGGTATTAAAATAAATTTAACACCACGTATTATATTTTCGCGTGACTAAAGATCACGCAGCATCACGTAACAAGTCATGTGACTAAAATCATGTAACATCACGTGACAGCTAGTAACGGGACTAAACTCACATCACGTAACAGGTGGTCACGTGACATGTTCCCGCCAAAATTCACATAATAGCTAGACACGGGACTAAAATCGTAACATCACGTAACATCTAGTCGCGTGACTAAAATAACATAACATCACATAACTTGATTGCTGCGGAGGAGCCGCACGTGCTTCCAATGAAATGTGTTATTGAATACACATGCATTCACTGTCGTTCTTAGTCCTCGTCAAGCGAATAAAAGCAGTGAATGAAGAAAGAGATTCTTTATTTGGGAAAATTAGGTGAATAGTGGGGGTAAGTGACGCAGTAACTGTCTCTCAGGCGAGGACACCACAACCGCGACACCTGGGGGAAAGGGGAGAAAAGTATAGGAGAAGTTAGAGTTATAGTGGAGGAGGAGGCCTGGGGGAGTTAAACACATCACTGGGGGGAGAGGGGGAAAAAGAAAAAAAAAGGGGGGGGGACACACGCGATAAACGCATGACTCGGAAAAAAAAAACACGGAAGTTCCGTTTGTTGGGGGCTTGGTCGGCGTGGTTCAGAGAAGACGGTCGGCCAGTTGCGCGGCTTCGATGTAGTTGAGGACCGCGCGCAGGGCAGGGCGCACGCGATGGGCTGATCCTACCGGGTGCAGAATGTCATCTACCGTGGCAGACGGAAGTCCCAGCTGCTTGAAGGCACGAGCGAGCGCTTCGCGGTGGGTGGAGAGGGCGGAGCAGGAAAGGAAGAGATGCGCCACGGTTTCCCTCTCTCCGCAGTCACTGCAGAGGGGCGAGGGCGCACCGCGGAGGCGGTGCCGGCGCTCAGCAGGCCAGACGGAACCTGTCCGCAGTGCGAGGAGGAGGGACCGCTCTTTCCTGGTCAGCACGTTTTCCGATAGAATGCGTGGTGGAGAGCCGGCGGCCGTGCGCTTGTCGGGGTGGTTTCGCACGCGCTCTCGCCAAAGGTTTCGGCGCGCTGAGTCCACGGAGTCCGCGCACGTTGTCAGTGGAACAGCTGGGTCGTGTGCTGTCTTTGCCAGGTCATCGGCAGCCTCGTTCCCTGCGATGCCAACGTGCGACGGTATCCACTGGAGAGCCACGTCGCATCCGTGTTCGCGCAGACTGTGGAGTGACCACGCCACACGTTGTGCGAGTGGGGGGGCGCGTTCCTCTTTGGCGAGCTGGCGGAGGGCTGACCTCGAGTCAGTGTAGATTGTCGCGTGACTAAAATGAAGTGAATGAAGCAGTGAAAATGGCGGGAGGACAAAGGGGGGAGGGGGCGGGGGGGCTTCGTCGGTCATTGGTGAACATTTCAAATCTCCAGAAAAAGAGAGGGGGCGATGATTCGGGTAGGGGCGCAAATTGCGCGGGATTTTACGGTAGCATCACTTATACAGTTTCAATGGGGTTAAAGAAACGACCTTAGACAACTCCCGAAGGAGAAGCTGCGTAGACAGCCAAAGTTGTGATGGCGACATAAAGGAAACCTTACAAACCACCGCGAACATCACACAACAACACGCACAAAATATTGGTCTCTCCTGTTCCACGGAAAAACCTGAGCTACTTCTCAAACGCCTTCATTACATAGTCTTCCCAATGCCCCCATCACTGTTACACTGACCGGACGCCGTATCCCGAAAGTCGATAAACTCTGAATCTAGGGCCTTCACATCCAAATCAACGGCCGCAACAATTCCACCATCCGGAAACTCAAGCGGGTGACGGCAGCGCTCTCGCACCTTGTCAGCAGAGTTTCTGGCAAACATTGTGGCATGAAAAAACACGATTCGGGTCGTCTCATTTATGCTTTCATACTGAGTCATTTCCTCTATACAATCCCGTATCTCCGACTTCGACAAGATGAAATAGCCACCCTGGATGTCATGCTCCGTAAAACCTACAAGGTGACCCTACGCCTCCCCCTTAACACAAACCACTAAGCTTCTCCAGCTGGGGCTCCATAACAGCACACACGAACTCATAGAGGCCCATAGACAAGCACAACACACTCGCCTAGCTCAGTCTCTCACAGGCCGTTATATTCTTGACACCCTCAAAATTCACATACCAGCAACCGACCCCACATCACTGCCTGTCTCCCGACCCATAGACACACAGCTCATAGAGAAACCTCTCGGAACACCCAAGCCACATATCATTCGGCCCGCCGCGAGGCCCGTGCAAAAGCTATCCACAAATACTGCGGTTCTGAAGCGGACGCCGTATGGGTAATGCATCTTGCACGGGCGAACATGCGGCCGTTGCAGTCGTTAACCGTACACTCCGACCCAACGCAACTCTCCGCTTACATCATGCGTCCACCATGCGTCCATTCGGGAGTCCTCGGAAGATGCGGTGATTGCGCTTGCCCTCATACACACTGATGCCCGGTACGTCCTTATCGACTCGAAAGCCGCACCCGAATTTTGCGCGAGGACGAGTCCACGAGACCGCTTTCCGCATTCTTACTTCTCCCACCAAAAACCCGGTCCGTCATGTGGAGAGATAGAAAATAAGATGAGAGAATTGTAGCATCCGGTTGGCTACCCTGCACTAAGGGGAGGGGAAAAGGAAACGAAAATGGAAAGGAAAGCAGACGGAGGAGCAGGCGCTCGAAAACAAAGCGCGGGGCGGTATACCATAACATATGCAATAGTCCACTGCTACGCGAACAGTTCATTAAGGTCTTAATTGATTTCCTGTGCGACGACAGTTCGGCTCCGTATTCGAGCACTGACTCTTCCGAAGGATCTGTCATCAGGGCGGGCCAACAGGGGATCGATTTAATCGAAGTAGACAAGGCATTAGGCCAAGATAGAAAATTAGGGGTTTTTTGTCGAGCCTGGCGGCCTACATGTCACGGCCTCGTTATAAAGGGGATGCTCATAGCATCCATCCATTAAGGTTCCTGCACTATTCAAATGTAGCGCAAACCCTATTGGCCTGGAGGTCTTGGAATGACGCCCTCTCGCGTGTGACGTCAGAGCGGGGACTCCGCTCTCAACCACGCTGCAGCAGCCGCTGTTCCTGTATGCGGATCGTCTGCTTCAGGCGGGAACATTGTCGACAGAACAGCCTCGCGACGGTCAACTAACGCCTGCAACGAATGTTTTCAATTGTAATCTTGAACTTGTTTTATTCGCGGCCCAATTGACAGGGCCAAGAAATCCCCCGGATGGTCGACGAGCGCGCCGATCACTGACCGCATTGCTGGTAAGAAGGGGGAACTATGTGTGAGTGTTCTCGCTCGGTATCTTGTTTCCGCAGTCCGATACTAATTAGTTTGGGTGTTTCTTTCGATATTTCGGTAAGCGTGCCGTTCTCCAGCACCTACAAATATGTAGATAAAGCTTGTGAAAGGTCCCGGTGCCTCATTGAGGGCGAGGCGGTGTACGACGCAGGCCACGTTGTTGAATGCGCGGCCAAGGACGTCAACGGAGATCGCATCCCCGTCGCAGCTCTCGTCCTGTAAACAAGTGCGCAAGTGCCGCCTTGTTGTACCCTCCCCCCCCCCCCCCCATGGCGATGCCCATGATCGCAGTTTGTCCCGTGATGTTGGTTCAGTGAGAACGATATTACGTCGTGTTCATATTAATACCGCACAGGGCCGTCGCATGGGTATTAGAATATAACAAATAGTAAATCGCGGATTATACCACGCACAGGGCCACAGAGATTAACGTGGCAAAAGTAAGCTGTGTCCAGTTTCACGCCACGCAGCCTAACGAAAAGCTTAAAGAGCTCCGCTTTTAAAATCGTGTCTGCACTGCCTCACGTGAAAACTTTCAGAGAATTTGCATTAAACAGCGGCAACAGGTTTCGCTTATGACTTTAAGATAAGCATTCCGCTAGGCGCGCGCTTGCCTTCACAAGTAAAATACGTATGTATACCATCAAAATGCAGCCGTAGTCTCAGATATCATGCGCCGCTCAGCTGAGCTGACGAGGAACGCTTACGTGAGAGGCGATTCGGAGGCCGCGTCGTCGGCTCCTTGTCTAGGGGCCTTCGCGGCAGGTTGCGGGACAGCACCGCACGTGGTGTAAGTCGCCTACGCTTATAGCCTGCGTGCAATATACGGCTTAAGTATTGGCGAGGCGCTTAAACATGGTCACAAGCTCACCTAAGAGTGGCGCTTATGGTGGGTAGCAGAAGTCACGTCCACGAAGTGCTTGCTGCACACGGTCAATGAAGGAGTGGGGCGCATTCCCATTCAGAGTTGGCGACCCACTCCTTCTTCAGCTTTGGGTCCCTAGGGTAGTTATGAAAGCTAACGCCTTTTTCACGAGCGGACGACGTAGACTGAGGCACAGAGCAGTACTTCACCATTGCGCAGCACTCGCCGCGGAGATAAGCGGCCGCAGTTCTAAGAAACAAAGAGCTGTAGTTCTAAATGAACGTTAAAATCAGTCCCACGATTATTCGAACAGCGTCAGTAGCCCCATACACAAGATAACCAATTGAACTGCTTTTTTTGTTGAGATTTACCACAACAGTGGTTTCAACACGGCGCTGAGCCTACGTAGCAGACGAAAGCGCGCGAATCCCCGCTCTGACGTCATACAGGCGCCGTTCGCAACGCCGCCTTCGGTCGCCCACCAGGCCAATACGTGCCCTAATCCCTTGGTTAAATGAACTTTCATCTTTCTGTCTCTCTCTCTCTCTGCGTAGATCGTTCTCACCCATTCATTCATTGTTATGGCTATCAGACCTTCTTTTGGTAGATTCTGCCCCTTGCCTGGTGACGAATTCGAAGCAGGTGTTTGAACGGCATCATTCCAAGCACTTCCTCTAACTTGTAATCGTTTGCTTAAAGGAAAAAATGGAAGTTTAATGTATTTTTTGCTGTACATCTTATTGTGCAGGTAACTAGGAAACCTTTTGGATAAGCAGCATAACTCTGAAAGATAACCAGATCTAGCACGGAGGCTTTTCAAGATGATTCAATGTAGGTCCGCCCTGTTACGTTTGGCTCTAGCACACGTTCTCTTCGTTTTCCATTGCGTTTTCGTCGGTCCATATAAGGCAAAGTCATCAGTTATTTGATTCCGCATATGTGCGAACTTGAGGCGGCACCAAACGTGTTCGTCACATGCTCGTGTACACAGGTATCAGCAGTTGCTTGGGAGTCGAGGAAACAGTCAACACTAGAGAGTCGCTCTCAATCGCCCGCCATGCACTCGGCGAAGCATCAGAGTCGCGGCTCTGTCTCAGCAGCCTAGTACGATTGCAGAATGTTTGCGTCGCTGCAGTCACTGTCTGCAAATCGATTAATAGAAAAAAAGATCGCTGATCCTTCCGTCATAGGAATCGGTATAACACGAACGTGAAACGTGTCGCCACAGAAGTAGTTGCTCGTTTATAGTGCATTGTTATATGAGAGCTTGTCTACTGTTGTTTGGCAGATACAGATATATCAATAGATATAGGTCTTTCAACGTGGCGAGCCACCAAAGCGCGTGGTGATCGGTCACTAGATCGAACTGGCGGCCGTATAAGTACGGCCGGAAATCTCCAGGTACGGAGTTGTTTTCAGTGCGCCTAACAAGCTTAACAACTTCTTTCTCTGTCCTTGTTTTGTTCCGCTATATTATGTATTTATGTCAAGACCAACTAGCCCAAGTTTCAGCTTTAACTGTAAGCTCTCGCGTGTTTGCCCTGCTGTGGAAAGGATGGTTGATAGGAGATGCTCTGAATATGGTCGTTGCCGTGTAAAACATGTGAATACCTATGTGCCCTGCCGCGTTGGCGTAGTATATAACATACCTACAACTTGCAAACGGACATACATCGGACAAACTGGACGGTGTGTAAACATACGCTTGCGTGAACATGAAAGGTCGTTGAAGACCGACAAGCTTTCACACTTATCTGCGCATTGTCATGCTTGTGGGTGTCTTCCTTTGTTTAAAGAAGCAGCTATTTTGTTTTCGAACCGAGTTCAAAGGACTCGTGAAATTGTGGAAGCCGCCTATATTTCTAAATCGGGTGCTTCTTGCATAAGCTGTCCGTCCGTAGCGCTATCAAGCCGAGAGGTAGATTACCTTAATATAACTTAAGCTGGCGACAAAAAACGTGCCTTGTGTTTTATCTTTTATATGCATATTCATTCTGCGGTGGTCTGGTTCTTTTTCTTGCTTTTGTAATGTGTGTGTATATCTTCTTTCGCTTTGATTAAAGCTTCAGTTGCTAGTAGCGCGTCGTCCTGTCTCCTTCCTACCTGTCCGTTGTGGTTTTTTTCGCGCCTTTTAAACATGATCTCCAGGCGCCCACTCCAGAGCCAAACAATCTTTTTCAGTCACGCAGTAATCAGTTTCGGCTTTCATCAGCCTGCGACTAGCATAGGCTACGACGTATTCTGAATAGCCGGGCTTTCGTTGAGCGAGGACAGCGCCAAGCCCGACCCTGCTGGCGTATGTGTGTACTTTGGTAGGAGCCGTCAGATCAAAGTGTCGGAGAGTAGGCGGGGAAGCGACCAGGCGGCGCAGTGTAGTGAAGGTGACGTCACATGCAGGGGACCCAAAGGAGAGGTTCACGTCACGGCGAAGAAGTTGGGATAACGGTGACATGATGGATGCAAAATTGCGAACAAAGCGCCAGAAATAGGAGCATAGGCCTACAAAACTTCGAAGTTCTTTCATGGGCGTGGGCTTGGGAAATTGCGCGACTGCACTAAGTTTTGCAGGGTCAGGTAATACGGCGTGCTTGTACACGATGTGGCCTCAGATGACGAGCTCCCGGGCAGCGAAGCGGCATTCCTTGAGGTTAAGCTGAAGGCCAGCGTTGGTCAGACAAGTCAAAACGTGCCTGAGGCGAATGAGGTGCGTAGGGAAATCATGCGAGAAAACCACATCGTCGAGGTAACAGAGGCACATAGACCACTTTAGACCACGTAGCGTATAATCCATAAGTCTTTCAAACGTAGCAGGCGCGTTACAAAGCCCAAAATGAAGTTATACTTGTATAGTGCGTCAGGTGTAATGAACGCAGTCTTCTGGCGATCGGCTTCAGCCATTGTAACTTGTAAATAGCCAGACCGCAAGTCCAGCGACGAGAATAATTCTGCGCCGTGAAGGGTGTCAATGGCGCCATCAATGTGCGGCAAAGGATATACGTCCTTGCGGGTTATCTTATTCAAACGACGGTCGCCCACACAAAACCGGTTATATCCGTCTTTCTTACGCACCATCACGACAGGAGACGCCCAGGGACTGTGCGATGGTCGAATAACGTCTCTACGAAGCCTATCTTCGATTTGGTCGTTAATGACGCGGCGCACTTCAGCGGAGACGCCGTATGGTCTTTGACGCAGCGGCTGGTGTAAACCGGTGTCAACGTAATGTTTATTTGTGACGTGCGGCCCAGTTGAGGTTGTGACACATCGAAAGAATTCCTGAACTCGTGCAGAAAATCAAGTAGGTCGGCGTGTTCTGCTAGGGTGAGGGTATCGGCGACGGCACTGGAAAACATGTCGCTAGAGGACTCCCCGAGTGCCGATAGGGCATTTGGTTGGTCGCAGCAGTCATCCGGAACGTCAACCAGAGACGAAGAGTCCAGATCTTCCACGCGGCCGAGACATTCACCTGCAAGAAGCGTGATAGGTGCGGAGAGCGGATTCAAGACGAATATATTGCTGCTGCCGGCGGTGATTTCAATCATTGCGAAAGGTAGCGGCAGAGCTCCACGACTTGTGAAGACATTGGACGGCGTGAAAAAGACCGTAGCGTCGGTGTGGGCGTTGCAGGAAACGAGAACAAGTGCAAAAGTGCCAGGCGGAGTGTCGGTATCCTCACGAACGAGCAACTTAGGCGGCTGATGAAGAGCATCAAGTAACGGGGCGTCACACAATGGTGAAAACTCAACTTCGGCGCGTGCGCTGTCGATGATGGCACTATGGCGGGATGGGAAGTCTCACCCGAGGATGACGTCATGCGAACAGGCAGAAAGGACAATAAACTCAACGATGTACATATTGCCTTGAATGAATACTCTGGCAGTGCAGGCTGCGAGAGGCGTCACTTGCTGCGCGCTTGCGGTGTGGAGCGACAGACCCGAAAGCGGCGTCGTTACCTTGCGTAATAAACGGCAGAGAGAGAGAGAATAAACGTTTATTTGGAGCAAGCACGCTGTGCGCCCAAGGTGGGCGGCCTCCTTATTCCAGGTAGCCGCAGGCCTTCGCCATCTCTCGTGCCCGTTGAACCAGGCTTCGCTGATTCTTCAGGTCTGGGTCTGATAACTTGGCAGAGATTAGCGGCTATGACAGAAACGGCTACTCCGGTGTCCACAAGGGCAAAAGTACGAACACCTTCAACGGTTACGGAGACCACGTTAGCAGGGGGTGAGTGAGGGCTTGGACAGTTCGAAGATGGCGCAGTTCTTGCCTCTTGAACTGCGGCGGTTAGTTTTCCTGGTCGGAGGGTGCGGGCCGTCGACGCATGGGGGAGGGCGATCGCCGCCGAGGAGATGGGGAGCGCTGTGGCTCGAAGTCAGGGCGGTGAGTGGGGGCATCGCGCGGTGATGGGCCAGGAACGTAGTGGGGGAAGGGCTAGCTGCCGGATGGCGACGACCGGGCACGGTCGCCGGAGGTTTGGGGGCGACGGCGGCAATAGTGGGCGACGTGTCCGGGAGTGTAGCAGGCGTAGCAAATCGGTCGATTATCAGTGCTGTCCAAGATGCAGGCGGTTGCGTGTGCTGTGAGTGCGTGGTGTAAGGTTGTTGCGGAATCCTACGCACAACGTCCGCATACGTGAGGGGCACGGCTACAGGCTGCACGGCTTGCGCATAGGTCACATGAAATGCCACAATCTGTGCTCCACGCGCGTAGTGAACAGAGCTGGATGGAGGCGGCTCGTGGCGCGCTAGGGTAACAGCGTGGGCAACCTCCTCCGAAATAACAGTGCGGATCGGGGCGTGCGACGGGTGGTGGGCTCGTGCGTAAATGACATTAAGGAAAGTTGGCGGGCAACTTCCTCGCGAACGAAGTCTCGGACCTGCTGAAGTACCGTTGAATGGTCAGGCATGGTGTCCAGACTGCACAGCGACTCGCCATCCCGCGGAGGCTGTCGAATCAGAGCGCGTTGCTTCTTCAACTCGTCCTGGCTGTGACACAAGCTGACGACTTCTGAAGCTGTGCCCGGATTCCTAGCCAATAGCATTTGGAATGCGCCGTCGTCTATGCCCTTCAGAATTTGCTTTATCTTGCCTGCTTCAGTCATGGTGTCGTTGACACGTCTACAAAGGTCGACGACGTCCTCAATATAGCTTGTAAAGTTTTCTCCTGTCTGCTGTGAGCGGACGCGCAAGCGCTGCTCTACGCGCTGTTTGCGGACAGCCGGTAAACCGAACACTTAAGAGGAGGACGTCTTGAAGACGGCCCATGTGGGGATGTTGTGTTTGTGGTTGTTGTACCACAATTCGGTGACTCGAGTCAGATAAAATATGACTTGTCCTAGCTTGTCGGGGTAACCCCACTCATTATGCGCGCTCACCAGTTCGTAGTGGTCAAGCCAGTCTTCCACGTCGGTCTCATCTGCATCGCTGAAGACCTTTGGGTCCCGTAGCCGAGGAAGCCCGGTGCAGGTGACGGACAGGGGCGAAGGCACCGGCGGGTTTGCGTTGTCGGTCATGATCGGTGGAAGCGTCCGGCTTCGCAGCTCCAGGGTGTAGCGACGGGGATAAACAGCACCTCCACCAAATGTGAAGAGGTTTATTGGTTGTTTAAAGACTTAATAGTTGTCAGCGGCAAGACAGCGAGAAGAACCGTCCAGAGGCACAGCGGCGATCCGAAACACGAGCCGAGCGAGCCGAGCGCTGGCGTTGCTGCTGAATGGAGGCGCATCTTCGTCACACACCGCTTGATGTAAACGCACTCACGTTGACGCCTAGTGGCACATGTCCGTACCGACGACTAACGCCCATGATCATGATTTAACCCCTGCTGTAGCTGAAGTTCTTATCATATACGTGGACACCACATATGGTGAATCCCGCGCAAAGATGGCATCAACAAGCACATAATAAACACCGATACTCGATGTGCACTCCTTCAAAGCGTCGTGAAACGCAAGGAGAAATGCTACGCGCGTCGCGTCTACCCTCTAGTCTGGCCGTTAATTCTCATAGGGCGAGCGGGGAACGCGGTGCGACACGCAGGCGAGCGTCGAAGAGCTATTTTTCGATATGGAAGGACGCTATCAGCGAGGCTTCGTCTAAAGCCACCACTTCGCGGTGCGTTAAAGCGCAGACGAATTTACACTTCTATTGGAAACGCACCGAATGGGACAGTCGTAGCAAAGAGATTTTTTTTTTCGAGCCTGCTGGCATCCATGTCACCACCCCGCTATAAAAAGGACGCTCATAGCATCCATCCATCTATCCATCCATCCTTGCGCATTTGTTTATATGGCAATTAGTTGCGCGTTTTATTTACTTTCGCGATGTGCCACATCCGTTTCTACAAGAACTCCGTTACTGGCTGCAACTGCTGCGAAAAAAAAATTAGCCGCGTATCTGCGTGCTGCTCCGCATATGTCCTCGAAAGACGATAGTCGTCTGCCGGCCGTACTAGATGAGTCCTCCTCCTCTATGTTGAATCGCCGCATCTGGCTCATAGCGTCGCATTTGCAGCACAGCCCAAAAAACACTGGCATTTTCCACGCAGACTAAAAAACACTAGGGTCTTTAGAATTACGTACCTATGTATTCTGTAGTAAAGGAACACCCCCTAATACTTATGTATTGATTTGCGCCTCAGATATGCATAACATTGGTTTTTGATCGGCAATTTTCACAAGTATGAACGGCCGTACCAGTTCAAGATGGCTGGGCATTCCGCAAGTGGTTAAACTTTGGCCGGGTGGCTGAATCGGGTGACAGACAGACAGACAGAAAGACCGACAGGCCAAAATTTCTGCGTTTAAGTTCCTCAAGAAAGCCTATCGTCTTTAAAAAAACGCCAGGCCTGCGCTGAAACCGCAGCACAGTCACAGCGAAAGCTGGAAGAGCGGCGTTTCTAGAGCCCATTAAGCTCTCCTGGGGCTACAATACAAGTACATTAGAAAAGTACCCACTACGCCAATAATCACATTTTTTGTGAAGTTGGGAAGCACCTACTAAGCCATTATTCGTCATTCTGCGGAGAAGCGAGGCACCAGCTACATGTCTCTAAGGCATTATGTGCACTTCGTTGACGCGACGACTGATGACGATGAAGAATTATGGCTCAACCCTTTGTAATGGGTTGGAATCTTTGAACGGCCCACTAGTTATGTAATATGCATTGGGTGACGCCCGGTCGCTATTTCCCTCTCCCGTCATGCTGTATAACATACGTTGACGTGGGAGAGAGACGGGGGGTGGGTGGCGAAGAACTTTACTGAGACCCCGAGGAAATGGATCATGCGTTTATGGGCTTCCTTGGCAACCAATACAAGTGCACTTGCGAGGAACCCACTACGCTATAAATCATTGTAATTTTACTGAGACCCCGAGGAAGTGGATCATGCGCTTATGGGCTTCCTTGGCAACCAATACAAGTGCACTTGCGAGGAACCCCCTAGGCTATAAACTACGCTACGCTATCTCCTATCTATCACGCTATCATTGTAATTTTTGAGAAGTAGGGTAGCAGGCACTGTGCCATTTTTCGTCATTCTACGGAGAGCGTTGGTACCTGCTAAACGCATGTAAGGCATTATGCGCACTTTGTTGATGCTGTGCCTGATGACGATGAAGAATTATGGCAGAGCCCTTTGTAATGGGTTGGAAGCATTCAACAACCTACTCGTTGCGCAATTCGCATTGTGTGACGCCTGGTTACAGAATTCGCGTTGTGTGACGCTTGGTGCTTATTTTACTCTTCTACCACGCTATATTGCATATGCTAATGTGGTTCCTTCCCGACGTGAAGCCTGTATAGGACCTCTTTGCAAAGCAGTTTCAAGCACCGGCATGGCTCAGAGGTTGAATACTGGGCTCCCACGCAGAGGGCCCAGGTTCGAACCTCGTTCCATCCTGGAATTTTTTTCTTATGTCGTTTTTTTTTCTTATTTCGAGCGATACTGGTTACGGACACCGGCGGCGGCGGCGGCGGCGGCGGCGGACAACTACGGCGCCAAAAACGGCCGGTGAAATGATCTCATAACAGCTTTCGCTGTAAAACACTATGTGAATGTCATGTAGTGGAAGGAACGAAAGAACGGGATATTTGAAGGGCTCATTTTTTTTTTTTGCTACACACAACATTAATCAGAACTAACAGACAAGACATCCAAGGAAAGTATAGGGGATATTACTTGTAGTAATAGTGACGTCAATGGGAAGTAAGTGGAAGGAGCCTCCTTAACGCATGTAATATTGCATGGTAGAAGCGTAGAATCGCGCCAGGCGTCAAAGCATACTCGTGCTCGTTTTTTTTTAAAGTGCGCAGAACTTTAGGGGCCCGGCCGGTTGCACGCCGTCATCGCATGTTGTCGTAGCTTGGCATAACGCAGGCAAAGCCACGAATAGCATAGCCATCTGTAGCATATTGAGCGGGCGCTCGCGCCAAGGAGAAGTATCCTTGCTCTTGTTCTTCGAACGCCTGGATGAGGATAAGTGCGGGGCACTTTAGAAAGACAGGGAGAAAAATAGGAAGAAAAATAGAAAGAGCAAGAACACGAAAAAAAAATAGATAAACAGAGAGGAAGAAATAAATAGAAATACAGAGAGAGATAAAGACTGACAAAAAAAGGAAAAAGAGAAACAGAAAGAAAGAGAGGAGAGAAGAAAGAGAATATCGGAGAGAAACAAAGAAGGCTGCCATGCTCCGCACATTCTTCAAGGGACCGACAACTGCCCAGAATATGAAATGAGTTGGCTCCACTGATGTAAACATTGTCCGTCGCATTGACTCAAACCAACCCTGTTTTTTTCGTGAAAGATGGATTTATATTTTTATTTCTTAATTGAAAGTCGCAAAAAATGACCTGTGGCGCCTCTGGCGGCAAAAACATGAATGATCTGATGAACCACGTGACCGTTGATTGCTGTACGCGGTGGACGATTTTTTTTGTTAGTATTGAAATATTGTTCGTTTCTTTATATTAAAAGGTATTGCTCCATAATAACGTACATATTGGCCTGTGTTAGTAGTATGCATTAAAGTGGCGCTGCCTTCGCGTGACGCAATGATCCTGTTTGGGATATGGCGTCGAGAAGCCGTTGAAGAACTCGATACCGTCGAGGTGATTAAAAGAGGGCTTTATTTGACACTGAGTCAGACCATTAAGACCCTGCTAGTAGTTCTATGTCCCCGTTTTCTCTCGTGCTCACTGGTACTTCTTTGTCCTCTTCTGTCGGCTCGCTGGTGCTCGCGATGGAAACAACATTCCCGGCCGCGCAAATGAAGTTAATTACAGAGTTCCAGCGGGTATAGCTTTTGTATGGGCCTTGTCAAGATCACACCTCCCTGCTGTTTAACCTTGCACGAACGGACATGCCCATCTGAACTTCTAAAAACCTGAAGGATTCTTCCAAGTTTCCATAGTTGTCTAGGTGACGTCTCGGAATGTACGATAACGATGTCACCTTCCTTTAGATCCGTGGCTCGTTGATTGCCTGCGAAGTGTGCAGACCGGAGCTGCAGCAAATATTCTTTCCGCCATCGCTTCCAAAAATTCTCGGTTAGAAGCCTTCTGTAGGCATGTCGGCGAATGACATCCGATCGTCTCGAGTTGGCGTCAACGTCGACCGTGTCATATGGCATAGCAGTTAGTCGACGTCCAAGCAGTAGATCGGCTGGAGTCAAAGTGCACGGTTCCGCTTCGTCTGTCTCGACAAAGGTTAGAGGCCTAGAGTTGATTACTGCTTCGACTTCTGTCAGCACTGTCATAATTTCTTCAAAGTTGAGGCATGCTCTCCCGAGAATCTTACGCAGCGAAGTCTTCACCGATCTTATCAGTCGCTCCCACCATCCACCCCACCATGGTGCATTGGGCACTATAAACTTCCAGAGAATGCCGTTGACAGTGAGATGGTTCGCGACGTCCTCTTCTTTGAAGATGTGACATAGGCGCTTTAAATCCGCTGATGTCTTTTGAAAGTTCCTCGCGTTGTCCGAATAGATAACGCGGGGCAGTCCCCTCCGGCTGACAAACCGTCGCAAGCATAATATGAATGTTTCAGCTGTCATGTTGGAGACGAGCTCAAGATGAATTGCTCGCGAAACAGCACAGGTGAAAAGTGCTACGTAGCACTTTGCGTCGCCGTCTTGCGTGCGTGCTAGGAGCGAAATCTACACCAACAACCTCGAAAGGGTTTGTTGGCTCTATCCGGTGACTTGGTAAAGGCGCTGTTGGAGCACTTCCTGGTCTGGCGGCGAATCGTTTGCACACGTTGCAACTGCGTACAACTTTTTTCACCAAGACACGCCCGCGACAAATCCAGTAGCACTCTCTGAGCTGGGTGAGCGTCTCTCGTACACCGTTGTGTAGGACTTGCTGATGTGCTCTGATGACAACCAGACCGGAGTAATGATGCTTTGCTGGGAGAAGTATTGGATGCTTGACTGTTAGCGGTGACTTCAGGAGCGACAAGCGTCCACCGACTCTGAGAATTCCGTCAGCATCTATAAACGGGCGAAGGTTAGCAATGCAGGACGTGTGTTCCAGTGTCCGTCCGCGTGTTAGGCAGTTCACTTCTGCATGAAATTCTTGGTTTTGGACGTGTTTAACCCAGTAGTGCTCGGCCCGCACGACTTCTGTCGCAGTCAGGTGGCTAGTTTCTTCTGTTTTGTGTCGGCAGCGGTCTGTAAATCGAAACACCCAAGCTGTGATTCGCAGCAAGTGCTGAAGCTTGCTGAAACGCTCAATGTTTATAATTGGAATAAGTCTCGCCGTTGCCTTCACTACTTCAACAGCTGCTATCTCGCTTCTGGCAGCTTCATCCATGTCCGGTGAAATGGTAGGTTGGAGAGGCCACTTCTCCACTGAACCGTGCAGCCAGTCAGGACCATGCCACCACACTGAGCTGGATCTAACTTTGTCTAACGTCACACCTCTCGTTAGTAAATCAGACGGATTCTCCAATCCTGGGCAATATCTCCATCGGGATGGTTCTGTTCTGCACTTGATGTCCGTGACACGATTAGCAACGAATTGCTTCCACCTCGTGCAGTCTCCTCGTATCCATGACAGTACAATCGTGGAGTCGGTCCACATAGTGTACTCAATATGAATGTCGTTTAGTGCACTGCTCACGTATGTCAGCAGTCTAGCGCCAACCAGTGCACCTAAAAGCTCCAGGCGTGGTAGCGTCGCTTTCTTAATGGAAGCCACACGTGCCTTGGAGATCAGCAAGATGGGTCGTTCGGCCATGGTAGTAACGGCGTATATTACGGCTCCGTACGCTGCTGGGCTGGCGTCGCAGAAGACATGCAGGTGCATTTCACTTGGAAACTTCCTCCTTCCGCCCAGATAGCGAGGAATCGATATTTCCTGCAGTTGTGGAAGCTGCCGTACTAGGTTTTGCCATTCGTCTCGTAGGTCATCAGGTAGTTGGTCATCCCAGCTTATTCCACGTGTCCACAGTTTTTGGAATAGTATCCGTATGGCAATGGTGTACGGTCCAACCATTCCGAGTGGGTCAAATATTCTCGACGTCGCCTGTAAGACGAACCGTTTAGTGTCAAGTTTCTCTTTCATAAAGTCTAGCAGTCGGTCGACCGAGAAACTGAACTCGTCCTTAACGGGATCCCAAGCAACGCCAAGAACTTTAACAGATTGCTCATGAAGCACTGCCAGTTCTTGACTGGCAGACTCCTTCTGTCGTTCCAGTGCAACCATTAGGTTAGGTGAGTTTGTGGTCCATTTGCGTAGGACCATTCCCGCTGCTTTCATGATTTGTTGCGCTGCACGACAAAATTCTTCAGCTTCGTCTTCCGTGTCGGCGCCCGTAACCAGGTCATCTACGTAAAAGGACTCGGCCAGTCTTGTTGACGTTTTCTCTTTGACACCTTGCGTTCTCCTCACATGGTGAAGGATGGTCGCCGTGAGGAGGAATGGGCTGCATGTAGCTCCAAAGGGTACACGAGTCATCCTCCATTCTTGGAGCTGACTACCCATTAAGTCACCTTCGGCAAACCACAGGAACCGAAAAGCGTTTCTGTCTTCTTTCCGTATGGATATTTGTAGGAATGCTTTCTCTATGTCAGCGATTACCGCTATAGGATGTGTCCTGAAACGCAGAAGTATCTTCCCAAGGTCTTGGTAGAGGTTGTCTCCCTTTTCAAGGCACTCATTGAGAGACTTGCATCCCTTGTCATGAGATGATGCGTCGAAAACCACCCGTACTTTCGTAGTCAACGCCTGCTCTCTGATGACTTCCTTGTGTGGCATGTAGTACAACTTGTCTGGCTCCGGAGGAACGTCATCAACAATTTCGGCGTGTCCCGCTCGCACGTACTCGCGTATGGTGTCGTCGTATGTCTGTAATAATCCCTTTTGCTTCGCTAGACGAGTAAGCAGCTTATGGAGCCTTGTCACAGCAACTTGCTTGTTGTCGGAAAGCTCGCATCCCTCCTTCCAAGGTAGCGCCACTTCATACCTTCCGTCGCAGTATGTTATGGTGCTTTCGATGTGTTGCATGACCTTGCTGACTTCATTAGGTCTTTCAACTGAGTCGGATATGCCAAGGTGCTCCAGTTCCCAGAACGTCCGTAGAAACTCATCTGACTCGACTACTTGAGTCTTCAAGGCGCAAACCATCATTCTCGTTGTGGCACACTGCGATGTCAAGAAGGTAGTGCGTCCTTGAAACGTCCAACCAAGCTTGGAGTTCATGGCAATCAGTGAATCATTGTCCTCACACCGTAGGACTTCACAGGTCAGAACTCTGCACATTTGATCAGAGTCGATCAGCACGCTGATTCCACTTTGTGTGATCACTGATGCGTGTGCGAGTTCATCGGCTACGTCCCTTCCCAATTTCTTAAAAGAAGCGACGAATGAGACTTCCATTCTTGTTTCGTCGATGTCTTGGCAGATGTGCGGAATCTCAATGGCACTTAGCGAAACCTCCATGTCAGAAAACTGACTTCGTAAGCGAAGCTCCACTATTCGTCGATTTTCGGCCGCTTGGTTTGAGGCACTGGCGAAGGTGTTGAGAGCCATGTTTATGGATCCGAGGCATTTTAAGCCCAAGTGTCGTGACAACTCCTCGGTGACAGAGGTACGCTGACTGCCACCGTCGAATACACCTCGCACGTAGCGGCAGTTGTGATCGCTTACCGCCCAGGCTCGGAACGTTTGGAGGAAGACGCACGCATTGTATCCATCGCTGATTCGCCGTCGTCTCCCTAGTGATGAGCAAACTGTCGCACTTGCACCGTCATTCCGGGCGGCTTGGTGCGAGTCCCGTGGAATCCTGTTTGGGTCACACATACTCGAGGTATGTCGGCCTTTGCACTTCGAACACGAGATCCTCCGCTTGCAGTCGCGTGCCCTGTGGCCTTTCGTGGTACATCGGAAGCACCTTTTGTCACTCGACAGCACTTGCTTCTTTTACGTCAGGGACATGCCGGTAGGACACGCTTCCGTGGAGTGCTGCTTGGATGAACAGAACGCACACATCTCGTTGTAGTGCTGATAATCACGAGTCGATTTCGTATGGAGAACAGATGACGTAGGCTGCTTCCAAGGCCGACTACGGGCTGGCTGGGTCGCCACATGTTGAGCCCCGCTGTCTCGTCCGCTGCTATCCTTATAGTCGCTTTTTTCCAAACTCTCCAGTTCGACCGAAAGGAGCTTCAGGAGACCGTCCAGCCCTGCGTTGTCCGCGGCATCATTCTCAGCTTGTGCGGCACAGGTACGGTGATACAGGACCACGACGTCTCGGGGTAATGCTCTA
This sequence comes from Rhipicephalus sanguineus, assembly GCF_013339695.2. NCBI lineage: Eukaryota > Metazoa > Arthropoda > Arachnida > Ixodida > Ixodidae > Rhipicephalus > Rhipicephalus sanguineus. The sequence goes on from NC_051181.1 coordinate 73,156,153, forward strand.
AGTATGACGTCGCAGAGCATCGACGAAAATGAAGACCGCTGCACACCCAGTGACTCCAGTCCTCGGATGTTCACGAGCACGTGGTCGTAGAGTTGTCGGAGGGCTCTTGTATCACCAGATGCTCGAACAGGAGTCAGCTGACGCAATCTTGCAAAGTATTCCTGCTCTTGGCGGGTCTTGTCCCCGAAGCGCTTCTGTAGTAGGTCTACAGCGTCCTTATAGCATGCTTCAGTCGTTGGAAGACCGGCCACCGCTGAGGCAGCGTCTCCTTTTAAAAACTGTCGCAGATAGTGGAATTTCTCCGTCGTAGTCAGGGTGACGTTGTTGTGGACAATCTGGAGAAACTGCTCCCAGAACTCCGTCCATTTACACACATCGCCAGAAAAGGGCGCGATCGTGAGCTTCGGCAGCTTGGCTCCCGTCCTCTCTGATGGTGTAGCGATCACATTTGTAGCCGGCCCCGACCCCGATCCCTCTTCTGCTGGTGTGCTTGAAATGCGGTTCCGACGGCTTATGAGCTCGGCGAGAATGCGCGTCGCGTTGTCTTCATACTCTAAAATTGTTTCGTACTCGGATTGGAAGTCCTCGTCCGTGATGACGCTCTCTAATTCGTTGTTGATCTTGTTCAACTCATCGTTGTTCGTTTTGAGCCTCTCGTAGATGGAATCGAGCTGCTCATGCGTTGCGGAGTCGTTGCGAAGTAGGGCACTTGCCTCATTGATGATCCGGCTGTTCAAAGATCGTCGTGAAGTCCGCTTCGCCTTGAGCTTGTCCATTTCATCCGGGCAACTCGTAGCCGTCGGTAGGTCTATCCCGGGTTGATCGGCACCAAATGTTTGGGATATGGCGTCGAGAAGCCGTTGAAGAACTCGATACCGTCGAGGTGATTAAAAGAGGGCTTTATTTGACACTGAGTCAGACCATTAAGACCCTGCTAGTAGTTCTATGTCCCCGTTTTCTCTCGTGCTCACTGGTACTTCTTTGTCCTCTTCTGTCGGCTCGCTGGTGCTCGCGATGGAAACAACAGATCCCATGCTCGTCAGCGCGTCTTGAGCAACTTTTCAGCGCGCTCATGCAACCGTGCACGCAGTTTCCAGGTCGCTAAGATTTTGGAGCGACATAGTTTTGCTACCTACACCTCGTCTCATAAATGACGCGCGCTGCTACTCGGCGCGGCCGCGCATATGCGTAGTGACGTTTTTGATGACTTGGCTTGGCTCGTGCATCGAGAGAGTAACGACGCCGGGATAAGCCACTCATGGCATAGGCGCAGGCAACCTTGGACGCATGCGCACACAACGCGGTACAAATACAGGGAAGGTGTATAATGCCGCATCATCTCATTGTAACAGCTTGTTATTTTCAAAAATTGTTGAAGGAACGGAAACTTTATTGTCAAATCAATGAGATTTGAGTCCGGCGTCTTTTTAGTGGGCCTGGGCACCCACCGCGGACGCGGTTCCGAGACCTTGTCTCGAAGCGGCTTCCTCGGCACGCTGGACGGCCCAGAGTTGTGCTGTCAGGTTCGAGCTGAGCAGTGCGGTCTTCCAGCGCGAGAGGAGGCTGGCGGTGGAAGAGACGGATGAATCGGCACTGTTCGATTTGTCTATTAAGCCCTGACACTCCCACAACATGTGGCTAAGCGTGGCAACCTCGCCGCACGAGCTGCATCTGTTTGTGGTGTAAATATCTGGATACGTGGCGTGCATGAGTCTGGGGTTTCTGTACGAATCTGTTTGTAATTGTCTGTAGTGTACCGCTTGCGTCCTGTTTAGCCTATCGTGAGGGGATGGGTATATCACGACACACTATCAAAAATAGTTGAAAAGCTATAAATAAAGGTGGTCAAGCATAGTTACAGGAACTCCTGCGAAAGCAGAACAACGATAGCTTTCACAAATCGCGAAAAGGGCTGGCGGTATCGCTATCAATTCTCAGCGTTGCTGGAGGAAAGCTGCATCCGTGTTTAGAGCCTTTCAGATCGAAAAATACTGCTTGTAAAATAACTACGTGCTTTTGGGATTAACTACTGCAGCTACAAACACTGCGAAGGGTGAGCTTTCTGTCGCGTCGTAAAAAATAGGGTGGAGAGAAATCAGTTGTCGGTCCCTTTCAGGCTTCGCACCCTAGCGCGAAGCTGCCCTAATTTTTTCGTGTTTGTTTTTTCATTCATTTGTGCTCAAGGCTTTCGCATGTGCGGTCCCGCTCGCCGCGGTCATGTACTGAAGTGACGCAACGCAGTAGCGACAAGAAACTGAACCGTTTATTGCTTGGCACTGGGCCTTTTTATCCTGAAACCCACGTGAGTCTAGAACACGAGCTGTGGTCGATTACATCGTGACTTGCTGACAGGTGATAAGGAACTCGGGCCGGTGAGTGCGGTTTATCGACGACGCTGCACTCCTTCCCCCTTCAAAAGCCCAGTCGTTCCGGAGGGCGTCTTGTTCGCGTTGATCGGCGGAGTTGAGTTGGAACTGCCTCCGGCGCCCATGTTTCTTGAGTCGAGCCGGGCGACCGAGGGGCCGCTGGACTGAAGTTCTGCGTTGCACTTGCTTCTCGAGCGTCTGCGTCGGGCTGTGGTTCCGCTAAGCTGGAGCCGAGCCTTGATTCCTTATTTTCTGGTGTGGCTAACGCCCGCCGTGCCCTCAACTGGTCTACATGACGGCGCTGGGTTCCCAGGGGTGTCTCAACCTTTACCATCCGATTCCCTTCCGTCGCTATCACAGTCCCTGGCAGCCATTTTCGCCCTCGTTGAAAATGGCGGGACCAGACGGGCTTTCCGGGTGGGAACAGTGGTGGTGCTTTGGTCGACGAAGGCTGGATCCCAGGCAGCACAGCACATTGGTCCAATATTGTTTATACGTTGGCAAATGATGGCCCAATGATGGTCCATACAAACCACTATAAAACCAATGTTGGCAAGCCAGCCTACAAGGATGCCAATAATGGTCCATCTTTGCCAGCCAACATACAATATTGGTCGTGCTATTCTTTGAGGTTGGCAACAATGGCCCATGGTTCCCGATGTAAATACGATATTGGCAGAACCAGGCCGTATGGATGGCAATATTGGGCCAGCTTATCCGTTGGTAAAACAATATTGGTTAAGTAATGTCAGTAGATTGGATATATTGTCCAGTCAATCTGACTGGTTAAACAATATTGGACGGCCAATGCTACGCGCCGGACAATATTGTCCAGACTTACACGTTGTCGCTCCAATGTCTTAAACACTGGGAAGCATATGCATGATTAATCGGCAAGAATGTTTTTTCCCCTTTTACCATCACCGAGGGAAGGTTAGCCCGAATCGAGCCACCACCTGCATGCACGCTATTATGAAAATCACTTTGTCCGGCATCCAGCGCACCTCAAAGAAGATTTCTGGTTACTTATCACCATAGGCGTGCGCAGGGTTCCCCATTAGGGGGGGGGGGGCAAAAGTTCGTCGCAGCGTCCCCCACCCTACTAAGAGGTTCGTCCGAATTAACCGGGTTGCGGACAGGTATGGCCGAATTAACGAGAGTGTGATGCCGTTAAACAATAAACATGCTTGCAGGGACCAGAGAACGCGTCCTAATTATCCGACTTTCCGAATTAATAAGTGTGGAATTAACGAGCTTTTACTGTATAAAGATGGCAAAAACAGTCCATCGTTGTCAGCCAACAAACAAAACTGCAAATTACAATCTATAAGAAAGGGAACAATGGCGCACACAGGGTCTCGATTTTTAGGTTGGCATTTAGTGAGGCACAAAATATATGCAAAATAGTTGGACAAAATTCGTTTTACAGATGTTGAGCAATGTAAAATAAGTACCAAGTTCTCAACTGAGTTTTGCGCGCTGTTGGAAATACATCTATGAGAAAGGAAACACAAAACAAAATCTCACTTTGCAATGCTTGTTGAAAGTTAACGTTAATTGTGTGATACAGCCAGCGTATACATCGCAACTGTATAAAAACAACCAAAAACCCTACTTTTACATTGATTGAAGCTGTACATAGCGTTGACGAGTTAATGGAGTAGAATAGAAGTCATCTGCTTCGCAATGGGCCTCTGCGCTGGTGCGCCTTCTGCGCACCGGACACGCACCGAAATTATTCTCACGGCTTTATTAGCGGCAAACAATCAAAACATTTCACGTGACTTCAACCACGCTGTGTATTTTCGTGTTTGCTACACGACTGGTTGAAGTGCAGGATTATAACTTCTTTGTGTGCGCGCTACAGCGACGTGCTGTCCAAGACTACGGTATCGCCCGCGGAATCTTTAAATGATCGATGAGTTATGTTTGCACTTTCAACGCTTCACACAACCAGACGTGTTCACTTTGAATAAATGTTCTCGGTGATCGGGAGGCCGGAGAAGCAGCGCGGCGCCATGTTTTGCTCCGGAATTCGTCCTCTCCTCGCGGCAGTGGGGCAGCGCGGTGGTCGCTGGTCATAAAACACTTGTCACTTGACGGCTGCTCCGCCCACGACGGTTCGCTTCAATGCCTGTGACAACGAGGGGGGGGGGAGGGGTTGAGGTTGATGGCGGGAGACAACGGCAGCTCGGAAGATGCGTACGCGTTTCGGCCCCTTCTGGCCGGCGGCTATTCTTCGTCAGTCAGTGGCGGTTACTTTCCCTCGTTCGGGCTCCCAGCTTCGGCGGGCGCGCGCCCCTCAGTTTTCAGTCGAGAGTCATCGGGAAAAAACGGAGTCGGATACCGAGACAGGATGCCACGATTCTACGGATACCGAGATTCGACGGCGATGCCACAGTGAGAAGGCAGCTGCCCTGTTCTTCATCGGACCTGACTGTTTTGACTTTTGAAGAGCGATCCGCAGATGAGCGCCGATGTGTTCTGACAACTCGCAAACTTTCCGCCGGATTTTTTAGTTCGTATCGCGTTCAGTAAGTCGTTTTTCTCCTTCGTCGCATGTTACTTTCCGTGTTGTTCGTAAGTGAAATGTGTGCTGCGTTTATTATTGTCTACATTACCGCGTAAGTTTTTTAAAATTTGCTAGTTTGTGAATACCGATGTGGGGGGCTTTATTGTGCGCTTCGAAGTAGGTTGGTTAAGTTCTCGCCCTCAGCGATGTTGACAGCATTTGCGTGTGCTATTTTGTTCTTTTCTCGCGTTGTAGTGCGTCAGCTTAACACCCTTTTTTCATTTGCCCTTCGCCGCTGGATTCGCGCAAAGAAATGATGGATTTGTAACACACAAATTTTTATTAGTTGTGAAGTTGTCGCAGACTTTCAAGCTCTTGCCGCAGTCACCTTTTAATTAATAAATAGGCGATGAACTTTCTGGTAGTTCAAGGTGGTTATGGATCTCGGCTGTATCGAATGTCTGTTCACGTGTACATGTTCATTTATTTCATTTTGTATCACGCTTCGCTTTTCACTGACTTCCTTTTGAACCTTCGGTGAACTGACAAATCAAATAAGCGCTAACACTTAGGGAGGCTGTGTGTGTTTGTGAGTGGTCCCGTTTCTCCGATTTCTAATATAAGGACGTTATTGAAGGTAATTAGTGTAGGTTCTGTGCAGCTGTTATCTGCCAGCAAGCGGTCAGCAGAACAAAGCGCGAAATGCGAAATTATTTTCAAAACTTGCAGTATCTTTGCCATATGTATACCTGCAGAATAAACTTGTTTGTACTCTCAGCTTTTGTACGCTGATTATCCCTGCTGCTTGCCTAAAAGCAAAAGCGTGGGCAACATGCATTTATTTACGTGCACAAAAATCTACCTCACGTTAAACTACACATTCAGTGGAAAATGTTTTCATTTCCAGCGTTAAACGCTGGAAATGAAAGAACGATGGTGCAGCCAACGATAAAGGCTGGCAAAAAATATTGGAGCTGCCAATATTTATACAATGTTGGCGATACGTACGACGAACAATGTTGGCTACAGCCATCCTTGCCATTATTGGCGATATGTTGGACGGACAATGTTGGCTACAGCCATCCTTGCCATTATTGGAAAATCATTGGCATCCAATATTGGACCAATGCACATTTAGGTGTAGCAAACCCCCAAAAGCCAACGCAGGACCAATATTTCTGCCAATGTTTACCAACATTGTTCCGAGATTGGTCCAATGCCGGCGTGCTGCCTGGGGTGTCTGCCCCTGCAGGCACCTCGCCTTCTGGAAAGTGGGCGGACAGCCTTGTCCGGGGCTCGAATCCCAAGAGCAGTTGTGCTGGCGATTTGCCACTCTCGAGGGGTGTAGATCTGTAACGGAAAAGAAAACGAGACAACTTTTCTTGCAGTGTGCCGCGCTTGTTTTTCTTGAGGCCCTCTTTTATTGTTCGCACCGCCCGCTCCGCTAATCCATTGGACTGTGGGTGGTATGGCGCCGTCCTGATATGGCGTATGTTATTTTCATGCATGAACTTTGCCATCATTGCGCTCGAGAACTGGGGGCCGTTGTCAGACACCAGACAATGCGGGATACCAAACCGAGAAAAACTTTCCCTCAGTAATTGAATTGTTGTGTCTGTGGTAGCCGTTTTCAGCGGCGTTGCCTCTATCCACTTCGTTTCCGCGTCAACTAGGACGAAAATTAGGTACCCGTCAACAGGTCCTGCAAAATCCATGTGCACTCGATACCACCGCCTTCCTGTCCTAGGCCACGGGGAAGGTACTTGGGCCGCAGGCATTGACCACCCCTGCACACATTGGGGACAAGCTTGCACCAACCTTTCAATGTCTTTGTCTAATCCAGGGTACCAGAATAGCGTACGAGCGAGCCTCTTCATGGCGCCAACACCTGGGTGGGTATCGTGTAGCTCGTTGAGTAGGCACTGCCGGGCTGCCTCCGGCACGACCACACGATGACCCCAGTAAACGAGGTCATGGCTCGCGACGAGTTCGTGTCGGCGTGTGAAGTACGGCTGCAGATGTTGCTGCTTCCCCGCAAGATGCGATGGCCAGCCCTGCTCGATCCATTCCCGGACTTGCCGAAGTGCGCTGTCCTCCTGGGTCAAAGCAATCATTTGGTTAGAAGGAAGGGCACTTGCATCCAAACCTTGCGTATAAAGTACATATTCCATGACTTCTTGACTTCCGCGTTCCTGGTCCCCTGGCAAAGGCAAGCGACTGAGGGCGTCCGCGTTAGCGTTGTGTGTTCCCTTGCGGTATTCCAGATTGTATTGGTAAGCTGATAGAAGAAGCGCCCATCGCTGAATTCGAGCTGCCGCCATCTGCGGAATCGGCTTGTTGGGGTCGAAAAGCCCGGTGAGGGGCTTATGATCTGTCACCAACGTGAAACGGTTGCCCAGCAAGAAATCGCGGAACTTACAAATTCCAAATACCAAGGCCAGCGCTTCCTTCTCGATTTGGGAATAATTGCGTTCTGCTGACGTCAGCGTTCTCGAACGAAATGCTATCGGGTGGTCCACGCCATCAATGCGGTGTGATAATACTGCACCTAAGCCGTCTGCTGACGCATCACATTCCAGCCGCAACTCCTTCTGCGGATCATAGTGGACCAGAAAATTTGCCTTTAACAAGGCGCGCTTTGCTTCCTGGAAGGCTTTTTGATGCTCTTCTTTCCAGTGCCAGCGTTGTCCCTTGACCAGTAACCGATAGAGCGGAGCCAGGATCGTGGCCAAATTAGGCAAAAATTTTGAGTAATAGGTTATGAGCCCCAGAAAGGACTTCAGTTGGCTCACCGATTCTGGCTTTGGTGCAGCTGTTACGGCTTCGAGGTTGTCGCGCAGTGGATGAAGTCCGGTTGCATCAATCTTGTGCCCCAGAAACTGCACTTCTCTTTCTCGGAACCGACATTTGGCCTTGTTCAGCTGGAGGCCACTGTCGCGAAGTCTCTGGAACACTTGTCGAAGTGTTGACGTGTCCTGTTGCTTCTCGGCGATTATGATGTCGTCCAGGTACACACGTACTCTTGGTAAGTCCCTTAATAACGACTCAATGCGCCGCTGGAACAGTGCGGGAGCCGACGAGATGCCGAAGGCTAGTCGGTTGTACGAGTACAAGCCCTGGTGCGTGTTAATGACAGTCATTTCCTTCGCTTCTTCATCAAGTGGCAGCTGATTGTAGGCATTTCTCAGATCCAGTGTGGTGAATACTTCTCCACCGTAGAGCGCGGCAAAAATGTCGTCCACTTTAGGCAAAGGGTACTGCTCCAGGTGAGTAGCCGGATTCACGGTGAGCTTAAAATCGCCACACAGCCTGATGTCCCCATTTTTCTTCACCACAGGTACGACAGGAGCAGCCCATTCGGAAACGCTCACCGGCGACAGGACGCCTTGCTGAACGAGGCGGTCGATTTCGGCTGACACTGCTTTGCGAAGCGCGAACGGCACCGGACGGGCCTTCAAAAACCGCGGCACCGCTCCTTCTTTCTTGTACAGCTTCACGGGCGGGCCTTTGCAGCAGCCAAGTCGATCTTCAAACAAGTCTGCGAACTCTTCCACCAGCTCTTTTAGGTCATCTTCTGCCTGCAGCGCACAGACACTTGGTAGAGCCCTTTCTTCCAAGAGTGACAAGCCCGCTTCGCGGAAAGCTTGAATTGTATCTCTACCACAGAGTAGTGGTCCATCACAATCGACTACCACGAGCGAACTGTCCACTCGTGTTTTGTCGTGTTCCACACTCATGGCGACTCTGCCTACCACTGGAAGAGGACCGAGGAAGCAAGATAACCGAAGTGGCGTCTTTTCTAGTCTAGGCCACCACTTACGGTTATTCCTGAAGACGTTTTTTGGAATAACGCTGACGGATGAACCCGTGTCGATCAGCATCCGCAGTGTCCTGCCACCCCAGACCAAGTTCCGTTCCATTGGTCGCATTCTTGCCTGGTCAACGTTGTTCTGGGCGGATAGGGCGAAAAGCATTTCTTCTTTACTGTCCTCTCCCTCAGACAGCTCGCTGAGCGCGTACGATCCCGCCTGCCGGCCGCCGCGCCGGCGCTGGCACATCCTTGCCAGGTGTCCTTTAGTGCCGCACTTTCGGCACACCTTACCGACATGCTGGCATTCGTGTTCCGAGTGACTTGAGCCGCATCTCCAGCACGAATGGCGTGGTTCTTCCGAGTCGTGCCCGCTGCCTCTCTTTCGCCCGCTGCTACGTCGCCTTTGGACAAGGAGCACGTCACCCGCATCGTTCCTGCAGTCCGTATCTTTCATAGAACGTACGTTCCGGTCAGCTGTTTCTGACGACATTGCGAATTCCTCAGCTTCCTGCAGAGTCAGCTTTCTTTGCGTCAGCAGGAAACGCCTGGCCTCGTCGTCCCGGATACCGCAGACTATCCGGTCACACAACATTCTGTCCAGAAAGCTGCCGAAGTTGCAGTCTTTTGCAAGGCGTCGCAAGTCCGCCACAAAATCTTTGACCGCCTCATTGTCTCCTTGCCTCCGCACAAAAAATGCGTGACTTGCCGCAGTCTCGTTTACTTGCGGGCTGTAGTGTTCTTCTAACACCTTTACCACATCTTCGTACGTTAGGCTGTTGACGGGCGTCGACGGACATCGTCCCTGCAGGACTCGAACCACGCTGTCACTGAGCGATGCTACCAAAAGTGCTCGACGCTTCGAAGAATCCGTGATATCGTTGCCTTCGAAGTATGCCTCGAGACGCACGCGGTAGGCATCCCAACTGCTTGCTGTCTCGTCAAACTCCGGCGGCCTCGATCCCATCCTCGTCGCCACTGAAGTGACGCAACGCAGTAGCGACAAGAAACAACCGTTTATTGCTTGGCACTGGGCCTTTTTATCCTGAAACCCACGTGAGTCTAGAACACGAGCTGTGGTCGATTACATCGTGACTTGCTGAGAGGTGATAAGGAACTCGGGCCGGTGAGTGCGGTTTATCGACGACGCTGCATGTACTATTTTGCTTTGTTTCGTGCTTGTGTCGTGATTAATGGAGGCTATGAACACGGCTGTGAAGAAACTATACTTCACTGCGCGTTAACCTTGTGGACCCGAATGAAAGTATGTCTCTCTGGAGCGACTGTTACGCTGACTGGCGTTTAGGCCTAGTCCCGTAAGATGCCCCGCGTAAAAATGCATTCATCAGCTGGCGTGCGGGACGCTGTCGCAACTTCCTTTCTTCTATGGTCGAGGGACGCGCGTGGTTACGTTGATGTGCGATTAGTTTTCTTTCGATTTGTGGATTCTGTAAACCACAGGCTTGTGTTGTTTTTGAAGGTATACCTTCAGGTTTGTCATATTGTACTGCTAGTTGTTTGACAATTTGGTAATGATGAATCGTACAACAAAAAGTTGTGTCCTTGAAGGTTGGATAGTAGAAGCTGCATTTTAACTACCGCGATATCTTGTGTTCTTTTGCCGCTTCTGCTTAATGTTATCAGTCGCATGCTATATCTCATTTCGTGGTTTTTACGTTTCTGTGCTTTATAGGGATTGTTGCTGTTTTACACACTCTTAGCAAACGACCGCTTAAAACAACGCATATAAGGCGGAAAGTAGGTCAAATTTTCGACGCTTATAAATGGCTCTCTAAGCGGCCTACTTATACGGCTCTTTCATGCGGCCCTTCTTTATACGGCCTCTGGCTAAGCGGCTCTTTCTTATGCGGCCTAAATTTATGCGGCTCTTCCCTATGCGCGGCCATCTCATTGCCAGAAGGCCGTTTAAAAGTGACCGCTTAAAGTAACGCATACCGTCGATGTGGTTAAGCGGTATTTCAGGTCAAATCTGTCCGGCTTATATACGGCTCAATATGCGGCCGAAATATATGCGGTACTTTTCGCAAATTTTTAGAAAAAAAAAATTCTTCTACGTTGTAGTTGATCGTGCACTGTTCCTCTTTTTTTTCTTTTGTTCTCTTCAGCCTTTCAACTCTTGAATATGCATTTACACATCACAAGAACACTGCACAAAGAGTCACAAACCATGTATCAACACACACACACTCCACCACGGGGATTTGAACCCAGGCCAACCGCGTGACAAGCAGACACTGTAACCACTACGCCACCGCACCACACGATCTTGGTGGACTTCCGCGGCTTCACGTTATCTTGGACGATTTTACGATCGGCTACAACGCTATAATTTTGCATATATGAGAGGCATCGTTCGCGTATAATGCGCGTGTATACGTGTGCACGACCTTAAGCGAACCCTCGCGGGCAGTCACAGTCAGTTTGTGTGTGGAATTATGTTTCTCGTCCGACGGCTTGCGCATCCCGCACGGAGACAGAGGTGAACATTGAACGATGCGTTTCCGAGTGCATTTCCATTTGCCGGCATCATACAGCAGCCGAACGTGCCCTGATGTGCAACCAGCCGCCAAAGAAAAGTTTTCTGCGATGTTTGACGCAGTACAGGCGGTGGAAGTCAGCTGATCTCATCTCTACTTGGCGAAGTACAGTCTCCCACGTCCTTCGCGAGCATCGCGTTGATGTCGGTGCGTTTATACGGACAGTATTATGTAGAGGTTCATCTCAGAGAGTCGGATTAAAACACATAATCGCTTATTCGCGCAACTGATGGGTTTGGTGTAGTGCAGCGCGTACGAGGCGACGGACCAGCTTTCAGAACGGGCGCGCTCATTTCTCTCTCGAGTGTAGCATAGACGATGAAGAAACGTTGTTGTTGAGTCAAAAGAACAACGAGCCTTCGCAGAAAAAGAATGCAGTCTGCCGAGCTCGAGGCTGACGGCGCGGACGAGCGATGCCGTGGAATTGTCATGCTGGGGAGGACGGCGGGTCTGAGGTTGTTCGTTCTCGTGGTTCGTTCGTTGTTGACAGTTGGAAGTGATGCTCCCCTTGGCTTCCACAAACGATGAAACGTAGTGCATGACTGGCGCGGAAAGAGCACGCATGAAATCGCTTGCATCACCCGTTAGAACATATGCTTCCTGCCAAGCGTCGCATCAAAAGAAGCTAGCAATGCTTGAAATCGAATGAAGTCACAATATGATCCAGCTTTTAAGGATAAAACCATGCTATTTCTTCAAAAGTCAGAAGTGGCCTGAAGGATTCAGAAGGATCATGTGAACAATTATACTGAATGATGCAAAGATTAACTTGAAACATTCTAATATTTAATAGGTGCTGTTAAATCTAACTAACAACCCCAAATTAAATATGCACTTGTTTTGCACCTTGAAGCTTCATGAACGTTAAGCTCTATAACATGCCTCAGTTGACCACATATCAGCGCCGAACAGCGATCTGGTGGAGGCCCTGTGTTGGGAAACATAGCAGGTTGAAGGTTGTTTTCGTATTCCACCCATTGTCGACGAGTGAAAGTGATTCTTTCCTTGGCTACGAGATGTGATCGGAGCGACAAGGGCCAGTATTACTTCACTCCACGTCATCCAGTCGAGTATGCTTTGAGCTTAACAACGCTTTAACGTATAAACTAGCAGAATGCTAGAAGTGGCTGAACTCGGGCAGTAATCTTGACTTCTATGAATAAATGTTCACCTGCCTTTAAAATGTGCAGTCAGTAGCATCCTGCTTGATTCGGATCATGGGACACGACATGCAAACGTATAATACTAAATAGTAGATATAGAGGAACAATTCTTTTACTCAGTAGGTGTCATAATTGCAAATAACAGCTGCAAATAAAAAGCACGCTTTCACACTAATAGCACACCCATAAATGTTGAGCTTTACGTGTCCCAGTCAACCTCCCTCATGTTCAATACCCGGGGCGTAGCCAGAAATTTTTTTCAGGGTGGGGGGGAGTCATCCATGCTTTATGTATGTTTGTGCATGCGTTTGCATGTCTGTGTGTATATATACACAAGCAAAATTGAAAATTTTCGGGGGGGGGGTTGAACGCCCTCCAATGCCCCCCCCCCGGCTACGCCCCTGTTCCATACCATGTAGCTTTACGTGCACCTTTATTTAAATATAAGCTGTCATGCAACATCCTTAGCTTTGGCTGGTACAGCAGCTAATACAAACTGTGCTTGAGAATTCAAGATTTATTGCCAGTACCAACACTAGCTATACACAATAACATTCTGTAGTAGTTCAAGCGCAAGTGTTGCAGCTTTTTTTTCAGAATTAGCAGCTCATATAGCGCTCACATAAGCATGCAGACATACACGTCTAAATGTGCAGCTATTATTCTTTTTTACGAAGAACTGCGTGAAATAAACTGGCACAAGGAGACGCACGGACAAGCGTCTTCCTTGTGCCAGTTTATTTCGCGCAGTTCTTTGTAGTCATGGATTACCAACTTGCCCAGCGATCAATTCTTCAATATTATCCTTTACGTGCAGCCCCCTTCCGTGGCAGTTACCACGGCACACCATCTGTCGGACATTGTGCCACATGAAGGGTATTTGCATATAGTACTAGATTTGTCCTTCACTAAATGTTGAGACCTGAAATGTATTTGTTATTTTTCTGGTACCATTTCAAAACATGACCTTTCCCTTGCAGTGTTGAGACATATATTTGCAATAAGTTAGTCAGGCATCGAGTCCAAATCCATCACTGTGCCAGCCTGGCACTTAATTATGTATGCATGGGTCCCTTATTTCCATTCTCTGCTTCAAGCCCTTTCCTTCACCCATTACTGTAGAACTGTGGCATTTAGGTGTTCCATCTGGCACCGCTAATTGCTGTTACATTTTGTGCCATTTCTTCGAGTACCCATGCCAGTATTTAGTGCACTAAGTGAATGAAGGAACATGTTATGCTGCTGCGCAGCTGCATACTGAGCAGAACAATGAGATGTAGAGCCATGAGAGAAAATATAGAGAATATTGTCACGCTACAACGCAAACACAAGACAGTGAGAAGTTCTACAAGAGTAGGAGGCCAGCTTGTTGACACAAAAAAAAATAGCAGGCACAAACATGTCTAGCAAGACTGAAACTTGGGCTAGTTGGTTGTCCTTCATGATGAACCAGCAGCACAACCACACACAGAGGAAAGGTACACGAAACACAGCACTGTGTTATGTGCCTTCTTTCCTATGTCCGTGTGTGGTTGCACTGCCGGTTCATCATGGACAAACATGATGTCTTCGGCAAAATCCCAAAGACCCACTAGACATTGATGTTCATTGATGTCCCCATTGTCTTTCTCACCTGCAGAGCACAAGCATCACTACATATACAATAGGATGCATTGCAAGGGTTCTTCACCTATATGCTCTCTTGTTGGAGTAATAGGGCATTGTGTGAACAAAATAACGAATGTAAAAATAAAATCACCCTAAAATACATGCCATATTCTTTATTGCTCAATTTTTAACCTCCACGTGTTCCACTTCAGCACCTGTGCACATAATGGCCCCCTAAAGGATCTCAGCAGTAGTTTCCCTGAAGTGGTTTTCAAAGCTGCTATTGGATTGGATTAAGCTAATTGAATCTCATGAACTTATCCTTTCAAAACAAATAAGGGGGCAGTCCACTTGTTATTTTCTAGCAAGCTACCTTAGCAATTTGGCTTTGAGTGTGTGCACTTTCCTTGCAATTGTGTCCCAAACAATATTTACAAGACACATCATTCTACACTCTTAAAAGAAAAGGTAGTGCTGCTTACTAACTTTGAGGTAGTAAATTGCTGTCAAAACATTCACTACCTAAGTAGTAACTGCAGGTAGTAAACGGCAAGGTAGTAAAGTTACTACCATGTCATTTACTACCTGCAGCTATTACATACCAAAGGTAGTAACAGAAAGTTAGTAAATTTACTACCATGACAGTTACTAGTTCCTGTTACTACTTATTGGAAGGTAGTAAGCTAAGCTAGTAACATTACTACCATGACGGTTATTACTTAGTTACTAAATGCAGGAAAATAGTATTTGTAAGTTAGCAAATTTCCACCGTGAATGTTAGCTATTTGCAGCAACTATTGATGAAAATTTGCTACATCATTTGATAACGTCAGTCAACTTCATGAACTAGAAAAATTGCATCTTACTTAGTACAAGGAGCATGCATCAGCTAATCTCACAGAAGTATATCCCTTATGAAAAAAATTAATGTATTTCAATAAAGAGACTAATGTCTTTAGACATCAGAATCATTAGACTGTCTTTTGCCAGTCTAATGCGCTTTCTCATGCACACGTAATGAGGGTCTACAAGGAATTGGCTGCTGTTAGTGTGTAGAATTCTGATGTATGAGTTAAGCGTATTGCAGCCTTATGCCTGCAACAGCATGTTTGCTGCACACAGGTCAATAAATCTTTTTGTGGTTAACAATACGAAAGTGTGTAGGCTTTAGAGGATTGTAACAAAAATATCAGCAGAACATTTCCAGCAATGACTATATCAACAGCGTTCTTTACATGTAAGAGTATTTTGAAGCCAATAAGTAATCTTGTAGGCCTATGATGCAGGCATTTGGAAACAAGCTCTACATTGTCAATTTATTTAGTTTCAATGGGACAATAAATGGGGCTAGTTGATTCAATTCCCATGAAAGTGCCGTTTTATAATCACAAACAAACCAATAAGATGATACGAGAAGTTTCCAGGAGTAAGTGCTTTTTTATTTAATTTCTCGACGCGGCACTGACGATAGGCTCTCCTGTGCTGCACTGTTGTGGTGGTACAGTTGCTGTATTTGAAACCTGCAAGAGAGTGTGTGAAAATGTAGTTTGGCATTGAAGCGAACAGCTTAGCGCAACACATCAACAGATGCTGCAATTTATGATTGATGACTTTCTGTTTCGAAATAGTGATATCATTTTTACCATTTTACTTGAATAATCCACGTGTATTCAATGCCCAACCCCATAGCCTTGGCTTAATGCTGCTTTGATCAAAAACATAAGAAAACAAACCGCTATACAGCACTTCTGAGGGCTGTGGTGTCATAGATAGGCCAGCTATCATATACAGGCCAATTAGCTCGGTCAGCTTCTTTGATGTAACGTTGCATAGCAGCATCCTTTCGCTACTCAAATGGTACTCCATGCATGACTCCTGGATGACTCCAGGAATAGGCTATTCTGCCATGAGAAACGCCCTCATCCGATCATGCCCTCAGTGGACGGAAACAAGTTTTACGATTCAAGTGGAACGCTCGAGGAGCGCGGGGTTCCCTAGTGCTCTTTTGAGCTCCCTAGCTGAAAAGATGCTCGTCACTCTTAGAACGACCAGAAATAACAGGCCAAACAAGCACACTCGCTCTCCCTTGGCTGACGTTCCCTACATTCACGGTTTCTCTCATAGGTTGAAGAAGAATGCAGGCAGAGTAGGCATAAGAGTTTTGTGCTCCATCCCAAACCATCTGGTCTCCCTATGCAGGCTAGTTAACAGGGATGAAACAGTATCCTTTTGCTGTGACAAGAAGCACAGAAATCATTTCATTGAATGCGTGAAGAACGTCGTTTATGACATTCCATTATCATGCGGAAAATCATATGTAGGACAAACCGGACGATGCATAAATTACAAAATGTGTGAACATGCCAAATCTTTAAAAGCAACAACAGGCAGGAACCTGGCATTGTACATCATGCGGCTGCTCCCCATTGCTTGACAATGTGCAAGTTCTCACGAAATATCGGGAGTAATGTGCTCACAAAATTTGTGAGGCGCACATAATTCACAAAAGGGGAGCAGCTTGCGTTAGCGCGCTATCACTAGCACTATTTGACGAAGAAATTAGCTGCCATGAGCCTCAATTGTGATCACTAAGCTTGTTGTCACATGCTTTTGTTTTCTTGTTTTGTTTTCTGTTTTATTGTTAGTGGTTGCAGTTTTCTAGCCTTGCTGTCACTTGCTTAAAAACCTTTTTTTTTCAGACCCTGGTTCTTCGTTTTTGTTGATTTATGAATGTCAGACTTTTAGCGGTTTTAATCAGTTTGGTATTGACCACCATGTCATTGTTCTTTTTTGCCATTTTTTGCTTGTGTTTATGTTTTAATGAAATCGGCTTCTGCCGCATCTTGTAAACCCTATCCAAAAAAAAGCCGGGCGGCCGAGTCACTTGATAGCATTTGTGCCATTTTTCGATTTTTGCTCGCCTGCCTACAGATTCTCAGACTTTCCAATAAGGAAATCAGTTGATAGTCAGCTCTGTGCCCTGTATGTTCTTCGTCCCATTGTCTGCGCTCTTTTGCCACAAAGAAGAATCCACATTCAAGTGTGTTGTTACTTGTTAAACATCTTGACAGGATAGCACAGCTACTCAAGAAAAGAGCACATAGCAGTGCTGAACTCACGACTAACTTTTCCAGAAATCACGCAGATACTTAAGATATCACCTGAACCCAAGTGTTTTCACAGAGATAACATCATTTACAATGGTCGATTCCACGAAAGATAAAAAAAAGGTGTATACTTGATGTTTCCGATTTTCCTGATAATTTTGTATGTTGTGCACATATGACTGCACAGCACGAAATCGCAATTTGTTTTCACATAAAAATTTTTTTCAACACAGGAAAATTCGACGAGCGTCGCCGGTTGACGACGACCATCTTACGAAGAGTGCGTTTTTGTAAATTCGCAACCATGCTGGCAGCTACTGAAGCTATACATTACAAATATCTTTCTATTTAGCATAAGTAGAAGTGAAGAAGAAATAGCTCTTATAATTTCATGGAATTCTGAGCAAATTATGCATTTTTAAGAATTCACGAAAAACGCTGCGTTAGTGAAAATTAGTCAAATTTGGGACGCTATGGTTACTTCTGTAAACATCTTAGTTTGTTCATATTTGCTGTATGAATAGGCCTTTATGTGAATAATGAACCTCTGCATTTGTATTTCTCTAATAATTTTCAAAGTAGTAAATTTTCACGTATTATTTGTATGGTCGCCCATTTGATGTCGTCACCGATCATCATGCACTATGCTGGCTGTCATCATTGAAGGATCCCTCGGGCCGTCTCGCCCGCTGGGCACTTCGCCTGCAAGACTACGACATCCGCGTGCTGTACCGCAACGGACGCCAGCATGCTGATGCCGACGCCCTCTCGCGCTCCCCCTTGCCTGACGCCAATGCCTCCTGCTCAGTATCTCACATTGCTGTTTCTTCCATCGACGTTCACACCATCACTACCGAGCAGCGCAAGGATAAATGGATCACCTCGCTGATAGACTTGCTCAGTGATCCGTCGGCAACACCAACCACTCGCCCGTTGCGTCGTCAAGCCCACAATTTCGCCATTCGTGACAACCTACTGCACCGACGCAATTACAACGCCAACGGCCGCCAGTGGCTACTTGTGATACCCCGAAGTCTGCGTGCTGAAATATGCGAGTCCTTCCACTCTGATCCGCAATGCGCGCACTCTGGGGTATCCAAAACTTACCACCGCATTCGACAACGATACTTCTGGCGAGGGATGTACCGTTACGTGCAGAGGTTCGTCCGCTCCTGCCTCGATTGCCAACACCGAAAACCTTCAACGCA